>NC_048284.1:24929567-25529567 GCF_009762535.1 Notolabrus celidotus
GTTTTGGGGGAAAAGGCCACAAGTCTCTCTAAAGCTAATAATAAAATTACCTTCCATATCAAATTCATACACCAAATAACACAATGTGTAAAAACAACTTCATTCAAGACTACATAACACAGAGTAATGCATTTATAGTACATCATCTGCATAAAATCATTTGTTTTGAGCACGACACAAAACAGGGTACCACAATAAAGGAATCACAACACTTTTACAGGATTTGCTTTTTACAGCCAAGAACATACAGATCTTCTACTATACAATATTAAATAAAATACATAGCTTTAATTTTTGAATTTAAAAAAGGTATCAAGTTCTACAGTAAACAGATTTCTATTTCAGATCATCAAAGTGATAAAGAATTACAAAAAAATGGCTAGTGTCCACATTTAAGGAAGTAGTATATATCTGAGGGTATTTAGTACATGTAAACACATATATTCTTCTCTAAACTCCAGAATACATACTTGTACTGCTCCAAAAAGTCTGAAGCTTCAAATAGTTTGGACCAGCTTTCTTGTTTCTGCCGGATATGTTCAGTGATTTCATATCCTGTGAATGAGGAGGAGAAAGTTGTTAAAGCCTGACTGCTGAGAAGTTATGCATTTGTCACATGCCTTGGAGGCAACTAAACTTAATCAAAGATTTGTGGAGGTTTGAATTTGTGATCAGGTGATTTGAAAATCAGCTGAGTAACTACGTACCTCTCTTGATCTCCTCTGTTATAACAGCTAAGGAGGAGCGAGACACATTGCAGGTAGAGTTCTGCTGTGGGTATGCAGGGGTGATCACAGGCATCAGGTGTGAGCGGTCGACTAGATTAGTCTGGGAATGCAGATGAACACAACATTTTCAGTGTTTTAGCATTCATGGACATGACTGACAGGATTTTGTATTTGCGGCTGAAAATGCTGATAAAAATCCTGCCGGAGACTTACCCAGGGATTCCAAATGGGGAACTTGAGACCGCAGTCCACCGTTTTCTTCAAAACAATTGGGATTGGCCACTCCCTGAAAGACAATACAAGATTTACAGATCGTCAAAAATGTCACAGATTTTTTTTTGAATAAAATATTTATATATATTCATAGAAACATCTCAAACATCTCCCTGCTTCTATCTAAAACCAGATGCTATCTATGATCACTAATTTACCCAGACTGCAACAGATCTCATTGCTTAGTGTCCTTTAGTGCATCGCTTCATGATTATTTTTTCCTCTTAAAGGGGACAATACAAACAGATCAACTCACCACATTTCGTACATCTTGAAAAATTTGTTCACCAGGGTGGATGCTGTGGCATTTGGGTATAACTGGCAGACTCTGGCAACCATCATGGCCCATGAGACACCACCCAGGAACCCCATCATGTTGGAGTATATACCACGTCCTGAGGAGAAAAGGGTGGATGAAAGATAGGTTTAAGACCTTTAGTTCAAATAACACCAATGTAAACTTTCTTGCCTAGTTTGAAAATCCTTTTTTTTAACTGTTTCTCTAAACCAATCAGATGTTAAATTTGGGTAAAGTAAGATATCTAGTTGATTAATTCCTCTATGTCTACCTGTGCCACTGAGTAAACCTGTGAATGATTATTTATTGTACTCCGTGTTATGGCAAACGAGCTGTGGTTGTGTGGAAACAAATAGAAGCAAGTCAAACAAAATATCAGAGGCAAAATGAGTCACTCGAACACAGGCCAGTGTAAAGAAAAATAAATAGCTGTCTGGGGTCACTCCCTTTGTAAACACCGTCTCTGTTCTTTATTTAAAAAAAACACTAACCTATCATGAATATTGAATCAAGATTGATGGGTTTTTCACCAATGACAGTTTTATTATTTAACTGATGTAATACATATCCATTGAAAAGTACTGTGTTGTGTAAACAGAGTTAGAATATGTGCTTTGTTCATTGTTTAGGTAGTTGTGTGAGTTCTTGGTGCATAGTATAATGTAGCTGTAACTTTATACATACAAATTGAGACACATGACATTTCAGGTTGTACATATAGTGCGTAGATGGCAAAAATTAAAGTCATTTGATATGCAGTCAAGAAAATATATTCCTGTTAACGACAACGGCCAACACATTGGGCATCTTTTGTGTTTACGTGTATCTTTTGTCTAAGTAGACAGTTTCAAACTAAGCTTAACAACACTTGTAGTGTTACTCACGTTTGGCCCAAAGCTTGATGGCTCTCAGTGTCAGCCGGAAGTTAAAAACATTTGGCACACTTCTGAGGATCTCCTCTGTGACTCTAAAACCTACAAAATTAAGATCGAGAAACAGTTTTATTAAGACAGCCCCCCAGCAAAAAGGGTTAACTACAACACATAAAATGGCATACTTACCTTGCAGCATACTTGCAGCTGTCAAGTATTTATACCTAAGCTAAATACAGTCTGATACTTACCATTGAGACTCCTGACACTTTGTTTATCCATGCCCGTCAGAATTTTGTCATCCATGAGGTTAATACTTACACTGATGCTTTTCTGTGCTACTAGAGCAAAAACCAGATCAATCTAAACAACAACAGGAGCACAAACACAATGATTAAAACTCATACAAACATTATAAGAAACGGATACAGCAGAAAGTTTAGTTATTTCTATGTTTCTATTCTCTTGGTGCAAAGCAAATTCCTCAAGGTGCAATAAAGCGTTCAGTCATTCATTAATTTATTCGTCCTTGTCTCTTTAGCTTATTTACCTCAATCCCATCATAAGAGAATTTGATGACTGGGACGAACGCATCTTCAATGACCTAAAGAAACAACAATTATATCAGTCACTTGTTGCAATATAGAAGAAAACTGTTTGATTTGTACACACTGTACACACATTTATACACAATCACCAATATGGCATACCATTAAGCCTTTGACCTCTTTTTGAGCTTTCAGCTTCTCAGAAAAGGACCTGAAGAAGTCCTTCCTCTCCAGGAATCCAGGTCCGACACACAGGATGTCAATATCAGCACCTGTCAGAGCAGCAAAAACTCATATGAGTGCAGGTTTCTTTGCTAGTTAGTGTGTGTAAGTGTTACTATCCTCCCCATTCTCTTTCATGATTCATTTTTAGGTCTTTATTTGAGGCAATAAACCTTTACATACCTTTTGAGTCAGCTCCCAGATGATAGGATCCAAATGGGAAGATTTTGCCTCCAACCTTTGCTGTCACCACTTCAGGTAAATTCTAAAATTACAAATATATACATATAAATGAAACACATAATCTATGCAGCAAGAGGTTCTCAGCATCACATTAGGAGTGACTTTTGAAATGACAATACTTGAGGAAAAAGTTGCCTCACCATACGTTCACAGGTCTCTGTGAGCCACTTCTTATAGAGAGACTCCAGACTCTTGACAACATTTTCTCTGCAAATAAAACAAAGAGAAATTTATAACATTTTCATATTTCACACAAAACACGTCTTTACACTTTTGGTCAACAAAAATTCATTGATTTATCCAAGTTGTTCTCCTTTTTTTGCTGTGATAACCAACCAGGGCAATGACCCAAAAGCATGTGCACTCAGTCAAAACCTTTTCATGTTTAAACATTTCAAGTGTCTGCCCCACCAAGCTGTATTTTTTAACGATATGGAAACTGACATGGAATAAAGATGTGTCCTACCTGTGCTGCTTTTCTGTGCCTATCTCAAATACACCGCATGATTTCAGCTCTTCAACCATCTTTCTGGTCTGGATCAGGTCAGCTTCCTCTGGCATATCTTCACTTATAGGAGGAGTGATCCCATACCAATGGGTTGTGTCCAGGAATAATGGTAGAGTTTGGCTCTGTTTCTTAGTGTTTTTACTGAAAAGTGACATGTGAATGTTAGTTTCACTAGTTATGCAACATTCATGACGAAAACACAAATTAAACAGGCCTGCAACTACACAAAAGTAACATTGACAGCAAGGGTGTGGGTTACAAATAGCTAAATCTGCAGTACATTTGTGTCAACAAAGCACACTACTGTAAATCAAAACAGATACAGCAAAAAAAAACAAAATATGCAAAGTTACATACAATTTGATGTCAACTGATTTCAGATGATCTGTACCTAGCTTTAATGTTTGAAAAGGTAGTTACATACGCAGCTGTAGTACTTACAAAGACATTGTGGTGGTAGTTAATCGCTTGTTAGTGCAGTTTTATCGAGTCAAAAAGTAACCTCTTGTCCTCTCAGTGATCTCTTGCTCTCTCAGTGATCTCTTGCTCTCTCAGTGATCTCTTTCTCTCTCAGTAAACTCAAAGGCAAAGTGAGCTGAGTCCAGCAGAGAGCATCGTTCTTATACTTTGGATTGGATTGTCTTATTATGTCGTCATAATGTCGGATTGTACCAGTGACTGTGGATAGAACAGGTGTCTGTGACACGTGCTTTAAGCTAGTATAAAATGCAGTTTTATGCTAGGTTAAAAATGTGCTGTCTGTATGCGATTTTTGTTCAATGAATTAATAACCATTAGTCCACAGTTTTGGAAACCACACTTTCACTGTTGCAAGGTTCATTTGGGTTTAGTATCCTGATCATTCAGCTTCCAGTTTGCATATCACCATAATGTGTACGAAGAAAAAACAAAAACAAATAAAAAACATATATAATCTGTTGTCAGTAGGAGTTATTTTCTATCAACCCTGTCACAAATGCACCCCCATAAACTTAAAGAAGCCATACTCACTGTTTCTATACACCAGGTGGATCAGGATACTTGCAGAGTAAACTCGAAAAAATGACAGAAATGTAACATGATTTTTGACTGGCTCATATGACAAGAAAATGCATTTTGTTGTACTGTGGTAGACGTGGACTAGCCTGTAAAGATGTTCTATTCAGACCTATTCAATTAGGGCCCGCGGGCCACATGCGGCCCGAAAGCAACCCTCGAGCGGCCCGAAAGTAACCCTCGAGTGATTGTGACTTGGGTCCGACTTCTTTTACTAACACTGACCAGTGCTGCCCTTTTATTTTGTTTTTGCCCTTATGGGTGTGACAATACGTTAATAAACATCCAGTGTGTTTGTTATCTTATCTATTTGTTTTTCTTTTAAATGGTTAACTTTGCTCACTGCTAAAAATGTCCGGCCCAGCTCATGTCCTTAATCTGAAAAACCGGCCCGACCAAATATGTAATTGAATAGCCCTGAACTAGTGTAACTACTCAGAGCTCAAAGCTCTCCACTGCTCTCTGCTGCCCTCTTGTGGAAATCAAAGCAACTTCAGCTTATGAAAATGAACATTTCTGGCCATGACACTCAAAAGTGGTTAAAGAAAATTTCTTTTTATTTGTTTCTGGACAGTCCTTTCTCTCACTGGTTAAATACAACATCACAAGTAGCCACGCTGGAGCCCTGCTGTGTTTGGCAGGGCAGCTTAAACAACATCTTAGTCACGATTTGAGCAGCTCAGTTCATTGATCCAGAGGGGATTAAGACTGTTCCCTAGAAAGTGGTGAGTGACGCTGAGGGAAACACTACAAAAAATACCCTGAAAATTAGCAAGGAACTGTTCTAATAAAACTAATTGAATTAATTAGCAGCTGGATAAGAACGTCATGTATAATTTAATCTGCCTCTTTTCTGATGTTTTATTGAATGGCACATTTTTCTCATCCAGCTGAAGTGATATGAAATGAGATCCTGTGTTACAGTTTGCATTGTTTGTAGTGTTGGCAGCCTGGGTTAAAGGTTTTCCCACCCAGAGCCTGTCCCCTCGTACTGTTAAACAAAATCAGCCAGGCGGGCACAGGAGATAAAAAAGTGTTCAAACAAAACCTCTTCTGTATCATCTAGGACGTGTACCTCGGTAGTTTCATAGCTGATGGTAAGAAAACTGCTGATTTGCATCCTCTGGTCTGAAAATGAACCTTGAATATTTGGTGAAATCAGGCTCACAGAAAACAATTCCACTTGTAAATTTCAAATAAAAAATAAAAATTACAGAAATAATACATGTATTTACACAGATATGCACACATACAGAGTACATTGACTTGTACACACAGATGCGCAAATGCTCAGACAGTGCACGCACTCACCAGAAAAACAGTTACGTCTGTCACAGTTGTTCTCACGTCACTACAATCTACAGTCTCCGGAGTCACAGATGAGGGGCTTCATTACAAATGTGTCTGATTAGAATTCAGATTTTATCATGTGAATACAATCCAGTGGCAGAAGTGCTGCAAGCCAAAGTCAGCTTCTTTACAAGGTGTAATGGCAGTAGATTTGGATCTTACGCTGCTTTTCCCAGTTATTACAGTACTGCAGGGACACGATGAAGCTGTGGTCTACATGTTCAGTGCTGCTTGATAAAACTTTATGTACAAAGGTGATTAGTAAAAATGATCCACATCTTTCCTCCCCAGTGAATCTACTGTGTCCCATTAACTTTCTCACAGGTCTAATGTCACATTTTACTGAGATGATTAACATTCAGACTTGATCTCCAGTCAGGTTACAGACAAACATTACTCCTAACCTGTTCACAAAGCAGGTGTGGGCTTTTACAACAAGAGTTACTCTGGTTAATTTCAACACCAACACAGACACTGGACAAATCATAGACTGTATGTTCAAATGGATGCCACACATGTTCACTCACTGTGAAACTAAGATATCTGGAGCACTCCCTGGTGACTGTCAGTATGGGTCATAAACCCCGCCTCCTTCATGTTAACAGATGGAACATGGGTCAGAGTTCAAAATCAAACTGCAATTTGATTAATTTTTTCAGACATGTTTCTGTCTCTATAGGTAGTTCTTCTGCTGATTTATATGTGTTCATTTATATGACAAATTAAGTTTGGATCAGTTGATTTTAAAAAGATGAAGACGAGCGTTCTTTACTGGATCTGCAGGCTGAAGGAGAAACGGCAAATGAAAACGTGACACTCACTCAAGAGTGAAGAATCATTGAACCTGCCACACTGAGTGTCTACTTCAAATCAGTACAACAATCCACTCTGCTGTGCACTGTTTCGACCTGACCGGATCTTTAACCCATGGCTCCACCAGCCAGATCACTTCTGCACATGCCTTGGATGCACTAGCCCAACATGTCAGCACCCATTGAGTCAGCATTTTGGCTTCACATCTCAAAATAGAAGGAACATGGAGGCGCTTTGTCCACATCAATATACAGTCAACAAATGGTTTAATGACCGGATCCCTCTGCTGAGTTTGACTGATGCACGACAGAGCCTAACCAGACTTAAGGGGCTGAAATTAGAAAGCTTCCAACTAGGCCAAGCTTGAATCAAGAGACTTGTGAGCACACCAAGAAATCTTCAACAGGTGTCTGGTTAAACTAAGAAAGACTTATTTCCTTCTGACTACAACCCCATTGGCAGACTGATAGGTTTACAATGAGAAGTTACACAGATGATAAATCAAATCTTATTCGGCCCTGCAGTGAAAACCAGTTTGATTAGTCACTGAATTCCAGTCTGCAACAACTGAAAATCCATCTTCAGCACGAAGACATATTTTGAATCACACAGATGAACAGTGTTTGACAGACTGAGAAAAAAACAAACATGAAAATACAAGTTATCTGACTGACAGACAGGCGGTATAAAAGGTGTGATAATACATGTGTGTGTGCGTGATAAGTAGCGCATGTTGCCAGGTGGTGGTGTGGCGTTTGCGGTGTCCTGTGCGACTGCTTGTTCCCTCAGAGTGAGTCCGCTCCGTTGACGGGTTTTGAACACACTCTTCATTCAAGCGCTGCGCAACTAAACCACAAACAGAACTGGACAACGCACAAACTAAAGCATACACTGTATAGGTGTATAAAATTAAAGTAAAAAAAAAAAAGAAACCCAACGAATCAGCATGAAGACACGACACCTCAAAGGAAGGGGGAGCCGAGAGGCCAGTGCTTGGACAGAGGTCAGAGTGGAAGGTGAGTAAAGGTCAAAGGTCAGCCTGGTCAATTCGTGGCCTGGTTGGTCATAACCTGACTCTGTTCGTCCCCAACAGCCGTCACCACAGAGCATTGTTTAGTATTAACTAGAGGGAAATTAATTTAGACTAAGTTTCACAGGAGTCATCTATTCCTTTTATAATTCTCATATTGGTTTCAAAATAAAATGCCCCTAACCCTAAACACACATTTGATATTTATAAGTATTAACAGACATCACTGAGATTTCCATCTGGAAATCCTCTGATGATAAAAAGGTGACTGACCCTTTAACCTCTGGACAGCTGTGGTTGTTAGGAGCCAGAATTTCAAGGTTTAAAGGTCGAGTTCAAAACAACACTTCTTGAGGCATTCCTGTTAATATAATAAAACTTAAATGGCGATTCCCAAAGGCATATTATACATTCATAAGACTATGTGAGTGCAAATATGTGAGAGAGTGTGTGTGGCTGTGTGTGTATTTGAAATAAAAGCCACAAGAAATCTGCACCAAAGCAGAATATTGTGTTAATGTGTGTGTCTGCGTGTGTCATCAGGGCTCCTGTCCTCACGACTGAAGCACATTTCCGTAGGAAACAATTGCACCTCATTGGCTCAACCAAGTTGGCCAATCACCAATGACGGAAGCCAGGGCCCCTGAGCCCGCCCCACCGTCAAGACCAGAGTTCGGTTGGTGTGTTGGTTAGAAATGTGTGTCTGAGAGTGCGTGTGTGCGTGCTTGGGGACAGTGGAAAAAAGGGGCCACAGTCAGTTCCACTTGCAGTGTCCTCAGAGATGGAGGGGAGGGGATGCGGTTTCCGTGGTGATGAGAGTGAAGTGTCGATAAGCAGAAGAGGGGAGGAGCCTAAACCTCTGCTCCTTTCAAGCCGATTCGTTCCTCCTCCTGTCAGTCACTGTTGGGTTTCTTCAGCGAAAAGGCCAGGATGTTGAAGTGACTGCTGAGCTGCTGTACCTGGAGTCAGAGACAAACAGAGTTTATTCCTCCTTTAGACCAAAGTCTTCATCACTTTTGTAAGGATGCTAGTACAAAGATTTTATGACCATCTGATGGGGGCTGAACTAGCTGTTCACCACTGTTTATCGTCTTCAGCTAAGCTCAGATTTTTACATTTGTATTTCAGCAGAGTTACTGTGTGTGCTCTTACCACTGACACGCCATAGTGTATGTGTGCTAGTATGACAGCAGCCGTCCAAAGATGCAGCAGTAGCGTCTCGTTGCCAACCACCTGTGTCACCGCTAGCAACACCACCGCCGCCATCGGCAGCAACAGCCAGCTCAGTGGCTGGCACCGTGTGTTACTCATCTGACACACAATCAGCTTACACTGCAAGATAAAGAAGAACATCCACACATGATCCAACAGATATTTAAGGTTAGACACAGGCCAGGGGGGTTTGAAAATGTAGCAGACACTCACCGTGACGTTGGCAAAGGCTGTTCCCACCATGAGGTAGAAGATCCTGGGCTGCAGCTCGAGGATGTTGGTGGGAGAGAAGACAACCCACGTTGTAGACAAGACGAAGAGGAGGACGGGAGAGAGGAAGGGCAGGAGGGCTTCATACAGGCTGCTGTGCTTCAGAGTGGTACTGCGATGAGCTCTGAAAACACACAGAGGGGGAAGAGCTCAGCGTGCTGTGAGAAATAATAACGCTTCATTTAAACTGAATGCTAACCAAAGGTGAACTTACTTCAGGACGTTGAAGAGGCTCATGGGTAAGGTCACAGTGAAGGAACATGCTGGAAATCAAAAACACATTAGTTATTGATGCTGCTTCAGCCAATAAAACCTTGTATCTAGGGTGACCAATCCCATCTCACCAATGATCATGAAGGTGAAGAGGTCTCTGTACAGGAAATGCCACAGGAGTGGCTGGTACCATGTTTCCACGCCGACCACAGCAGTGACCAAGTAAACAAGTGAGATGGTCTAGAGGAGAGGACACCCGACAAGTTATTGTAAGTGATGGTTGTCACAGTGGAGAAAATGTACCACCCCCACTACCCCAACCTTTGACTGTCCAATCAGAGCTCAGCAGCCTTAGTGACACACAGCTAGCCAGCCAGCGTTCAGTTTGCTATGTGAGCAGTGTTTGAGACAGTGAAGGCAACTTTCAGTATAACAAGTGCTGAAGTATGATTTATTTTCCCCTTTCAAAACCAAAAATATCAGAGAAAAATGTTAGAAATGAAAAGATAACGGTCTTTACAAACGTCAGGATGACTGACTCACTACTAGTAGACTGACAATAATCTAGTGATTTATTCTCCCAAGGCCAAAGCCATATTGATTTGTTGTATGAGAATAATGCTTGTATTCTGTTTCCAGTTTTTCTTATTGAATCCTCAAGTGCTGAGGACGCTAATTATTTACCCAAGTCATGCAGGTATAGAGTGCTGTCACACCTGTAGCTCGTTTGCTTTGTTCTGATTCAGAGGATAAAAGGATACGTTGATGCATTTTTCCCTCAGGTCATTTTGTGTTTCCATCACAAGGCAGTCCTAGCATCATTACATTACAGCCTCCTGTTCCCATTGTGTAGGTAAACACATACCATGCCCACTGGTAGCACTTTATATTGTGAGAACCCTGCTCCAAGACGCCAGCTAGTGTTAGCAAATAAACCTCCCAACAAAATGAGTCATGGGTTGACTTGGAGCAGCACAGAGGTCAAATGTCTAATCGTCACTATGGGACTATGACAGAATAAAAGATAAAGGAGGACTATTTTCTGGGTTTACATTTAAAAAAGCACCAGTAATACATATTTAAAAGTCAGTCAAAGATGGCAGGGACATTCTTAATGACTAGGGATGGCTATCTGGACACAGCTGATAAAATCTGCTCACCACAAGAGTCCTTTTTCCAACAATGTGGAAACAAGTAACAAAAGAGGAGCCAAGATTTATGTAGCAGCAACTGATTTTAAAAACAGATGTTTTAGAAGCGACTTTCCAAAGTGCAAGAACAGAAAGCTTGACTGACTCAGCAGCAGTAACTAAAGGGGCAGAGCATGACAGATAACTATTTACATAACTTTTTATCTGATCACATTTCATAGCTAGGTCCATCTATACGTCTATATGTCTGTGTGTCCTTACCACTTGGCTGATGTCATACCCCCAGGGCAGGAACAAGATGCCGGTGTTATATTTCTCCCAGTGAGACAGTATGAAAGAGAACAGCACCACCCACAGGATGTAATACAACGTGGCGACGCCCACACCACTTTCCATACGACCAAATACGGAGTAGACGGTGGCCACAAAGAAGATGCAGGCCCAACTGTCCAACCCGTGGTCAAACAGCTCCCCTAGCGGCGTGGAGGAGTTTGTGCGACGAGCCTGTTTACCATCAACCCCATCTACAGCACACACACACAAAAAGATACAGTTTGTTACACACACTACATGATCAGGTTAACATTGACACACAAACAAGATTTCCCATTTTCACTCAGTCACAGCTGCAGCCCCCGCTCACATAACTGTTCGAAGTCTCTGATGAGCCACATTCCTGCTTCCCGCCACTGAGTTCACTGTCACACAAAGTGAACTGGACTACCCTCCTTTATTCACACATGGAAGTATTCTGTACACTTTCCCATCAGAGTGGCCCTGTGGAAACTTATTTTATTTTATTGCCTTAAAAAATGGTCAGCACCCCTTTAAACTGACTGGTTCACAGAGTACAAGTTCACACAAACAGAGAAGGAATGTGACAGTCAAATAAATCTGTATTTATTTGACTGCAGTGAGATTTGCTGACCAACAGCTGGGGGAAAATTGGAGGGCAACTATACAACCAAGTGACTTTGATTCTATATGAGCGCCAGCTACAGAGAAGTTCAATTTTAGTTTGCTCCTCGGGCACTTTGATTACTGTTATTCCTTTGAGCTTTGAGGGATCAGTTCATAAAAAAGCTGCAATGCCACATGGAAACAAAAACTCCAAGTGTACATGCTGCTTTTATTCAGGGCTTCTTGTGACACATTCCTCACGCTTAATGTTACACTTTGCTGAATAAATATCTGTTTGAGTGGAGGAAATAAGGAGGGGTGTAAGAAGGGTGTGGCGTAGTCACATCAGCGTCTCCAAAAATCTCTATCTCCTTTGAATTTGTTGCATGAGCACAACATCAGTCTTGAACCAAAGATTAACAGCAGCCTTACATACAAACATAGTATAAAATACATGCCGATAAAGCCTTCTGTTGTGTTATGTAGTTGAATGACATTTACAATATCCATTCATTTTCTGCTATGTTTGTTTGTACAGCTGCCCTTTGTCTATCAGAAACTTTGTAAACTGTGATGCTGTCGATACTGGCAAGGACACTCTTAAAAACTAGATATTTAATCTCAATTAAAGTTTTTCTCCTAGTGAAATTATTTTTTCCTCTAAATCTAGTGTAAAATAAACCATTCAGTTCTTCTTATCCCTGACCTAAAGCACAACAATCTCCTTTTCCAAACTAATTAAACCTGCATCAACTGGGTTTTTGGCTACTTTGGGGTCAGCTGATTAATTGAAAACAACACATTTACCCATACTAAATCAATGTACCTGACAAGGTCAAGAACAGATATCTTTGAATGCAATATTTACCCTTCTTCTGCTTTGTTTTGCTCTCTACACACTCCTGAAAAAAAATCTGCACTACATGTAACCCCATACACACATTAATCATTTTCACTGTCGTTAAAAAGTGTGATTCGTGCAGCTTTAATACAAACTCAAGAGCCTGACTTTTATTAAGTGTAAACACAGCTGACCAGTGCAGCAGGCAGGGGTTCAAACTGACAGTGTACAGTCATAACATGCATACATGTTGACAGACAGCTAAAGCCGTTACAGGATGCAGTCTGACATGTTTTTGCTGGAGGGCACTCCAACACCAAAGAAGAAGAAAGAGTGTAGCTATCACATTTTGCTGCCAACTATGTACGGCTTGCTTCCTCTTACTTCACTTTAAACCCTAAGGATCCAAATTTTTAACCTTTGACTCTATTGTTTTTATTACCATGATGAAACCTACTGTTGGTGAGGTTATTACAACCGAGATAACACACTATTTGTCTTATAACATTTTTTAGACCTCAATCTCACTTCTCTTTCACAGAAACACTCTTGAAATTTTCTATGAGCTCTGCCCACAAAATGTTCCAAAGATGCTCACACATGTCCCTCACAGCGGTCCTTTTCAGAGTCTGAATTGTGGCAAGATCAAGGTCATCCGATCTTAATCAGTCTTTATGCGGATGGTCTTGTATGCTTTTGTAGTTCATAAAGAGGCATCAATTATAATTCAATGTGTTTCATAAATCCTGAAATTTTATCCTAATGTCATGCAAATCTATTCATCACTATCCCTGTCACCAAAACTTCATGATAATCATACTGATAACCTGTTAGTGATAGTGATATTATTTTTCCCCTGATGTAAGACCTTCAGGAGTCTATATTCCTCACAAACAAGACAACCATACTTCAACGCATGAACTAAGTACAAAATACATATTTATCTGGGAACAAAGTTAAATGTATCAAAACCTCCAGGACATCAGGCACAGTATATCTTCAAAGCGTGTGATTCTCACTAACATCCCCCCACCACGTCCACACTGGATATAAATACAGTCCCAGCTTCACTCTACACAACACATTCCATAGGAAGATAAAAACACACAGAGGTTGCAGGGGTTGAGAACTCACCAAGTGTGTAGGCCAAAAAGTTGAAGATCCCTGCAGCAACCCAGACCCAGCTAGGCACATGTACATGCCCTGCAGCTGTGACACACATAATGGAAACATGAAGCATTGCACACGGTCACAAAGAAAAACCTGCAGCTGTAGATTAGCCTCAACAAATGTTCACTTCTCACATTTTCTGATCATCTGATCAGAGACATATTTCAACATGAATAGTAAATGCGTGTCTGTCAGTTTTTGTAACGACTTCAGAGGTAAAAGTAAGATCTGTCTTTGTCATACTCTGTTTATGGTCCAGATATATTTTGTGTGTAGAGTTAGTGTGAAACTGAAGGATGTAATGGGTTAGTGATTACCCTGAGCCACAATTGGCAGTCAGGTTACACTAAGTCATGGACTTTGCCTTCCATAAACAAACTCACCACAATGCACGCCTCTGGTTTCTTTCTGCTCTTTGTCAGTGATCTCAAGCACTACACAAGCACAACTAGGAGTAAAAAGAGTAGAAGGGAGAGGAGGTAGAAGAGGACCTACCAGAGGCAGTGAAGTCAAAGTCATAGAAGGCCAACATTAAGAAATTCAAGACAAGAAACATAAATCCTGTAAATGTGATGAGGTTTGGAGCCAGCCATGTCGGTAAAAACTGTGGAGAAAACAGAAAGAGACAAAGACATAATGAGTAACAGAAAATCAGCATGTATGCAGAAACTTCTCATCCTAACAAAGACACTGAGGAAATCATGACAGAGATATTGATGGTGTTGTTAACCGTAAAACAGAGACAGGAGTGTGATTTCTGTTTATCAGACTGCAGTTGAGCAGGAGCAACATGAAAAATAAAGGCAGATTAATGTGTCACTGCCTTACGATATTATTGACAGAGCGGCCCATTTTAAAAAAAATGAACATAATGTGCATTTTATCAGCTATGTGTACAAAAAAGTGACTTAAAGACAACAGAGTATCTTCAGGGGCCAGAGCAAAGGGTAACAATCAATGACTGATGTGTTCTGGCACACACAGAGCAGGAGGAGGAGGTGGTGTTGGATGAGGCTGTCTTGTTACTGTATCACAGCAGACGGCTGGAAACGTCATGAATGATGTATGCTGAGACACACAAAGAAACACACACATGCACACACGCATGGCTTCACAGGTCCCTCTCACCTTCACTACAAAGTTCCAGAAAGGGTGCATGATGTAGATGGACAGGGGGTTGGAGTCCACCGCGCTGTACTGCAAAGAAACAACAAGACAAGATGAGATCAACAGAGACACAGATTATTTATGCTATACTTCATTTATTATCATCATCCTTATAAAACAGCTAAGGAGCTGTAAAGGGAACACCACATGACCTCACATAACTTGGCCACTGGATGATTTTGGTAACCTGTCATCATGCATATCAAATAAACCTGATGCCAGTCTGTGTTACTTTATCCAGGCCTGAGCCACACGTGTGGGCCTGCTACTGATCCCCAGTGTGTTACCCAGTTCAAACAAGAGCATGATAGACTACAGTTTCTTCATCATGTGCAATTAATACAATGGAAAATCTTAAAGTAAACAAGATGCAATAAAAGAAAAACTGTTCAAATTTAATATTTTGCACTATGCAACCACTCAATATGCAGACTTTTAGGAAACTACACTGAGCCCTGGACATGTGGGTCGTGTAATCACACCATTCAGCCAATCAGATGAGTCTCCAGCAGGCTATCAACTTGACTCAAATTCATCTAAGTCAGTTTGGTGTGACTACACAGTCAGCTGATGTGTTGTGTTGAAGCTGTAATGCAGAAACCCGCCTCTAGTTGCGAGTGTAGCTCCAGTTAAGAGCTGCTGCCACACTCCTCTAATGCTCTGTTACTTGGATGCAAACAAGCACAGATGATATCTCGTAGCCCGGTGCAAATTGAAAATGGAGATAAGAGTTGTTTGTAAGGTATGTCTGGTTATTTTATGTTCCACCCCGATCACTGAGGTCCTTGAATGCTTCCCTTTTAAATGTTCTTGTGTGTCTCACTCAAGCAGCGGCCAGAGAGCTTTCTGTTTTTATGCCCCTAAGCTATGGAACTCTTAAAATGGCGAGCTCTCTGGGTATTTTTGAAAGTAAACTTAAGACTTACCTTTTTAATCAAAACTTTTACTTCAGAGTCATTTATTTTTAGCCCTGGACTGAATTTTTATTTGTATTATTATTTTAATCATTATTATTTTAATCATTGCTTTAAAAAATATCTATCTTATTTAATTATGTATTTATCTATTTAATTCTTGTATTCATCTGATCTTGTTAACTCTACCTTATTTCTAACTTTCCTTTCCACTGTTACTTATATTATTAATTTTACTGTACTGATTTGATTTTATTTATAATCGTGCCTTTAATAATTTTACCATTGTTGTTGTTTTCTGTCTCTCTGTTACTCTCTGAAGCACTTGGGGCTGCATGTTTTTATGCATGAAAGGTGCTATATAAATAAAGTTTAGTTGAGTTAAACTGCCATTCAATCACCTGACTGGAGCAATGTGTAACCAGCACAGGTATGTGGATGCTAACCTGCAAGAAGGACCTAAAACTGGTGGTGCTATCTCTGCTAATATTAGCCACAGTCTGCAAACCAATTTGACATTGTTTGCCTTCGGACTCTTACATCCAATGATTAGCCTGTGAAGTAAAATATCATCAATTCTGGTTGTTTTCTTACCTGTAAGACTAGTCGGTCAGTTGTAATTTGAATTTCTGTTTAAACAACTAGGTAACAAGTTGCTTCAGAACATCTTTATTACAAAACCAGGTACCTTGTTTTACATGTCTCTTAACAGCAAGACTAACACTCACACTTCAGTATCATGTATCAAACATCACACTGTCAACAGAATATTGAACTATGTTATTACACCCTGTAGGTTTTCCTCTTGTTGTGCAATCCTGATTCAAACTGACCACTTCAAATCCGTGTTGGGACTACAACAAGAGAACAAGGATGCAGATCAATTCTGATACTATTTGCACTTTGTCTGAATAATAATTCTTTATAGGTTTCAGTGGGGCACTTTAGTAGCTGAATGGTTCATGCAGGCTGTTTAAACACCACCATGAAGCTGGTTTAACACCAGTGTCAAACCTGTATTGAAAGTCATTACCCCCAGTGAAAATCTTCATCCTAAATTAAGGGAGAGAAGATTGTTATTTTTAAATTTCACAATGCAGATGGCCGTTATACTGAGCCTGCTGAAACACCTAATTTAGAGAGTTAACTGTGGATTAAGATACACATTATGAAGATGAGTAATGTCGAAAGATAGTGAGATAAGAAGACCAACCACTGTGATTCAGCACTTCCTCGAACGGAAAAAAACTCTGTGACCACAACTCACACTTTCATATTGTACAAAGACGACAACGACAAACAAAGGCATACACTGACACCCGGCCGGACAAAGGATGGAGGGAAAACAGAGACATGATTGCATAGAAAAGGATGATATAATTGGTGGAACATTTTCTTGTTCTCATGTGCTTTCAAACTCGCATGGCTGGAAGACTGTACAAACAGTGTATTAAAGAAATCCACTGTTCCTTCATTCACTCACATTTCTCATCCTCTGCTCTCCTCCAGCCACTGATGCTAGAGGCACAGTCGCTGAGACATGGAGGGAGCCACTTAAAAAGCAATTATTGGAAAAGGGTCTCTCATGATTAACAGCTCATGGGAGCAGTTTCACACTGTGATCGGAGTAGGAGGTAGAGAGAGTCTGACTAAGTAAGGTGTGTGAAATTTAAAGGTTAAAAAATGACCGGGAGAATAACAAAGTGAGGAATTATGGTCATCAAAAGAGCGTAACGCTGTCAATGAATGAAGGTGTACAGCTTTTTATGATTTGTATTCTGTACTGTAGCCCTCGTGTACATTTAGCCTGAGACAACACTGTGCTCTGAGTCCAAACAAATAGTGTAGTAGTACTCAAGAACCAGTCTTGGTCTTGAGGCTGCTTATTTAAGGTCTCGTCTCGGACTGGGCGGACTCTGTATTTTATATCAAGACTGGTTGAGACCACCACTGATGCACTCTGTGTCCCTTTCATTACTGTACTAACAGAAAAATTGAAACTTAAGGAGTCAAAAGAAAGGCAACCAAGACAAAACCAAAACATGTTTGTTGCTGTCAATAGTATTCAAAGTAAACTTAAATAAAATAAACAGAAGTCTTTTATTTTGTTTACTCTCATGATGATTTTTCTTTGATATATATGGTATTGGTCTTGTCTTGGTCTTGTCTTGGTCTTGCCCTGCCTTGGTATTGACTCGGTCTCGATCCCTAAATGTCTTGGTCTTGTCTTTGTCTTGGGGAACTCTGGTCTCCGACATGTCTTGGTCTCGGTTAATGTTGTCTTGACTACAACACTACAAACTATTGATATCAACCTTATGAAAACGAATATGTCGTGTGATGTCACATCCTTCAGTAAATGCCACTCCTGATTTCTACAGTCATCCAGTGGCAGTGATAAGACAACAGGCTCTTTGTATCTGTAGCGCCTCAGTGATGCTCAACTTTATGGTCATTTACAGAACACTTACAGGTCTGTGTTACACGCAGAAAGGCTGATTCTGTTCCTTTGTTTCAACCTTTGAACTACACTTTGTGATAACTGGGATTCTTATAAACGTGCCTTCACTTGTCACTCCCTGTTTTTAGTTGGGGTTACCCATCAGTGTGCTGGTTCAAGTTGAGTGGTTTCCTGATCTATTCCAGCAGCTACTTTTCTCTTCCTGTTTGTGGTTTCAGTATGAGACAACACTGAAGGCCTGTCTTCCTACATGAAGATAAAAACAGAAGGGTGAGTCTGAAGTATGTAAAAAGATAGATTAAAGCCTTGCTTCATAGCACTGCAGTGCATAAGGAGTGGCTAGCTAACCATTAGCTTGATATGCGCTCGTGTCAAGCACGAGACTGTAACCTGTAACTTCCGTCAAGCCCTTTCAAAATAAAAGTTTTGTAGCACCAAGCAAATCATCTATTGTGATTTGAGGTGGGACACAATTTCGGTTTGGCAATATATCGTCGTCTTGACCCTTGCTATACAATTCAAGTATCATCTGCGCCAAATATTAATATTTAATGTACATTAGTTCAGCCCCCTACACAATTTCCTTTCCATAATTTTCTTCAGTTTATCAGATATCATAATACATCATTTTATTATTATATAGTATTTTTCAATAATCACAGAATGGCTGTATCACATTATTATATTTCTGATATTACTGAGGGCAGGGAATCACACTTTGTGTAACCCTTTGATTGCCACCACTTGTTGTGATATAATTATAATATATTAAAACGTAATTTATATAGTTAAATCATCAGGAATATACTCATTTCTTTAATGCTTATATTTGTGGGAGCATTGTATCAACCCTATATTTACCATTGAGTGTTTAAGCACAACTGCTTTAAGTGTAATTGAGTAGCACAATGAGTAAATACTAGTTTTCTTCCTGATTCAAACTAATCAAACTCAGGTTATTGATGAGTAATAAGTCAATTACTAACCTTGATATGGTTACACAGCCTAATAAACAAGCAGAAATAACCAGAGTAGATCAAGTTATAGTAACACAACAATGAGTAAATACTACTTTTCTTAATATGCATCCTGATTCAAACTAATCAAACGTAGGTTATTGATAAGTAATCCAATGAACAACCTTGATATGGTTACACAGCCTAATAAACAAGCAGAAATAACCAGAGTAGATCAAGTTATAGTAGAAGCCCTACAACTGATCAAGCTTTTATTTTTTAAAGATAATTGACCAGTATGTAGTTTACAACCAGCTTACTACAGCTAACTTCACCTTTTTACAGGGGAGCACCCCACAGATCGTGACAGATATGTAAGCTGAGTAACACACACACACACACCACACACACACACTAACACACACACACACACACCACTACAGGCTCAGTGGCTACCTGCTAAAAGGCTCAAACAAGCTTTTTACTCATACCTTGTATTTGTCGAAGCCCGCGAGCTGCTCCTGAGTGACATATTCGTAAAGAGCCATGGTGGTCGGGTCTGGCTCCACAAGAACATAAATGAAGATCTCTTCCTTTAGGAAATGTAAATCCCAAACGTTAGCTGCCGTGTCGAAGCACCATTTAGCTTGGTCGGTATCGTTCACGCCGGGTGAGGTGATGTCGAAACATGTTGGCCACTCCCACAGACAGCACACATTCAGCGGACTGTGGCTCAGCAGCGCCCCCCTGTGGCCTGGAGGAACCCGTCACAAACATGAGAACAAATACCTGTGGTTTCAAGATATGACCAATTATAGTAGTTTTGGTTTTATTTGGAGAAAAGCATATGGATGATATCTGTTTAGGTGTAGTATGCAGGTGTATTTTGGTTAAATACTGACCACCACCTGCTCCATCAAAACTACTTATATGGTGGTTTTAATCGTGACGTGGCTTTCCCCTCAAACCGGAAGTCAGAGAGAGCCTTCCTTCTTTGCTGCTGAGCGGCTGCTATATCGATTCAACCAGGAGCAAAAACCCAAATTACAGACACAATGTAAGTAGTCGGATTGATTTAACTACATTGCAAATGTTAAATGTTCTTGTGACGGGTTGTATGTAGAATTCTGTATGCTGAATGACTGAAGGGTTTCACCTGTTTGTTCCCTTTAGTTAGCAGGCCAGCTGGGTTAATGCTAAACGTCACATAGTTTAATTGCACATTTTAATATCTACCTTCATTTCACAGAATCATTTACAAACACAAATGGTCAAGTATGGTCAATGCAAATACTTGCTTAATTTTCACATTCATTTACAGAACATTTATGTGCATACTGAACTGTAAAGTGTCAGTGCTAGGTGAAGATGGTAGTCTCTGTCTTAATGAATCATCATAGCAAATTAAGATCTGATATTCATTTTTTGCTGTTCAAAATGCGTTGCCTTATCAGTGCTTAGTATTATATGGAACTGAAGCACATTGCTATGCATTTTATAGCAGAATATTTTCCATTTTCCTATTTTATGTGCAGTGTTCCTCCTTTGCAAGCAGCCATATTGCAGTAAATTAATAACTTGCACATATTTTAAACGTGACCTCTTTCAGTTACTCTGAAAATGAGTTGTGTCTTTAACCTAACACTACTTCAATGAAATGAAATGTTATGAAGCCTGTGATGATGTAGTGGGTTTGAACTTCGTATGACACAGAGATTGAGCTAAATAAAAGGGCACCTGATTTAAGATGAGATAAGTTAATAAATTACTTTATTGATCGGGGGGAAATTTAGTTGTTGCAGCAACCCAGACATAAGTACAATCAAGAAAAAAATTCCAATTAGTAAAATAAAATCAGTAAAAATGAAAATAGATAAATAAAGATAGAATACAATTTAGATATATACAATGTTACAAATGGAATTTAGATAAATACAAATGTGATGTGTACTCTGTATCTGTATTGACCAAGACCTGCCTTGTTGACAGATGAAGGCCTGTCTGCAAATAGTTTCACACCAATAGCAGTGGCTGTTTTTTTAATGAAGATCTTAAAGGTAGCCTCGTTAAAGCTTGTAATTATTTATAATACGTTTTATCTTAGATTGTATTGCTTTTGAATGGTTGGATTCAATTGGATTAAATGTATCAAGAACAACATTATGTACACATGTTTTTGTTCAGCTGGTTATATACAGTAAATACTCCTTATTGTGTTTGTAGTTGTAAATCAGGCTAAAGAGTAAAATGTAAAGTAATAAAACAAATTGAAATAACCAGTTAAAAAAACATTTGATTTGGCTTCAATATTGTTTTTTCCCCCCCCCCAACATCAGAAGGTTTAGGTATCAGCTCTTGTTTTATCAATCAGTGCATCCCTGATAGTATACCTCATACATTCTCTTAGACTCACAACATACTTGTTTGGACACATTTGAAGGCTTAAGTAGCTCATTTTAAAGATATTATCACACTTGTACTGATAAACCCTTCTATTTTTCAGAATGGTGACGGACGTGCAGCTGGCCATTTTCGCCAACATGCTTGGCGTGTCATTATTCCTGCTGGTTGTGTTATATCACTATGTGGCTGTCAACAACCCCAAGAAGCAGGAGTAGAATTGGCCAAAATGATTGAAGAGGTGAGTGTGATATATGTATGTCTAACATGGTTTGGCACGTTGATTTCTAATTTTTGTTGGTGTTGCACTGCCAACCATGTCTCACTGTGAACTCATTTTAGACATAACATTTTATAACTGAATAATCTCAACACTTTCCTATATGTTAAAATAATCTGCTGTGAGTGAAAGCCAAAATAATGTTTGTTTGTTTTGGAGTAATATACACGATTAAGCTCACAGGGCACAAACAGCCTTGGTTATATTCATCATGGTTAAATCAGTTTCGGCGAGGAGCAGGACTTCTCTTTCCAAGCTGTAACACTTGTGAACCTACATTAAGTCTTTCTTTCCTTCCATAGGTGCGATGGGACTCAGTACCACCCCCATGAAAACAACATTCCCCTCTTCAAGTCTGTTTTTTCGAAGAGATAATTTTCTTTGTAACGTTGCACAGTAGATTTGTTTTCTAATAAAAATGTTTGAACTCAATGAACATTCTTGTTTCAGTACACATTTGCAACACATCAAAGTATTATTAAGATATAACAAATGAGATTTTTCAAGATAATTTATTTATGTTTCAAGTCTTTTTCGAGTTCCAACACAGTATTATTCCAGTAACAGTTAAAATAATTTGGTCAAAGTCAGTCAATTTATCACTTAGCATAAGATATGCTTATAACATTTAAAAACAGAGCTCCTTGCACAAAATATGTATATCCTATGAATATACAATATGTTACTTCAAGATATGTTCTCATACTGGTGTGCTGGGCAAATAAATCTCTAAAGGAATGTGACAAGGAAAATATATTCAATACAGACAAAGTGTGTACAAGTATTTCCCCACCCTTTGGACTGTTGTCATGTTTTATCAGTTATATAACCGTGTGTGGGCAAGAACATGACAAAAAATTAAATAATCTCTTAGATACCTGTTTCTACAAAAATGAATGTAGAAAATTAATTAATAGGAAAATGAATGTCCACTTCTCTGTCAGGCTTCTGCAGGTTCTTCTGTTTTACTGCATTCATTTTACCCAGGGATTTCCCAAACCCACAAGCCCTGCAGTGACACACACTGTGTCATTGTGTCCTCTCTCTGATTTGGATGAACACATGGCCTTCTGTATGTAGTCATACAGCTGTCTAGTGTTTAGATAGCTCACCTCACAATACTCTGACCCTATTCTAAAAAAACGAATGAGCCCACCGGAAATGACTCAGGTGTGTTGAATAATTGAACAGGTACTTACATTTACTAAAGCTCAATCCTATTTGTTTCTTTGTTTTCAGTCAGTTTAAAATAAAACACGAAAAAGTCCAATGGCAGGTGAATACCCTTCACAGAAAGAATTCAAAGCACAACAACTCTCTGGAATAATATGATTAAAAACACACTTCACTCACATGTCTGTGTCTAAACTCAGAGTGAAAATCAGGTGGGTGTAAAGGTGCTGCTGTGCTCATCAGTCTTAAGTGACAATCAACCCTTTGCTTCATTAGTGTTAGTGGCTGAATGTGAAATACATATCAGTGCATTACAGTGTCGGTCTGAGTGCATGTGACATCTGTTTTGGGAAATAGTCAGCAGAAGACAATGAGAGAAATTTAAAAACCGATATGTACAGTGATGATAAATGAAATGTTTCAGGTTATTTCAAGTCAACAGATTATTGATCAGCTGGAGAGTTTTTACCTCTTCCCATCTTCTTTCTGCTATGGTATCATTGAGCAAGGCACTTAGGCCCCAGCTGCTTCAGTAAAGCTGCTCTAAGGATTTACTGGACAGTCTTTCTGCAAGTCTGACAGTGTTTAACTGCAATGGTTTCAAATACCACACATCCTCTAAAATATCTGGATAGATAGTGTTATAAATAATGTATTGCACATTAAAATACCCCAATTGACATTGACAGAATCTTCTGTTTCCTATTTTAAAAGGTGTCCATTGAAATATGTTGATTTGGGCTCACATTAATCCAATACAGACAAGTGTCTTCTTCTCAGTGCAGTTCCTAAGCTTCTCCACACAGCGTCACCGTTTCACGCATATTTACAGTCTCAGGAGGAGTCAGCACTGGGGTCTCCTCAATCTGCAAAGACAACATCATACAGCATGGTTAACTTGAAGGGATGTGTGACATTCATGTTCCATATTAGTTCCTGTCTACATGTACACAGTGAGTGTGTTTATGTTTGTGTTCACCTGTTGCAGAGTTTCATCCCTCTCTGGCGTGGTTTCTATGATAGTATTTCCTTTGCAGAGGAAACCCCTGTCACTGCTCTTCTTTTTTAGTGCTTTAGAGGCCAACTGTATGGCAGCTTCTTTCCCCGTGACACCTGCAGAGGTAAACCAAAGAGATGTTTGCAGTTCATACATGTTTTACAGTGAGAGTTCAGAAGCAATGTCATATACTTCAAACTACAGGACAAGGGTAGTCAGAAGCTGGTGATTTTATATGAAGTCCCGGGATATTTAAATGTACCGCTGAAAAAAGTTGAAGCATCATACAATGTGTAGTGTCCTGTTATCACACTGTACAAGCTCTATTTGTGTAGCAAGACTGAGTCTGCATTCACGCAGTTCTGTGAGGCTGTAGTGAAATGCCATTTCAAGCATCCTACAATGCTAACAATGAACATTTACAATACACGTTTTTTTGTCCAATAAATTATTTTCCGATTTTCCCCCAAATTAAGTGGCTTTCATTTACTTAGTAAGATGCCTACACATCCCGACACAGTAGGTTGCAGTATGCAATTCACTATGCAGAGAAGAAGAACAAGCGCAGTCGCAACAAGCTGATGAGAGAGTAAAAGTGGCAGCACCTGTGTGAGTGTTTACAACGGTTTCAGAAGAGGATAACATTTGTAACATGCAAAACATGTGCTAGAAGTATTCAAAGTCCTCAAGTCTTATGGGCAAAATTTAACACAACACTTAATATTTTAAGTCACCTGAAAATCTGTCATTGCAACAGAGTGCTGTGGTGCTGATATGAAAACTGCAGAAATTTTAGGCTGGGTGAAGACGTGAGTGCTCATTCAAAGTAAAATAGCAACAGAAGAATCAGAACTGTTCTTTGTTTTATGTGTGTTAATTTTTATGTGTGTTAACAACAGTGATTTCAGTCAGAACTGATAAGTATAAGATATAGATACATGTCTGTCTTTGCTCACTAAATCTTAGCTTTTCTTACCCTTTGGACTCGCATACAAAAATGCAAAATACTGATACACTTATTGGTATCAGCCATCTGTGTCAGCTAAAAATAATCCATATTATGCAGCTCTAGTCAGTAAGGCTTCATGTTCACCATTTTCACTATCCAGGCTGGTCAGGTAGTTTAATTAGCTTAGAGAAAGCACATTGAGGTTTGCTAAGAAGCACTAAACACTTGTTTTAACTAAGGCAAAGTGGAGTTTTATTTCTTAAGAATGTTTTTTTTGTCTGAAACCTGTCATTAGTTTTGTTTATGATGATGCTAGATGAAGTTAAGGGATTTCAAGTCATTGTGACTAGTAGGGGAATGTTTGTATCACATTTTGAGGCAACTTTTTTAAGTGACTGTAGAAAAAGATAACTGAAAACATGAGAAGTTTTTTCTTTAGATGCAATTTAAACTTGTCTTTGACTAGACCACATAAATAATTCTTTCACTAATAATTATGACTAATGCAGAAATACTGTATATGTTTGGGTCAGAAGACCTCATGTAACAACTGTACATGGTGTTTGCAGGCTTACCTGACAGGGACAGGTGTCGATGGAGGCCAGGTCTGAGCAGTTTCCAGACCTTCATGGTGGCTGACTTGTCCTTGTCTCCAGGTGAGACTGTGCTGATGCTGGTAAGGGCTGCTTTACTCACATGTGTGGGAGGGGTTTCAGTTGACTCCACCCTGCGGATGGGGATACGGCTCAGAGGAGGTTGAAGCTCACACCTGGGCAGGACACAGGGGTTAATAGTTAAGTTTTCACCACTCAGCGATGCTTCATAGCAGGATTCAGGCTCATGTGAATGATATAAATCATCCATCTCTAATATGGGTGTGCATCATAGGATCATGATCTCTTTATTATTGTGCTCCTTTTTCTTATGGATTGTGAATTTATTTTTCTTTGGCTTGAAAAATATGCTTCCTGAGAATTGAAAACTGCATTGAGCTACATAAACAACAGTGGACTCACTTGCTAAATTTGATGGATGAAAGGATGTGTTCAGGCCCCTGGTCTTTAGCAGCCAGCTGCAGAGGAAGATACAATGATACTTTTAAAATTCAAATGGAAGTTATAAAAGAGATTATTTAAAAACAAAGTAATAAAAATCAGTGATGCTGTAAGGACAGTTTGCTCTCTGTCGGGGAGCCATCAGGGTCCACTAACCTCTGTAGGAGCCTGTGCAGGAGGATGAGTGATCGTGAGAGTTCGACAACCCTTCCCCACACGCCCAGCACGCATGGGGAAAGGCAATCTGGACCAACTGGGTGAAGTAGGTGAACCAGCTTGAAAGTCTGGGCAGCTGAGGCCTGGTGACCAGGTGGAGGGACAGACAAAAACAGAAAACAGAGAGGGAAGGAGAAATATTGGATGCCAGATGAGAAACAGAATATTTAGGGATGAAAAAGAAAAAAATGAAGCAAATTAAACATGTATTTATAAATCAAAGAATCTAACATGCTGTCTGATAAATGTTGATGAAATAATAATCAGGAGTCTGGGGTGAATGACATTCAATACATCAGTGGATTTAGTAATAGAGTCATACTGTCCACAAGGAGCAAAGATTGACTGTCAAGCAGGTTTGACCTGTTGGTGACCAACTTTACTCTAGATAGAGGTTGAAAAATATAGGATACACCCACACACACACACACACACACACACACAAAGGAGACATAGAGCAGAGGACCAGCACACAAGAGTGTCTTCACAAAGAGATAGTTTTTTATTCAAGAGGTTAAACAGAGAGGCAGTAAAAGACAGCAGCACATTCAAGAAGGTGATATTTGTAACACAGACAAACACTTAACCGTAGTCTGGTAGAGGGTATAGGGTTAGCACCACATTGAAGGAAACAGCACAATTCTCATTAGGAACATAAAGCAGAGAGACTGAGTGAGAATGTGACTATGCATACAGTGTGTTATAACCTAAAACTTATTTCCACTTTCGGGATAAAGACAGATATGAGCTTTAAAACTGGAAAACAGGACATCCAAGTTCACAGTGAGAAAGCAGAATAAACTACAGAACACATTTCCCTTGTTTCAGGATGTTGATCTAAAGTGAAAGCTCATAAACATCCTCCCCACTGCGCTGAATGCAGCAGGCAGAAGCTACATGAAAATAATTGCTGAGTGATGTTGAAGGAGCATGAAGTAAGACTTTATGCCCTCAGAGCACCAGCTGACCCTCGAATTTACTCTCTACGGACTGACATTTATATTTCAGGGTAATAATCCCACGTGAGAAACATTAACGTGAGAGAGGATGGTGCTGCAAAATAAGCAGTGGCGTGTCTTTTATTTTTTATACTAATAAGCTCATTCTCCTTTTGTGAAAGGGTCAATTTGAGTCCTAAATATGCCCCCTTAACTTGACTTCCTATGTTACCTGCAGCTACATATACATTTTATAGGTCATATAAAAAGATGGATGATCAGATGGCTCCCCAAAAGTGAATCCAAAATATTTAGAGCTCCCCCTTCAGAGTAGGTCATAAACTCCATCTCCTCCATGTTACCAGATGGGATGGGGGTCATGGATTTTTTTCCCAAACATGAATCCTGTCATTATAGCAAGTTGTTTTCATGCCATTTTATGTCCAAATGTTCAATTTCCTGGGAAGTTTAGCTTTAACTAGTTTTGGGATGCTACATGCCGCTCCTGAAATGTTTGATTTGGTCGGCAAAAGGGGGACATCGATAGCTGAACTCAACTAGCTGATCTATACTGCGCAGACTCTGGCTCCAAATGCCAATATGTTCACATCCACGGGTTGTTTTAGCATCACTTTTGTACAACGGAAGGGGGTGGAAACTCACCATCCATCTTGAGTAGAGTCAATGATTTATTTTCTTGAGCCATACAGGGTTTTAGGCTAGTGTACATAACAAGCCACTAACTTATAAATATCTTATCCCTATTTTTCCCTCTCCTTTGATCCCTTCAAAGGTAAGGTTTAAAGCACAAAGCAGGTGGCAGGATGGATGACCTTCCACAGAACAAAAAATATAAAAAGAAAGTTAGGTTAAAGCCTCCAAAACCTACTGCTTACAACAACAGACACCAGAGCAAGGCACACCATTACTACAAAGTTGCACGGCACTGAAACAAATGACAGCTACAGCGAGTAAAGGCCATCTATTCTAAAGGCTGTTTTCACCCAATCAATGAATGATCTGCTTTATCTGCTGCTCATCAAAGCTCTCCACTTCAAACAAGCTCTACCTTGGCATATAAAACGGATGGTCCTAAAAACAGACCATCATCCCGTACCTAGATGACAGCACACTGAACTGAATTAAAGACAAGATAATAGAATTTGACCATTAATATATCTTATGTATACATTTTGACCAAGACAATGGGATCATTTCTCACCTCGGCTAACCTCACAGTATATTAGCTTTAGCCTGTCCAGTTGAAAAAAACAAAAATGTGCTTTAATAAATGGTGATACAATTTTTCATAACTTTCATGAGACATGTAATGAAGTCAAATAAAAAACTCCACAATTTATTTACATCAAAATTCATATTAGAATCATGTTTAAAAATGTAGCAACTCTGATTCAGTCAAACTGTCCGAGCATGGAACCGAAAACGACACAACCTCTCCTGCCCCCCAAAGCCAAAATTCTTAGAGTGTCACCCCCAGTGAAGATTTAAACCAGGGGTGGTCCACTTAAGTTTTCTGGCAGTAGACCTTACTGTGAACATCATACCATCAAAATCAATACTGGATTGAAACTGTGATGATACAAGGGAAAAAAGTACCAGCATGTCATACAAGAAAAAATAAAGTCCTGTGAAATTTAATTTTAAGTCACTAAAAATCGCATGCCGTCAACAGAAAGCTCAGTCCTAATCTTCACTGACTCCCAACATGGCTAAAACAGGACAATGTCATCTGCCCACAACTCGCATTGTTAAACTTACAAACAGTACAAGATGAACTTCAAATACAGAAAACAAAAAGGGCAAAAGTATAGAAAGTGCTTTCAAAGATTTCATGGACACAAAGGCATCGCTGTATGTATTCAAGTTTTGAGAAACCCAATTTTTAAAAACGAAACCAATAAATAATTCAAAGATGAAAGTCTAACATTGCAAAAGTGTCTCACTCATACTGCAGCTGATCACAAGCAGCTCCTATGAAAACCTAAATGTAACAGTGTCAAATAGCACAGTAGCATGGTTAATCCTCTTAGCTTATTTCTTGTACATAGATCTAAAAAAAGGTAACTCCATGTAGTGTGATACATAATGACTGCGACATTCATGTATAATGCAAATATCTATTTCATAGTCTGCATGTGCACAGGGACAATGGACAATAGGTGTCCAAGTGACTGTCTCATTTGCTAAACAAATTGTCCCACCAGCCAGTCCGCTTGTGTGTAATAAATGATTTTTGAAACATATAGACAGGAAATGAGGAAACCTTCATTGTGTATTATTCAACCTAGTTTGCTAGTACTGTCAATACAAGCAATATACTGATAATGTATGTGCAAAAAAGGAAAAACATATTATTTAAGATAGCACCAATGATGTTTCACACTCACCCCACACACACAAACACACACTCACCCCCCCTCACACACCATCAAATAGTGACTCTGACCTTCAGTGAGTGCCAGACAGGTGCATGTTTCTGTAAAAACAGTCTGTTGATAAAAGCACTCGTCTGGTACTCAGTTTTAAAAGCTCATACTTACTCACTTCCACCCACACAGACACACAGGCACAGACACTCACACCACACACACTCAAACTTATGCCCATGCCCTCCCAGGTAAGTTTAGATTCAGTCCTGGGTCGGCCCACTTGGAGCCTTGGTGGCCGGTGGTAGGCCCTGCAGAAGCAGGGGGCTCAGTTTGGAGAGCAGCCCAGGGCGGGGCAGAGCCTGCAGGGAGGGGAGCAAGGTGGAGAGGCTGGGGGACTGGAGGGAGTACAGACCTGTCATACTGACGGAGGCCGGGAGGGGACACGAACCCGCTGCACACACTGAGGAAGACGAGGACGAGGAAGAGGAAGGGGGTGAGTGTGGGGGACGGGAGGGTGTGTGACTGTTGCTGGGAGACCGTAGGATGGAGCGGTGGTGAGGGGCTCGTCTTTTCTCCTGAGCCTTAGGGTCTACAGAGAGGGAGACACACACACACATACACACGCACTAACTGAGAAACATGCAGGGATTGTGTGCAAACACAGACATACCAGAGATGTCCTGATCACATCGTTTTCTCTTCAATATCAGATTTGATTCTTAGCCAATACCCAGCACCCATCCCATACCAATGCAGTTGCACCTTTAGACAAGGACAAACAAGTCTATTTTAAGAGATGCTAATAAACAATGGTATTAGACAGGTGCATTGCCGGGGTATGGATGGTAACAGATATTGCATTTAAGGCTGTATCGGAGTCATTTCTGGTCTCAGTCTACAACAAACTTTTCAACATACAGTTGCAACCTGTTGAAACGGTTTCTCACAAGAGCCATGTACTAGGACAAACAAGATGTTCAAATGCTGTCAGGAAGCCAGTTGACAAGATGCAAGTCACAAACTGTGACATAAAAAAAAATTCAAAAAATGAATGATGTCAGCATGAATATAGATTTGTTTTAGCCTACATAATCATTCTTTACTCGTGTCTTGGAACAGGGCTCTTGTGACTTCTTCCCTCAATCATGGTTCAACTAAAATCACACACAGACAGCAGCAGCAGGAGGAGGTGGAGTGATGTCAGGTTCATGCAGTTTACATGCCGGCATTGAAGGCCATGGACATCCAGGAATAAATATATCGGAGTCTCTCAAATGATGTTAACCTCTGACCGGAGACAAACTTTACCCAACCATCATTATATACTAACCACTGACTGTCACACAGATTCACGTATCAATCACCCCTCAGCTTTGTTATGACATAGACAGCAGAAAGCTACATAAGAGAGAAACTCTCTGTGATATTCACAGATAAAAAGAGAAGAACAAAGGTGTACACAAACACACGCGCGCACAGGTGATGGATAATGCCCGCCAGCAAAAGAAGCAGATGGGTGAGAGATCAACTTACCCCTGACCGGCCCGAGTGTCTTGTTGCCTCCACGTCCGCTGCTGTGTGTGTTGTTGTGCTGTGTGTGAGATCGAGGTGGGGGGCAGCCAAAAGTGAAGCTCGGGGAGTTGTGCATCTTTGGGGAGGGCGTCTGGCTGCTGCTGGTACTGTTGCAGCGAACTCGACTGAGGTGGTTCTCTGACGCTGAGCCCGACAGACAACTGTGAAACAAAAAAGAACCAGACAACAGACACCATTAATCCAACCTTAACATTGGATAAAGACTCTAGTTTTTCATGACATGTATAAACTCACTTGTTTAAGCTCTTTGGCGGTGAAGCCCTGCTACCACTGTGGTGTATTCTTATTGGAGGATGAGCATGTACGTGTGTGTTCAGGCCTTTGGTGTTGCGGACGTGTTTGAGGACCCAGGCTCGAAGGTTTGTCAGGCAGCTGTGCTCGGACAGCACCAGCCTTGGCCAGGGGTTACATTCTGCCATATCCAGGGCTGAGACAGCCACAGCGCGCCCAACCTGAAGAGGAAGACCTCAGAGTTTACTTCTGTTTTAATAAATTAGGTTCAAAGTTCTGTGTTTGAAGTTATCACATATCAAAAACCTATACATTGCCAACGTGCCCTACTGTACATTTTTGCACTGTATCCGAGTTTGGATAACGATGTTGCATTAGGTTACATTTAACATAATTTAATGGCTTCCTTCCAACAATTAGTTTGTGATGTTACTTTTGTAGAAAAATAAAACGTTTGACTGACTTCCGATGTAAAAGTTATCTGGACAAGAGCAAAATAAACTTAAGTAAAAGTTTTCAAGCTTGGGTTTTCAAGCTATCAAATATTCATCACTAGAATCTTGTGTGCACCACTTTCCACAATCCTCTGGTATGTAAACATCTGTTGTTTTCCTACCTGTTCAAATATTTCTGGAGTGTATTTTGGAGGGAATGACGGAGGTGGAGGTGGGGTTGCCCGTCCGTTGTCATGACAAGCAGGGGGGATGGTGTTCATGGTTTTGCCTGTGTTGTAGTTGCACTCCAAAGTGTAGCTGGTGGCATCCCAAAAACAAGAACATGTTAAAAAGTTTCACAATTTCAAAGAAATAAGAAAACATGTATTTACATATTAAAAAAATCTAAGTGTGGTTGCTCCATCTTTAGAGTAAATAAAAACATCTACAGGACATACATTTTAAGATCTGTGGAATCGTTCAAATCTGACCTGTGGAGCAGTCCGATGGCTTTGTGCATGGCCACCCTCCCGCTGCCCTCCTTAGACTGGCCGTCCCTCTTGTCTCGAGCATACATGTTTTTCTCAGAGAAGTTACAGCCCAGGAAATCAAAGTGAGCAGAGTTCACAGCGATCAGCCTCGGGTACAGCATGTTCTCTACCTGCAGAGAGGAGCTTAGGTGTAAGTTTTTCTTACAGAGAAGAAAAATAAAATTGCGAAACAACAATAAAAGCTCATTGTAACTCAATGAATTAAAAAAAAAGCTGGTAACAGATGATGGGAATATACTAGGAGTGTGCAGAGATGTCATTTTCTGTATCTGTATTCTGATAGAAAACCTGAGGTGGGTGTGCCTTATTGAAACGTAATATTATTATGTTTCTAGGTGGAGGAAATTAACAAATACAGTTACAAACCAAATGTTCTAAGCTTAAATCTAATGTATGGACTGTGGGGTGTTAAAGAAATCTGCCTGCCATTGACAAGACTTTCACTGCTGCACTATTAATGCCTCCTCCCCCGATGAAATGGTTTTTGAAATAGGATATTAACACATCCAGCTAAAATGTCAGTGTCTTAGTTGTATTTTGATGGCTGTGGAAGTTTGACTGAAATGAAGCTGCAGCCTCAGTGAATGAATCCAAGGAGGGTTAGAGGAAAATGGGGCTGCAGGGCCTCAGGCAGTGCAAAGTGTCAATGAAGTGCAAAACATAAAAACTGACTTTCCTTTTTTACATTTCCAAACAATAACGAGTCAATTTATATTAAAAATATCCCTATCCATCTCATTATCTGTGACTACAAATTTATATTCCTATTCGGGATCATCTATAGTTTATGCAATGATGTTTACCTGTTGGCTCTCCTCTGAAAGGCTGTTTCCATACATGAAGCATCCCCGTTTGGAGGCGTGGCCATGTAAGTCCACATAATAAGCCACGCCCCCCTCTTGTGGCGGAATCATTTCCTGTTCCTCCTCCTCCTCCTCTGGTATTGTTACCTCCACATTGGCAGGTTCTACAGTCTCTGATACTGTTACCTCCACATGCACAGGTGCTACAGTCTCTGAGGAGCAGGATGAGCTGTTCTCGTCTCCCTTCCCCATTTCTGTGGTGACCCAAACGTTCTCCTCTGTCACCATGGGAACCTCTGGCAGTACAGGCATTGCGTCTTTCTCTGCATTTCGTTGGTTCAAGCTTACTTCAAGGGCAGTGAAGGGGGGAGACTGATGCTGATTGGAGGGTTTGACATTGAGGGGAGGGTTCCGTGTGTGTGGGAGGCAGACAGAGTGAGTACTTGACTGTGTGGTGTGAAGGCGGTTGTGTGTATGGTGGTAGAGCAGCAGTGTTTTGGCTGCATAGATGGAAGGGTGCAGCTCAGGGCTGGGGTTCAGGTATTGCCTATTTAAGTTCACACCCCTGGAATCAGTCCTGCAAAAGAGACAAAGTATGACTAATTAAAAATAAGCTTTTCAACATAAAAAAACCAGCCTTTAAGCACAATTCGGTACTGAAACAGGGCTTTAACATGAACGCCAAGGGATCCTGTGTTTAATATCATTTAAAGTAATTTTCCACATTGATGTTTAGTTGTTTTTTTGGGATAGAAAGAAGATGGTGCAAATGCACATCGTTGCATAAGCCTTTCTAGTTAACCATTATTTGTATAATCAAAAGAGGAAGCAGGTGAAACCTGTGATGCAGCCTCAACCTGCATTTACTGAAAGGGTTAACATGTGACATCCGACTCTTCTAATGTCTTCAGGCCTGGAGTGTGATTACATGTGACCAGGACACTGCTGGCTTTCTATGGTGATGCGATTTCTTGTCACATGTACGAGAAAAAACAGTTTTTCTAATGGACGTTAGAGTTAAAGGAAACTGTTTTCTCTCCAGCTAGATTTCTACTTTAAAAAACTGATCTCTTGGCAGTAGGGGTGACCCCAAATAGTCGAATATTCGTTCTAACGAGCCTTAGTCTGCCAATCTCATAGTCGAATATTCGACGATTCATTCTAACGAGCCTTAGTCTGCCAATCTCATAGTCGAATATTTGCATATGAAACGTGGATCATTCCATTCAAAACATGGGGGTGCTCAATGTCTAATTTTACATTATTTTCCTGTTTCCCGTAAAAATAGTGTCTCATTTAGCCTATTTTGATATAAATATAGACATATTTAATGTAATTCTGAGAACAGCTCTTGAAGTGTTAAATCTCCTTAAAGTGGTAATTAAATCTCCCCTGGTAATTAAAGGTGGACTCTCCCATTTAGAGGGGACCTGTGGAGCAGACGTACCTCAGCTGGCCTTTAAATCTTTCTACATTCATAGCAGCTCAAAATGTCAGGAAATAAAACTTCAGTGGATCCTAAAAATAGTAATGAAGATGAGGAGCAGCTTCATGAAGAGGGCTGTGAGATCAAGGATTACCGGACCACACAAAAACTGTACGGGGCCAAAGGAACGAGGAGGGATACCCAAAGCTGCCCTAAGCCTCAAAAACAATCCACAGCATCCCATCCACCTCCACGCCATCAGAGAGGATATTCTCAAAGACAGGATTTACAGTCAACAAAGCAAGGAGCGCACTTCTGCCTGTAAACATGATGGTTTTCCTCCCGTACAATTTGAAAAGACTCAAGCGGACAAAGACGCGATGAAAGACTGTTTTCAAAGGTACTGTTAAGAGATTTAAAAACCCTTTAGCTGGTTCAGGTTTGATTATGAACATTATACAAATGTTTAGCCTTAAGTTGGACAAACTACCCTCCGCAGCGCTGCTCTTCGCTGTGCGAACACTGTTTAAATATCTCCTGATTCCTTAATCTATAACGGCGCGTTGTTCCATGTTTAACGGATGGCGTTCTTATTTGAGTTTTCTCTCCATCACCTTGTTGTTTTTGCAATATAGATTTAAAAAATCTAAGTTTTATACTTATAATATTCTGTTGTCCCTTTTACTTTAAGCTACGAGTCTCTTAATTGTAAATGGTTATGCGTAATATTGCCATGCGGTCACCATCATGCAGACTTTGGGTCAATAAGGAAAAACAACAAACATTCGACTATTCGTCGACTATGGGCAAAATCTGATGAATCAGATTCGACTAAGCAAATCCTTAGTCGGGCTCACCCCTACTTAGCAGTATTCACCGCGGTGTGTACACTAAAAATAACTCTATTCAGCCTCCAGAAGTCTTAATAAGTCTTAGTTCTAGTGCTTCTTACAAACACACAAAACCCCACCGTATCATTAGATGGGTTTAGAGTTAAGTAATGCTTCCAAATGAAGGTCGGATAAATGTTTGCAGCTCTAGTGAACACAATGTCTACTTCTCCAGCTTACTTTATTTGTGTACTCACTAAAGCTATTTGACAAAATACAAGTCTACTCTACTACTCTATAAAGCATAAAGGAGTTAATATTAAGGGTGCAAATTTGAAGTATTCTCTGTGATAGGTCTTTGGAAACATAAATAATAAATGCTGAATGTAATATGAGATCTATACTTGATTAATTGTTAACATCCCCAGTTGCTATACTGCAGGATGAGAAATTAGATGACATACAGCAAAAAATAGCGGTGTGACAAAATAGGTGGATCTGTACCCCTTTAGATTATTTCATGAAAATTTTACTTTTTCATTAATAAATAAATCATTTAAAAAACAGGAAGTATTTAAATACATGCAAATGTTCTAACCCTGAAACAATTTTAACTTTACTAACTCCTGATTTAAAATGAATGTGCATAAGTCTATATGATATAACATACTGCCATTCAAGGCTGGATATTTAAGTCACTCTTATTGCTTTATCTGTAGTGTGTAAGGCATGGAGGCGTAACGGTTGGGAGAAGTCTTTCCGCCTCTGATCTGCCATTGGAGGTAGTAACAGAGATATAATGGGGAGAAGACGGTGGCGATGTGTACTGTAGTGTCAGAGCCAGCAGGGTGGAACAGCGATGTGTGTGTATACATATAGGCGTATATCCACAATGCTGTAATGTGACATGAAATCCGACACAGAGTTCGCAGAGTTCCGTGTGTACGTACCAAGGTGCGATGACGGAGGAACATCCTTACAGCATTGTTGTGGAATTGCAATGTGTAAGTTGGTGACGTTTCAAACTCTCACCTGTAGTGTCCAAGAACAACTCCGTCTGGGTTAAGCATGGGAATGAGCTTGAACACAAACATGTTTCGAAGCACATGGGCTCGAGGGTCGTCTCTTCTCAGGATAAAGCTGAGGAAACCGTTAAACACAAAGGATGAAGGAGTCTCCCCGGGGTGCACTCGGCTGCTGAGGAAAAACACCTGCAAACACATGCAGACACACAAGGAACAAGAGTTAGCTTCAGTGCTTTTGACTTTATCTTTTAATTCCACAGAATCCTCAGCTTCAAGTGTTATCATTGTTAACAGCTACTGACGCTGGACCATGTTATTGTGTTCATATATCACCCTTTTGCCAGGGAAGCAGTGTGGTCTTGGAGTGTTGGTGTCAGGAAACAACTTAGGCAGACGTGGTTCTCTCTCCGTCTGCATGCCGCTGCAGTTGGTCACAGTGAGCAGGTCCACCCTGTTGCCGTCGAGGGATTTGCACAGCAACTCTCTGTGATAATACAAGGTATCTGGCGCACTGACAGGCAGAGCAGTGGAGGATGGAGATTGGTGAGTGGGGAAAGCAAAAAATTGCACAAGTTAGAGGAAGCATGGGGAAAAACAGCAAATAAGCTGTTAAATAAAAAAAACAACTTTCAGACAGCACTGTGTTGTCTTTGCACAATGTTTTACCTGCTCGGGCTGAGTAGAGCAGCATTGGGGTTGCAATTATCAAACTGCTGCAGCATATCCTGACACTCAGTGTAAGAGAAAGGGAAGCAGAAGGAGAAGTAGGTGGTGGCCCCTCGCACCTCTGACAGGCGGTGAGTGAATGACAGTATGAATTGGTTATCTACAATCTGGAAAGTGACAGAAGAAAGAAAGGAATTCATATTTTTAGAATTATATTAATAGCTGCCAGGAAGCCAGACTCACAGCGACACTGCCTTGCTGGCTCCCGGTACCCACATCCTCTATTTGGCAGCCTCAGAGTGTGTGTATGTTACCTCAGTTGTTGGTCTGTCTCGGATCCTTTCCCACCGGTTCTTGCCAGGTAAAGTGCGTACGAGAGGTGCCATGCCCTGGCTGTAGAGCTTCCTCTGGTTGTTCATGTTCATAACACTGATCTTGAGTAGCTTTCCAGGTGCAGCACCCCGCACACTGAAGTAAAACCATGATCTGAAACAAAAAACAGAATTTCAAATGTAGTAGAGTATTGTCACTCAAATAGTTAATAAACACAATCTTTACTTACTCCAAAACTTTTCTTACCTGTTTCCATTCTCATGTTCTGTGCCGGCGCAGTCAGGCTGCGTCCACACATTGAACTCGTAGTCAGGGGTGGCGTTTGACCCTGAGGGCAAAACCCCAGCCGGAGCTACATCACTTGAAGGGCTGGTGCTGCCCTTCTCCACCTTCTCCACACGGGCCAGGTTTCCTGAGTCAAACTTGGAGCTGAGCACAATATTACCAAAGCGAGCCTCCATGGTTCTGTCCTGCTGTTTTCTCCCTTCTGGTTCTTTTTGTGGTGCCAGTCAGAGGTCTGACCCAGACTGCCTGTTTATAACAACAGACAAAAAGAACTGAAGTCAGAGGATATAAAGGGAGGAGAAGATGTACTGTGAAACATCCAGTGAAATACACAAAAGTACAAGAAGTATATGAACCAAACAAACAAAAACAGCTCTTGTTTCTACACCGCTCAGCTCTGTATTGTGATGACAAAAGGGCAGAGCTACAGTATTCTCTCCCTAAAGAGGCATTTCACAGCAAATACAAGTGAGACGACTTCTGAACTGGATTGGGTGGTTTGAGTTGCAACTTTAAGTAATCAGTTATTCTTGTAACAGGAAATGTTTGCCCACTACAGCAATGACCTCAGGCTCTACTATACAGTAAGGGTATTAACCTTTTTATAACTTACTTGATAAACTTAACTTGATTTGATTTGATCCAAAATTGATTATTGTTTTAAAACCATGATTTATTCACAGCCAGTTTCCTCTTTGATACAAAGGAGTGCTTACTTTAATATCTACTCCAGTCTGCATCTCTAAGAAATACAAGATAAGATAAGATATACTTTATGGATCCTTCATTGGGGGGAATTATTTTGTTCCAGCAGCATACAACACGGGATAGAGGAATACTACAATTGTACTAACATGGTTAAAAATAATAATAATAATAAAATTAAATAAAATAAAGCAAAGCAAATATTACAGATATATGCACAATAATATAAAAACACATCAGTAAACCTTTCACCACTACTACTACAGCCATAAAAGGTATCCAAACTGTCGGCTGGTGAAAAGTGAAATAGGATCAAAAGCAAAAAGCTTTTTAAAATCAATTTTTAAAGCCTTGAATTCAATCAGAGATGGAGTAAAGTTATGGACCTATCACCGGAAAAAATATATACATATATATTCTGGTACACTCAAGATTCAAATAGTCATAATACATGTCCTAGATGCCCATGGTTACATTTTGGAGTCTCTGTTTTACATATCTAAGAAGATCAAGTCTATCAAACATGTCATAAATACATGTCATGTAATAAACACAGTGGCTGACTTCTTACTATAAAGTCCCATTTCAGAGTGAAAATCTGTTTCAGATTAACAGTAGTTGGACTGCAGATACTTCAACACAATACATACAAAACTCAGCTGCACGCCTCCTCACTCACACCCGCTCCAGAAACCACATCACCCCAGTCCTCCAGAACCTCCATTGGCTTCCCATCACCTCCAGAATACAGTACAAGATCCTCCTCATCACCTACAATGCCCTCCATAATGTAGCTCCCTCCTACCTCACCGACCTTCTGCAGCCATACAATCCCTCCCACAACCTCCGCTCCACCAATGCCAACCTCCTCACCCCTCCCACCATACCAAAGCACCAAACCTGGTGGGGACAGGGCTTTCTCTGTCGCTGCCCCCACCCTCTGGAACTCTCTCCCCCAACACCTCAGACTCTCTCCCTTACTCACCAACTTCAAATCTGGACTCAAAACCCACCTATTTAGAAAGCTTTTAACCTCTAATTGATTGTTTGTTTGTTTGTTTTTTTGCTGTGCTTTCCTTTGCTTATCTATTGTGTAATTTATTTTTTGTAAAGTGTCTTAGCGAAACTTTTAAAGCGCTTTTATAAATAAAATGTATTATTATTATTATTATTATTATTATTATTATTAATATTAATATTCTATTGGAAGCTCTGTGCATAAAACAATGGACGAATATAGCAAAACCTGTTTTATTGTGCAGCATGTCATTAAAATGAGATTGAACACAAGGAAGTAGTCTGATTGACCTCCTTGGATACAAGTCAACAGATAACAGCGACGACCCGAGGCCAGTAGAGAAAACACAATCCATGGCCGAATTAAAATCTCTATTCCCCACAGTTACAACCATTGTCTGGTGGATTGCTTTATTCATCGTACCACTGGTGCAAATATGCAGTTTCCCTTATTCTTGCACATCACTGATGCCAGTATGAGTGCACCTCTGTGTCTGGAGGTAAAATAATGTCTTCTGTTTGATCATAGTAACAATAACAACAACAGCTGACCGACATAACTGACACGGGCAAAGGGGGAGTGGAGGATCGACTGCAAACCTTACACGCGTTCGTTTGATGCTCTTTAAAGCCCCACATGATGATTTGTTATTCCATTAAGTCTAGTATTAGTTGTCAATGTTGTAGTGTTAATGTCACACGCAGCGAATAACGCTAGCAGTCGTTTCTAAGCTGCTGAGGCTAACTGAGCTACCGTAGCAGTCTGCACTCGAAACGTCGGTGTATCCGGTGAATAACACTCTTTAGTGGCTGCATTTTCCTTCGTGCTCATGCTTATACACGCGCTTATCAATGGGAAGTCTTACTTGGTTATTTTCGATCGATGTCCATTTTTGTTTTCATCGTCCTTCTCAACCCTCAATTCACAGAGATGCTGCCTTCACGTCCCTCTAGATGTTGCCTTCACGGCGCTCCGGGAAAATGAACGCTGCCTGGAAACGTCTCTGTAACCTGATGGATGATTCTCAGCATTTACGAGCTCCTACCTGGAAATAGTTGTCATTTCTGAAAAGCTGTAGATTAATTAATATTATAGGATTGTATGAACCGTAGTAGCATTCATACATACATGGATTTGTTTCACTATTTAATCAAATATAACCAATATTATGACATTAGTACTGAACTGTTGACTCTATGGTGTTCCTGCAGGGCAATACACATGTTATAGAGCAGGTCAGGAACCAGACTAACGACCCTACTTAGTGACTCCTGGACACACCCGACACTGCTAGTGGCTTACATCTTTGAGCTCTTCCCCAGTCTGGTCAGAACTGAAGAGGCCTTTCGGAGGAAAGGTGAAACGTCTTCAAGAATTTCTACCAGTCCAGTTGCCTTACGGATCAAGCTTTGGATTACCATGACCTGGATGACTGAGAACCTTCACAGACATATTGAGCAGGGGTTCCCAAACTTTTCAGCCCACGAACCCCAAAATATAGGTGCCAAAGACTCAACACCCCCACTGTCCCTCTGTGATTTAATTTAGCTGGCTTCATTTCCCCGTGCCTTTATGAATTAACCTGCTGCTACTGAAGCTTTTGATAATTCACTGTTCACTAACCCTAAACTTAGGAGTCATCTGGCAAAAAGAAAGGCATAAAACTCATTACATTTTTTATTTTCAAGGTTTTATTTCAAGGTTAGCTACTCTTTTTGTCAATATTTTTCACTATAATGGGTAAAATGTACCATTTTTAGATAACTTAAAAAAAACATTCTGGAAGACATCTCACGACCCCCCCATTTTTGTCTCGCGACCCCCCAGGGGGTCCCGACCCACACTTTGGGAACCCCTGTAATAGAGGACCAATATAAGGGTAAAAAACTTGAATGAAAATGGTATATTACAAAACAATGTGTGATTCATATCTTTTGACTGTGAGGCTACCTTTCACATCTTTCATTCCATCTTTTAGGCCACAGCATGGTGCACTTACAATTCTTAGACAGAGTTTGAAAGGAAAACATTTGTATAACCTGAAAAGGCATAGTAAACTTCACCCCACTTTGTTGACAAGGACAAACACACTGCAGGAACAACTTGTACTTTACTTTTTTTTTAATATCCATTTTGTGTTCTTGAATTGTTTAAAATAAAAGATCAAAGACTTCCTTTACAATAAAAACAGCACAAAAAAGTAAAGACATTTGTGTTTGGTAGATTATTTTTTTGTTGTAACAATGCTTCTTGGCAATAAATCTTACATCATTAGATAGCCTGTTTATTTCCCCTTAAATGGTGCCACGTTACTTTATTTATCTGCCCTGCCAATGCCAAACAGCTTATTCTGCTGGTGATTTTCACTTTTGTTTTCAGCTTCTGGTACTACAGTGGTCAGTGGGTGTCTGCTCTAAGAATCAGCATGCCATATTTGACTGATCTGGATAGGGCCTGTGTGACAGGGCAACTTCATGTGGGTTTTCAGCAAAAGTTGTTGCATTTTTTGGAGTGAGCCCTAGTCCCATCTCCAAAGTAAAGGCCAAGTTCCATATAACGGGGGATGTCAGAGACAAGCCGCGGAGTGGGTGTCATGATGACACCCGAAGAAGACCTTTTCCTCATCCTATCAGCACTTAAGAACCGTAGGGTGTCTTTGACAGATTTGCAGTAAAGGTTTGCAGGACGACATGGACAACAGCTTTCTGCCCAGACAATTCAGAACAGACTGCAGTGCACACACCCAATCTCCAGTCTTATAGGGCTGCCAAGATACCCGCCATGACTGCCCTTCATCATCAGGCCTGTTTGCACTATAGTGTTGGCAACACATGCACTTGAACCTGAACATGTGCAGGAACGTTATATTCAGTGATGTGTCCAGATTCACTAGCAAGGACCACGCCACAGGAGAATATAAGTTTGAACATGTAATGATTTATTGTGCGTCGTATAGCCCAGCAGATGGAGACTCAGGATGGGGATTACGTCTCAGCGTTATCCTAGCTGGAGCTGATCTTGATCCCAGGCAGTACCTGGAATTAGACAAGGGCACAAAAAAGCGTTGAGTAGTAAGGGGTAAGAAAAAGGGCAATTGAAGCAGAGCAAGGTGAGGGAGGGCGGGTTGAAGAGCAACAGACGAACGGTTGAGTAGTCTTGCTACGTTTAAGTAGGCGTGTCAGGTGATTGAGTGTGTGGTTTAGGCGTGGTCCTGCTCCCGAATTTAAGTTAACACCTTAACTTCATTTATTCCTACGGCAGTTGGATCGTAGGATCAAAGTGAGTGTGAAGAAGATGCAGAGAATACTAGCTGATTGCAGCACCGATAGAGTAACATCTTTTGGTGGAGGCAGTGTGATGGTGTAGGACGGTATCACCCTCACTGGAAAAAACGAGACTGGTCATCATTGGACAGAGAAAGATATTGAGATAGTCTTAGATAGATTCTGGGACCAAATTCTATCCTTCAAGATGACAACACTCACCCCCACAGAGCAGGGTTTCTCAGAGACTAACTCTAAAATTTGGGAGTGGAGAGGAAGGAATTTCCTGCCAGCAGTCCTGACCTCATCCCCATTGAACACTTGTGGGATCAGCTTTGGCATGCTGTTCTGCAGAGTGACCAACCACATTGGCTGACGTGCAACAAGTGCTGGATGAAGAATGGGATCATCCCAAAAAAGTGTGTAACCAGCATGAGGAGGAGGTGCCAGGCTGTTGTGGCTTTGTATGGTTCTTCTACATGCTACTGAGGCTCCTGTTTGTTAAATTAATAAATTGTTAAATTGCCAATATTTCTTGTTTCTTCAGACTTCAATCATCAAATCCACCAAACAACACCAAACAAGAGTCAATGGCAGAATAAATCGTTGGCTTTGAAAGAGAAGATTTGGCAAATTTCGTCATGGGCGCAACCCACATTCTCAGCTCTGCTGCTCATCCCACAAATACGTGTTCCTTACAAATGTGGCACACTTTGAAAGGGAAATAAACAGGCTTTCCAACGTTATAAGATATATTGCCAAGAAGCATTGTTACAACAAAGAAATAATCTACCGAATACAAATTTCCTTACTATTTGTGTTACGTTTATTTTCTTAAAGGGGGGTTGAACCTTCATAGTCTTAATTGTCTCACCTGCATGTATTAGCAGTTGGTTTGAGGATACCTTTTACAGTATGTGAATGTACAAATCAGAGTAGTGAAATTGTCTTAAATTAAACCTGTACAGACTTATTTTTTCTGTTTTGATATGTGCTTTAGGACAGTAGAAATAAGCTGTAAACAAATCACTGACACATTGTCCACTTTTTATTTGATATGGCAAACTCATTATCAAACTGTTCCACCTTTTAGCAAATGCAGAGCAATTTTTTTTTGGAGTGACATCTAGCACATCACATCTTTCTCTTTCTTTTAGCTCTATACAATCTCTTTCAACAGTATTTGGTTGTTTAGCCCCTTGATGCTCCATTATATCTCTCACTATGGATGTCTCTCTTGGTTATTTTAGAGCATTTTCCCTGAAAACATTTGACCGTGCAGTTGAAAACAATTCTAATGAGACTGATCAGGACATGTTTGACATCCTCCAGCACATCGGATCCAGAAGAAGTCCTGATAACAATGTAGAGCAGGGCTATTCAATTAATTATTTGGTCGGGACGGTTTTTCAGATTAAAGACATGAGCTGGGCCGGACATTTTTAGCAGTGAGCAAAATTAACCATTTAAAAGAAAAACAAATAGATAAGATAACAAACACACTGGATGTTTATTAACGTATTGTCACACCCAAAAACACAATAAAATGGCAGCACTGGTCAGTGTTAGTAAAAGAAGTCGGACCCAAGTCACAATCACTCGAGGGTTGCTTTCGGGCCGCTCGAGGGTTGCTTTCGGGCCGCATGTGGCCCGCGGGCCCTAATTGAATAGGGCTGAATAGAACATCTTTACAGGCTAGTCCACGTCTACCACAGTACAACAAAATGCATTTTCTTGCCATATGAGCCAGTCAAAAATCATGTTACATTTCTGTCATTTTTTCGAGTTTTTTCTGCAAGTATCCTGATCCACCTGGTGTATAGAAACAGTGAGTATGGCTTCTTTAAGTTTATGGGGGTGCATTTGTGACAGGGTTGATAGATAATAACTCCTACTGACAACAGATTATATATGTTTTTTAGCGGTTTTTGTTTTTTCTTCGTACACATTATGGTGACATGCAAACTGGAAGCAGATCAGACTACTAAACCCAAATGAACCTTGCGACAGTGGAAGTGTGGTTTCCAAAACTGTGGACTAATGGTTATTAATTCATTGAACAAAAATCGCATACAGACAGCACATTTTTAACCTAGCATAAAACTGCATTTTATACTAGCTTAAAGCACGTGTCAGACACCTGTTCTATCCACAGTCACTGGTACAATCCGACATTATGACGACATAATAAGACAATCCAATCCAAAGTATAAGAACGATGCTCTCTGCTGGACTCAGCTCACTTTGCCTTTGAGTTTACTGAGAGAGCAAGAGATCACTGAGAGGACAAGAGGTTACTTTTTGACTCGATAAAACTGCACTAACAAGCGATTAACTACCACCACAATGTCTTTGTAAGTACTACAGCTGTGTATTTAACTACCTTTTCAAACATTAAAGCTAGGTACAGATCATCTGAAATCAGTTGACATCAAATTGTATGTAACTTTGCATATTTTGTTTTTTTTGTTGTATCTGTTTTGATTTACAGTAGTGTGCTTTGTTGACACAAATGTACTGCAGATTTAGCTATTTGTAACCCACACACCCTTGCTGTCAATGTTTCTTTTGTATAATTGTAAGCCTGTGTAATTTGTGTTTTTGTCATGAATGTTGCATAACTAGTGAAACTAACATTCACATGTCACTTTTCAGTAAAAACACTAAGAAACAGAGCCAAACTCTACCATTATTCCTGGACACAACCCATTGGTATGGGATCACTCCTCCTATAAGTGAAGATATGCCAGAGGAAGCTGACCTGATCCAGACCAGAAAGATGGTTGAAGAGCTGAAATCATGCGGTGTATTTGAGATAGGCACAGAAAAGCAGCACAGGTAGGACACATCTTTATTCCATGTCAGTTTCCATATCGTTAAAAAATACAGCTTGGTGGGGCAGACACTTGAAATGTTTAAACATGAAAAGGTTTTGACTGAGTGCACATGCTTTTGGGTCATTGCCCTGGTTGGTTATCACAGCAAAAAAAGGAGAACAGCTTGGATAAATCAATGAATTTTTGTTGACCAAAAGTGTAAAGACGTGTTTTGTGTGAAATATGAAAATGTGATAAATTTTTCTTTGTTTTATTTGCAGAGAAAATGTTGTCAAGAGTCTGGAGTCTCTCTATAAGAAGTGGCTCACAGAGACCTGTGAACGTATGGTGAGGCAACTTTTTCCTCAAGTATTGTCATTTCAAAAGTCACTCCTAATGTGATGCTGAGAACCTCTTGCTGCATAGATTGTGTTTCATTTATATGTATATATTTGTAATTTTAGAATTTACCTGAAGTGGTGACAGCAAAGGTTGGAGGCAAAATCTTCCCATTTGGATCCTATCATCTGGGAGCTGACTCAAAAGGTATGTAAAGGTTTATTGCCTCAAATAAAGACCTAAAAATGAATCATGAAAGAGAATGGGGAGGATAGTAACACTTACACACACTAACTAGCAAAGAAACCTGCACTCATATGAGTTTTTGCTGCTCTGACAGGTGCTGATATTGACATCCTGTGTGTCGGACCTGGATTCCTGGAGAGGAAGGACTTCTTCAGGTCCTTTTCTGAGAAACTGAAAGCTCAAAAAGAGGTCAAAGGCTTAATGGTATGCCATATTGGTGATTGTGTATAAATGTGTGTACAGTGTGTACAAATCAAACAGTTTTCTTCTATATTGCAACAAGTGACTGATATAATTGTTGTTTCTTTAGGTCATTGAAGATGCGTTCGTCCCAGTCATCAAATTCTCTTATGATGGGATTGAGGTAAATAAGCTAAAGAGACAAGGACGAATAAATTAATGAATGACTGAACGCTTTATTGCACCTTGAGGAATTTGCTTTGCACCAAGAGAATAGAAACATAGAAATAACTAAACTTTCTGCTGTATACGTTTCTTATAATGTTTGTATGAGTTTTAATCATTGTGTTTGTGCTCCTGTTGTTGTTTAGATTGATCTGGTTTTTGCTCTAGTAGCACAGAAAAGCATCAGTGTAAGTATTAACCTCATGGATGACAAAATTCTGACGGGCATGGATAAACAAAGTGTCAGGAGTCTCAATGGTAAGTATCAGACTGTATTTAGCTTAGGTATAAATACTTGACAGCTGCAAGTATGCTGCAAGGTAAGTATGCCATTTTATGTGTTGTAGTTAACCCTTTTTGCTGGGGGGCTGTCTTAATAAAACTGTTTCTCGATCTTAATTTTGTAGGTTTTAGAGTCACAGAGGAGATCCTCAGAAGTGTGCCAAATGTTTTTAACTTCCGGCTGACACTGAGAGCCATCAAGCTTTGGGCCAAACGTGAGTAACACTACAAGTGTTGTTAAGCTTAGTTTGAAACTGTCTACTTAGACAAAAGATACACGTAAACACAAAAGATGCCCAATGTGTTGGCCGTTGTCGTTAACAGGAATATATTTTCTTGACTGCATATCAAATGACTTTAATTTTTGCCATCTACGCACTATATGTACAACCTGAAATGTCATGTGTCTCAATTTGTATGTATAGAGTTACAGTTACATTATACTATGCACCAAGAACTCACACAACTACCTAAACAATGAACAAAGCACATATTCTAACTCTGTTTACACAACACAGTACTTTTCAATGGATATGTATTACATCAGTTAAATAATAAAACTGTCATTGGTGAAAAACCCATCAATCTTGATTCAATATTCATGATAGGTTAGTGTTTTTTTTAATAAAGAACAGAGACGGTGTTTACAAAGGGAGTGACCCCAGACAGCTATTTATTTTTCTTTACACTGGCCTGTGTTCGAGTGACTCATTTTGCCTCTGATATTTTGTTTGACTTGTTTCTATTTGTTTCCACACAACCACAGCTCGTTTGCCATAACACGGAGTACAATGAATAATCATTCACAGGTTTAGTCAGTGGCACAGGTAGACATAGAGGAATTAATCAACTAGATATCTTACTTTACCCAAATTTAACATCTGATTGGTTCAACAGTTAAAAAAAAAGGATTTTCAAACTAGGCAAGAAAGTTTACATTGGTGTTATTTGAACTAAAGGTCTTAAACCTATTTTTCATCCACCCTTTTCTCCTCAGGACGTGGTATATACTCCAACATGATGGGGTTCCTGGGTGGTGTCTCATGGGCCATGATGGTTGCCAGAGTCTGCCAGTTATACCCAAATGCCACAGCATCCACCCTGGTGAACAAATTTTTCAAGATGTACGAAATGTGGTGAGTTGATCTGTTTGTATTGTCCCCTTTAAGAGGAAAAAATAATCATGAAGCGATGCACTAAAGGACACTAAGCAATGAGATCTGTTGCAGTCTGGGTAAATTAGTGATCATAGATAGCATCTGGTTTTAGATAGAAGCAGGGAGATGTTTGAGATGTTTCTATGAATATATATAAATATTTTAGTTAAAAAAAAAATCTGTGACATTTTTGACGATCTGTAAATCTTGTATTGTCTTTCAGGGAGTGGCCAATCCCAATTGTTTTGAAGAAAACGGTGGACTGCGGTCTCAAGTTCCCCGTTTGGAATCCCTGGGTAAGTCTCCGGCAGGATTTTTATCAGCATTTTCAGCCGCAAATACAAAATCCTGTCAGTCATGTCCATGAATGCTAAAACACTGAAAATGTTGTGTTCATCTGCATTCCCAGACTAATCTAGTCGACCGCTCACACCTGATGCCTGTGATCACCCCTGCATACCCACAGCAGAACTCTACCTGCAATGTGTCTCGCTCCTCCTTAGCTGTTATAACAGAGGAGATCAAGAGAGGTACGTAGTTACTCAGCTGATTTTCAAATCACCTGATCACAAATTCAAACCTCCACAAATCTTTGATTAAGGATTTAGTTGCCTCCAAGGCATGTGACAAATGCATAACTTCTCAGCAGTCAGGCTTTAACAACTTTCTCCTCCTCATTCACAGGATATGAAATCACTGAACATATCCGGCAGAAACAAGAAAGCTGGTCCAAACTATTTGAAGCTTCAGACTTTTTGGAGCAGTACAAGTATGTATTCTGGAGTTTAGAGAAGAATATGTGTGTTTACATGTACTAAATACCCTCAGATATATACTACTTCCTTAAATGTGGACACTAGCCATTTTTTTGTAATTCCTTATCACTTTGATGATCTGAAATAGAAATCTGTTTACTGTAGAACTTGATACCTTTTTTAAATCACACAGTTAAAGCTATGTATTTTATTTAATATTGTATAGTAGAAGATCTGTAGTCTTGAATGAAGTTGTTTTTACACATTGTGTTATTTGGTGTATGAATTTGATATGGAAGGTAATTTTATTATTAGCTTTAGAGAGACTTGTGGCCTTTTCCCCCAAAACACAAACTTAGAATGGTTTTGGTTATAATAATTGGTCATGTTTTTTTTCCTAACATGAACTAGTGGATGTTTCTTCCTGGTGTGTATTTGATGTGTTAAAATGTTTTTTGCTATTTGCTCTTATCATTACTTGTAATTGTTTTTTATTGTGATTGACTTTAATTTTTAAATGAAATGTGGACTGTTTGTCTCTGCATGGATTCACACATTATTTAACATCAGACCTAAGTTTGCACCCAATGTTACAGTTAAATAACATCTGTTTTATGGATTTGAACACCACACGTTGCTGTTTTTAATTGAGAATATAGCCTTAAGCATGTTCAAGTGATCTAAGAAATTGATGGTTAAAGATCTGAAAATGTGTTAAAGCTTTTCATGTGTGCTGTCTGACAAAAATCTGTTGTTCCTTGAAGTATTTAATGTATCTGTGTTATCCTATGCACATGTTATATTGTGATTTTTTGAATAAACCTCATATGAATGCATTTTTGATCACTTTTACTAGTTTAGACTTACCATAGACTTTTATCTTTTTTCCCCCTCAGATTAAAAATCTCTTTAGCTATCATGAGGTCAGAACAGGCAGTTCATTTTTGTACAGCTAATTATGCAGTTGTCAGAATAAGGAGTATGTGACATAGTGTGCAGTTGTTTACAGCTTCAGATAGTGAAGTCGACAGGTTTTGTCTTGAAAATGGTGTTCATAGTGGTTGTGGTAAAGAAAAGTGTCCATCTTTGTTCAGTTATGTTACTCTGCTGCAGCCTGGTCTGCTTCAAATATTGATCATGACTTCCCTCAACAATTGATAGAAATGCAAGTATAGTTACTATAGTACAATTCTAGCCTTGTGTTATATTGCCATTGTTCTGTCTCTTATTTCTAAAGGCATTACATTAAGGTGGAACTAACTTCAACAACAAAAGAGCAGCATCGAGACGGGTGAGTACTCGACACAGAACATGAGAAGCCAAGTTACAGAGAAACTGGAACAGATGCAGACATTTTTGTAGACAATCCCACATCTTTGGGCGAGAGCACTTCTTATTCACGCCTGTGGTTCTCTTTGAGGGAGAAAACTGTTTTAATATTTTATCTCTAGCTTCTGTTGTGCTTTTGTCTTCCTGAGCATTATGTTTTGTTTCGCTTCATCAGGGTATGCCTGTTTGAGTCTAAAATCAGACACCTGGTAGGAACTCTGGAGAGAAACCCGCTTATTTCCCGGGCCCATGTTAACCTGCAGTCCTACCCTGGACCACAAGATAGTTATGGAAAGTAAGAACATGATTTGATGGTTAAACTATGTCAGGGCACTCTTAAGAATAAGCCCCTGAGTGATCAATACTAATATCTCATATGCTACTCTTTCTATATTTTATTCCTATGTTGTGTTATTACTCTCAGATTGCACTAAGATATTAACAATAGTAAAGTGTGCTTCACTTGTCAACTGATTTGTTTTTATCTGTTTCAGAAGCAACACAGTTTGGCTGATCGGACTTGTCTTCAATATGGATCATTTTAAATACCAAAGAGTCGATCTGTTCACTGAGCTCCAGCCCCTCTTAAATCATGGTACATTTTTTATTATCTTTCAAAATATTCAGAAGAAAAGGAACCATGTTGTGAGATTTTTTTAAAAGCTTCTTTATTTGTGTTTCTGCAGTCAGGGGCCTGGAACGAGGTTATAAGATGTCCGATGAGGGGGCGACCTTAACAGCCAAATATATACAGAGGGAAAACCACACCTGGAAGCTACCTAATAGAAGCCAAATGGTGTCATATCCAGTCAGGCTCACACACCGCCAAATTTCGAATGCAGCACCTCTGATACACCCGGCCATAAAAAGAAAAGATTTAACTCAATCTTTGATGCCAGCGAAAAGGATAAGAGCTGACAAGGTATGCCATCTAGCTTTACTGATGAGAAAACGTCATTTTCAAGAAATGTGTTCATGTTTTTGGAGAAATACCTGATTTACATGTTTGCAGACTTAAATGAGATGGATACAGAGATAGTGGTCAAGTCTGAAACAATAGGTTGCTTATCTTATTTCACAAATACTAACTAGGTGTAGGGAGGTGTCGGCATCATGAAACCACTCTGAATGATAAGCAACCTGACAAAACTCCATGAAGTGTGTTGATGAAAAATAGATGTGCACAAAACCAACCCTTTACATCTACAAAGACAAAAAAAATACACCTTTGTTTTTTATGGGATAAACTATTTGAATGGATTACCTGTGAATAGTTTGGCTAGCTGTTTCTGTGCTCTAAGTTCCAATACTATAAGCTAACCAGCCACTGGAGTTCAGATTTTCTGTGCAATATAGTAATGGATATTCTCAATACTTACTTGGTGTACAGTTTTTAAGTTATGGTATTTTGTCAGTTATGTGCTCACAACCTCACAGTGACAACTAGACTCAGGGAGTTACAGTGCCTCATCCAAGAAATGTAGACACATATTTTTACAGCTCTGTTGTAGGGATTAAAATATATGAAGGGATTTCCTTTGGATAGAGTTAGGCTGGCTGTTTTCCCAAAGTCTCTCAAAGCTCGCAAAGCTAAGCTAACCTGCTGGTGGCGGTAGCTTTAGACCTTTTATATAATCATTAAAGTCTTCAATAAATTTGAGGCTAAAAATGTGAAGTTATGTTATTTTGGTTCACTGTATGTTTTGGGCTATTTACCGGCCAGTAGCAAACACTTCCTTGAGTACTCTCTAAACGATTAGCAACCTCACTGTGACGACAAAACTCCTGGAAGTTCTATTATTAGAACAAATCATTCATTTGTCACACAAACAACACAACTTCTGCTCAACATTTTTACACCCTTTGTTTTTGTATGAAATTAAAAAAAACAGACAGGGTTATCTTTTGAGTGCTGCAAGCTGTTTCCTTGCTAGTAAAGCTAAACCGATCTATCCAGCTGCTGGAAGTAGCCTTAGAAGTACTGTACTGTCACAAGAGGGGTATCAGTGTCTTCATTTTATTTACATCAGCCTATAACCCTTGGAATTATTTAACATGTTCAGAATGTGCAGTAAGCTGTAAATCAATAAGAATGGCACCAACAAGGCCCCTTGTTAAATGTGTCACTAAAACTCAACATTTTCTTGTTTACTACAGGAATTGCATTCCATGACAAGCAGCTCAGGTGCTTCACCATCCCTGACACAGCAGGGCACCAAGAGACCTCTCTGTCCTCAACCATCAACTTCATGCAAAAAGTTCAGAGCTGATATGGAGACAACTCAAGACCCTAGCACTTCTCAAAGCACCAAGAGACCTCTCTGTCCTCAACCATCAACGACATGCAAAAAGTTCAGAGCTGATATGGAGACAACTCAAGACCCTAGCACTTCTCAAAGCACCAAGAGACCTCTCTGTCCTCAACCATCAACGTCATGTGAAAAGTTCAGAGCTGATATGGAGACAACTCAAGACCCTAGCACTTCTCAAAGCACCAAGAGACCTCGCACTACTGAGCCTGAGACACCAAACAAAAAACCCAGAGATAACTTGGTATGCTAAACTGTCTTGCTAAATGGATCTTTAAGTTTATGCTCAATTAACCTTTTCAGTTTGCACTGGATGACATGAGTCATAAGATCCACTTATTGCATAAAAAGTGCTTATAACAAGATATTTCTGTTTGTCCTTCTCAGACTGGGCCCGAAAAAGAGCTGTCAGACCTGCCACTAAGCCTTTCCAAGCCTGCTATGGCTGCAAAGCTCCCCATCAGATTGAAACTGTTCCGGTAAGGCATCTGATAACTAATACTTTCCACTTGCTGAAACAAATTGCTCCTCTTTTCTAGCGTCTATTGTGCCCGATCTTCGAGTCACTCTCACACACAGTATTCATAGTTAGATTCAAGGACGATAGAGCTGCATGAGTTTATATTTTCAGCCACTAGAGGGCAGTGAAGCCTTTCTGCTGGCCTCTTTCTCAACCCAGGGATGGAATGAAGTACTCAGACTCACTGTTCACAGAGAAGTCAATTAGTGACAGCAAAACCTGATTCAGATTAGCATGAACTCTCACTTATCTTTCTATAGACTGTCTGCAAGAGGAAGAAAATAAGGGTTTTTAATGTTTGGAGTGGACCTTCATGCATTGTTTTAAAGACCACATGTCGGTAGTCGTAAGGTGCTGATAAATAATATTTTTTTCTTCTTGGATTGTCCATCATGAGCTTTTAAAACAGTATGCTTTATTTTCTTGTTTGATCACTTTCCTGGAAGTGCTGTACCCAGAGGATAATTTTTTTTCAGACTGACCTGTGTGAGCTCGTCACAGAGTGGCGCTTTTAAGTCATCTGCAGTCTTTGATTAATCGTAATTAGGGAAAGGAAGAAACAAACATCACTCATTATCAATCCGTAATTGTTTTTAGGCCAATTTTGGATGAAGAGGATAATAGCAAGTGTACTCAAGATTTGAGAACAGCGAAAAATCACACTCGATCTATTACCATGAAACACAAACTGCACAGCAGACAGCTGGAAAGAACTGGAACAACAAAGAGTGTTGTCTCTGGCTTTACATCATACAGTCCTCCATAACTTATATACATAACGACAACATCCTCAGCGGTAGATTAATATTTTCATAGGGTTTAAGTAAATTTTCACTCTTTTTTTCAGCATTTTTCTTCGTTTCTGACATTCAGTAATCCCATGATGCAGTTTCTTGGCCAGGACTCAACAATTAATTACATGAAATGGGCACCAGACTTTTTAAACGCACCTGAGCCATCAGAGTTTTCTCATCAAGTGATAATGTGAAATGGTTTCTGAGTGCTAGAGGGAGGACAGCAATTACTGAGTTTGGTTGACCACAGTCTGACCTTTGATTTGGCCCCCTGTTTTAAATTCACTTTTAAACCTGCTAAAAAATGTCCCTTTTTCAGAAGTTTGTCACACAGTATGGATTATCGATCTTTAACTATATTTGTTGTAATGGTTCAAATTATTTTAAACAGACATAGTCCTTTGAAAAGGTTGAGATTTGTTTCAGGGACACACCATAGTCTTGCTTCTACTCTTTTCATTGTTTCCTTGTTGAGATGCAGTATGTGTATCATTAGTTGAGGGATTTGTGCCAGACGAGACACAGATATTCAGCCATAGGGAGCAGACTCATAACATGGCCTAGTTAAAGGTTTTCTGTTGTTTGCATCCCAATCCGGTCAAAATTTCCCAAGATGAAGCTTGTAAGAGCGTGTATGTTGTTGCTTAGGAACAGTTTTTCTTGTGCCCCCGGTAGGTGGTCTCTTTATGAATATCATTACATATCCCCATTCAGGGGAAGCAAGACATCTTTATCCCTTACAGACCATGTTTATCGGCATTTCACTCTTAAATTTGGGAGGGATGTTTATGCTCAGTGTGGTTTAAGACCCGTACATATTTACTGATAGTTGTATTGTGATGCAAAGTAATAGCTGACATAAATGGAAGCTGTAAAAGGAGACAAACTATGATTTGAAACTTTAAAATAGTTATCCAGTGGGTTCAGTTCAAGTGAGACTTCTTACAAACAGGGAGGCGATTGCATGCTTACATTTGTGTCTAATTAATCATGGACAGCATTAGGACTTCATCCAGAGGTGTATCCACAGGAGGTCCAGTCCAGGGTAAGGGGCTCCCCTGTAGTTGTGGCCCCTCGTCCTCCTGCCGTGTGCACTCTGTGTGGGGCACAGGCTCAGGGCATGGCCCCCTGTCTTCCTGCTGGGCCTCCATCTGCTGTGGAGGTGGTTAGGTCCCCGGATTGATGGCGAGACAATGAGTTTATGACATGTGTCGCCGTGAGTGACAGAGGGTCTTGTCCCAACTGGGCCTTCCGACTACCACAGATCTCGCATTTGTAGTCGGCACTTTGCCAAGGCTAATGGGAGGAGTGATCCTCCTGCTGTGGGATGGGACTTGTAGTTTACAGCTGGCTGGTAATTCAGGACAAGGAGTCTTAAGACTCTGTGGTGGCACGTTAGCAAGTTTTACATTATGTGGTTAAATCTGAGGGAACAATAATCTAGTTTAGCAGGGTGTGCAGGCGTCCATAGTAACAAGCCTTTAAAGGTAACTTTAGATTTGTACAAAAGCGTTGATACTTGCTCCACTTCCACTGAGCCCTCTCTTCGTGAAGACTTCTAAACCGGTCTGTGAAGTTCCCCAGTTGACCCAGCAGTACTCCTTTCACACGCCTGTCAACACGCCGTTTCTTTCCACTTTGGTGGGTCTGGGTTAAAATGAAATCGCTTCCTTCATCTCCCATACCTGTCCTCCTCACCCCCAAAAAATAGAATGATAAAAGCCGTAGTTTCACATGTGAGAAACTGCAACAATACTAGTGTACCTTCAAAGGGGGAGATGGCACATTGAGAGATGACAGGGTGTTGATATGAAAGTGTTGTCTCCTTCCCGGGTGAGATCAGAGGAGGCCCGGTGGATGTGTGCTGTTATGTTGCTGTGAGTGATCTGACCAGCGTGGTGGAGGATAGGTGTCATGGCCGACAGACTTACTGGGATGTGTTTTGTGTGTGTGTGTGTGTGTGTGTGTGTGTCAGTTTTCCTCACAGGAATTTGGCATTTAGCAGGAGTAAAAAAGTTTAGAGTTGTTTTGTCTGATCTTAAATGTAATTATCTGATAGTGTTTAAAGCTATAAATACATGAGACTTTAACATTTTTGAAGCTGGTTTTAACAAGGAACACTTTAAAAACCTGGTACACAGTCATTACCAACTTTTAAAGTCTTTTTTTTGACACAGTTTTTGTTTTATGGTATATGTCATAATGCGGACATAATTTTTATTAGTACCCACGGGTGTTATTTCAGGGGAGGGGGATTTATACACCAGTCCATTAACCTCTAAGTCTCACATCCATATTTGTCTTTTCTCTTACAGTGATAACTTCTGATGGAGCTCCTGACCAGGAGGGGAAATCTTCACCCTCTTATGTCTTGTCTGTTTGTGATTGCATAAATAAAAACGCAAATGTTGCAAATATTCTGCCGTATTGTCGCATTGTTGTCTCTTGTGGTTCACCACTTGAAACAAGATCATTCTGCTGTTTAAATAAAGCTTCAAAAATACAATTCATCATACTGCAGACTTTGATTTAAGGGTTAACCACATTTACATTTTGGTAAAACCACATTATGTGCAAATACAGAGATTAGATACGTTTTTAATATCAGTGTTATTCAGTCATCACAAACATACAATTAATAACCTAAAGAGACTTCATAAAGCTTAAAAATGCTATTAAAAGAGGAAAGCTGACAACAGCTGATCAAGGTAAATAAATGCTTCTACTTCCTAATCTTGTAAGTAAACTTGATTAGTCCCTTGCCTGCAGTCTCACTGGACTTGTACGAGACTCAGTCTTGCAAAGAAGCACTTCTTACTGTATGTTGTTTCTATCTGGCAGCAAAATGCTCCCTAAACAGTGTTTTTGCCAAGCCTGCAAAGCATTCGGGGAGATGTAGGAAAAAATGGCTGACCTGGGCGCAAATCTGTCATTGTTGACCAGAGTGAAGACACACAAAAAAGTGAGAAATAAAACATAAAACACAGGACTTAAAAAGAGAAAGACAAAGACTGACAAATCAGAAGTCAAGAGAAGGCACCGTGAGGAGCTTGTTACTGATTTTTAAGAAAGTGTCATTCTTATGCTGATGCCACTTAAGACATTTATTTGGACAGTGGTGCACACATCATAGCATTGGGACTGTGTCAGGTAAGGTTAAACTGGTACATTTGGTGACCTGTTTTACACTAACTAATGGTAATAAATCAAAGTTTGGTCATTGTTAGTTACAGTCAATAATTTTACGTCACTAAATCAATACATTACCTTGTCACGCTGCATCCTGCAAAAAGTCCAAAGTATCAAAAAGAAGATCTTCCACAACAAATGCACGGTTTAGCAGGAGCCACATCTTTACAACAGTGGGTGCTGGTGCTCATGGGAAATGCAGTCTTCATACTGAATAACTGATACAGATTTTGTTCATAGAAGTCACCAGATTCAACAAAACATGAACACTCCTCACAATGCCTTTAATCTGCATTGAACTTAGATATTAGCTCAAGATTCTGGGTAATAAAATGTCAGGGATTCCTGGAAATTAAAACTACTCAGAAAAAAGAAAAAAGAAAAAAAAAAAAAGGAAGATTGTTTCAAGAATTGAGAATTTCTTGTATGACCTCTGAGACATTTTCAGTTTTTTTTCTGGAATAAGTGTTTATGTTATGCTGTGAATGAGATCATAAATGAAAAGAAATGAGGTTGCAACATCTTGATGGAGGTACAGATATAAAATAATAGGAGTGAATCATATTGCTGTTGCATAGCTAATAATATTATGGCATCAAAAACATCTACTGGTCTTATCTACAACCCTACTTCAGGCATCTTTTGCAGTGTCTAAAGTGAAGAACCTTGCATTGGGTTCACCTTCTATAAAGCTCTGTTCAAATATGTTTTTTCAAAGAATGGTAATTATATACATTATTATATGTATAGTTTCAGATTAGTAACAGAGTAATAAAGGTTTCAACCTAATATCAACCAGTTTTTAATTGGCTAAAATACAGTTGACAACATCAACATGTCAGAAAACACATTTTTGTTTGAAGAAATTGTCCATTTAAGGAGTGAAAAGAAGGGTTGAAGTTATTATTGTGAAGCCATTTCTCAAAAGTAATATTTAAACAGTATTTAAAATCCTGTCTGTGGAAAGTCATAATTTCAATGTTGACTATGAGCAACTGTATTACTCTCATTAAATGGAGTTGGTTATAAAATGAAATTAACACTGATGCCTCTTTCTGAACTACAAAAGCAAACACCACCACCAGTGAGAAGATTTGTTATTTCTATATCATTTTTTATACGTGTCACAAAAGGTGATGAACAGAACTCTGCCAAAAGAGTTTTGTTTCACATTTTCCAAAAAAAGAAAGATATATAAAAAGAAGGTTGAGATTTTTTTTGTTAAAAATCATCATTTTCTCATAGGACAAGATCAGGAGAGACTGTTTTGTCCACTGGAGGGGCCTGAATTGACGCAAACTGAAAGTTCCTCACAATAGCTTTAAGCCAAAAATTAAATGTAATGCATGACAGGTGTCATGTGTCTTGCTGCAAAAGCAAATATCCTGGTCAAATCTGGCCTAAATATAACCATTTCATTACTGTAATCATCAAAAAGACAAAAAACAACAACTTTTGGACGAGTTTTCAGCATTTTCTCAAAGGTGGCCACAGACGTTTTTTTCACCATCTATTCAATATAAAAATTTGTAGAGATTTCCATTTAAAGATACAATGATCAATATTTTCATATTAGCAATAGATCACATGACTTTTTTTAATTCAAAGGTGTTTTTTCAGACTGGAGTAAGATATCTGTATGGTACTGAGAGAATAAAAAAGAAACATAAATTACAGTCTACTTTATTTTTACTTGTCCACATCATGTACATACAGTATGTGTATAATAGATTGATTAACAGAAACATACAAAACAGTATGTGAGTGATACTTCACCTGTAATTAGTCTAGATGAATGAATGAAAATAATAAAGCATAAATCAGCCACAAATCTTCCATGGATTTAAATGTTTGACAGCTTGACGTCATCATTAAAAGGTCTCTGCAGTGAAAGCAGGTAAATGTGTTCTATTTTCTCTCTGCTCACTGATGATGCAGGCAGCTTACCTTGCCAAAGTATTAAAAAACAAAGCTAGCCAAGTTAGCTGTAGCCAAAAATAAATCAGTATTTGGAGTTAAAATCAGGCACTCAAAGGTAAAGGCTGAAAATGTGAGACTGAGAGCATAAGCAGTGAACCCGCTGAAATGCTCCCAATTTAAAATCAACCCACAGGATGTAACCCAGGCCTACGGACAGCATAAGCACGACATGGAGGAGCACCTGTTCCTATATGGCACCCTGCCACTGCTCCCTGTCTGCCTGCTGTGGAGGCTCGCTACCCACTGATGAGGAATTAGAAAGTCATTAAGGAACACAAATAGCAGGATGGCACAGTCGCAACCAACTCCAGACTTAATTTGTGTCTTCATTTATAGACTCAGGGGGAAAAAAAAATAACTTTTTTTTACTCATAATGATCATATTTACTTTTCATATTCTGAATCTTTCTTTATGTATTATTTTCCTTTCATTGAATCCCTCCCTTTGAGATCCTTCTCATGAGTGGAAATAAAGATATGAAAAGTTAAGTTTTGTTTGTTCATTCAAAGGTCAGACTAAACTGATGTTTGGTACAATAAATACCAACATTAGAAACATTTCAAGACAATATTATTTCCCATGGTTTGTAAAGTAATTTGGCAAATGTTTAACTGTGTCAGTTTATCAAACACAAGTGATGGTTTCTCCTTTGATCTATGTACCTCTGTGATCATAAATCTAAGGCATCTATACCTTGAGGATCAGGTCAAATTAATTGAGCCACCCATTTCTCAGTATAGGGTCTTTCATACCTAATTTAAAGCTCCTGTGAGGGACTATTGCTTTGTGCTATTTGGGTGCCCCCTGTAGACAAAGAAGTACATCTTAACATTTTTCTGATCTTGTCTTGTAAATGCCAAAGTTGTATCTTCTGACATAAAATCTCATCCTGCTTTCTTTTAGCAGTCAAACAGGTCACTCATTGTTAATACTTGAGGTTGAATATGTTAAGAAAAAGTCTTTCTTCAGCGAGAGGTCAGTCGTCTGGTCTGACACCGACCCCTTAGCAGCAGTTTCAAGCATTGAAAATTACAATATCAAAGTCGTTGATCTCATTGCTGATGGTCTTGTTTGCTTTAGTAGGTCATTAAGAGGAAATACAGAGAAGTTTTCAAAGGCATATATCACAATGATATGATAGTTTATGAGTCCAAGATTGGGGGTCAAGATCCTGTTGTTTTGGATTGCAAAGAGCCAGAGTTTGAATTCCTAAATTAGCTTCTTCGCCGTTAATATTTATGCTGACGAACATGAAAAAGCTCCAGGATCTTGGTATTGCGCATGGTGGCTCATTGGCATAGCTTACTGGGGCACTTGCTGAGATGGAGCCACTGCTTGCTTATGATGCCATGATGTTGCAATCTATAATGCTACAAAAGCTAAGACCATTGCCTCTATGTGTTAATGCAGTTTGAGCTAAGTATCTCTTACTAATGCCTCACTTTTGGTCCTGTAGAAAATTACTGTTTCCCTGGTGCCATCTGTCTAGAGCTCACCGGTCACACTTCTCCTGTACAAGTGCTTGTGGTACCTAATTAAAGGCTTCAAATGAATTTGCAAATTAAGTTTTTCAGTTGTCTCCACAGCTGGCAGGGCTGGCAGCACTGACTGCAGAGGTTCAGCTGAAGGGCAACGAGGCCTGTGGTTTCCAGTGACAGGTTGGGAACAAGTCTCTAAAAGTTTTGTCTGGAGCCTGATGGATCTCTTGGACAGGGCAAATGGATTTTGATTGCTGCTAAGAGGATTGGCAAACTGAACCAAGCTAGGCGCTACATAGGCCTTGTAGATATGAAATAAACATTACAGTGTTAGAGTAACAGGACTATTTTTCAACCAACATACTAAAACAGCAGCCTTTTATGAGACTTTAAATTGTGTTATCTTATCTTTGTTGGTCTGTCAGTATTAAAAAAAACAGACAACTGCTTGCCTAAAACAGAAATCCACATCATCAACATTTGAAGTAGTAATTTCATGACACTCCTAAAAGGTCCTTGTAAGCTGAATTAGTTACTGACTCCATGGGCTCTTACAGTTTAGAGATTTCACATCCAAATGAGTTTTATTTGACTGCAGGCCTTACAGCTGTGAATCATAAAATGTCTTCTTATCCCAGTAAAATCACCACGGGGCTTTCACACTGGCCCTACAGTTCTTTAATAATTCACAGTCTATGAAGCAGCTTCAGGATCATAACTGTAGGCTGGTCTCTTTGCTGTTTAGCTTGAAGTGAGACTTCTTTTTTTATATACAAATTAAACCTGAGCGTTATGATATATTAAAAAACAACACATTTTAACCTTCAGATGTTCTTTTTTTCACTTTAACTTTCTTCCTCTCAAGTGTCCTGAAACCCACAGGAAATGACCACCAAACACTGTAGTCCTCTTCAGATTTATGGAGTGTTTTAACCTCTTTCAGCTCATTGTTTTTGTTTAATTCTGGCCCACATCTTCACTGTTTTGGCTCACCCTCTCATAACCTTCTTGTAGACACAGCAAGCAGCTGTTTTCAGACAAAAAGGCTTAGACAAATTGACTGTACCATTGTTTGCCCTAGACCATAGACTTTACAAAAACACGGACGACATATCAGATCCTCCGAAGTGAAGCCAAAACGTTTAGAGCTCCCCCTGGTGATGCTGCAGTATAGGTCTTAAGCCTGCCTCCTCCATTATAACAGACGGGACATGGATCAAACTAGAAAATTAAAATATAAGTAAGGATTTTCTTCTCTAACATGCTTTCTGTTTGTGCAAGTTAGCGGCTAGTAGTCAATGATGTCAATCAATCAACTGGCTCCACCAGCAAGTTATATCTGAACATGCCATGGCTCCACAATATGTCACTTGCACATTATGTCAGTACACAGTATTTTGGCTTCAGTTGTTTTTTTTCGGTGGGAGGAGAAAGAGGAATGTCCATATTTATATAGCTATAGTTAATACCTAAAGACCAAGAAGCAGACATACAAAGTTAATGAATAGCTATCAAACATAGTAGAGCATTTACCTGCTGAGGTAAATATAATATATTTGAGAAGTGGCCAGAAAGACTTAAAGAAAGAGAGGTTGCTCCAATTTAACTGGATGTACATATTAGCAACTGTTTGCTCACTTTGTCTATGACTTTGAAACTGAGTCATCTTCACTACCTGCCAAAGAAAACAAGGGCATCAGCTAGAGGCTTGACTTTATCTATACAGCTTTTATTGATGCTTTTCACAGCTGCCACTGGGTCAGATTCTGACAAAGCAATTTACAGAATATGAAGCGACAGAGCCTTTGTATACAGAGCTGAATCAGCAAAGAGTTAAGATGTAGAGCTTTGTCCACAGGGGCTGCCAACATTTACACAAAATTAAAGTTCCTCACAGTTGCTTCAACAGAATAAACTTTGAAAGCAACCTGTATACACAATATTGAAATGAAGAGAAACAAATTCATTGAGAGTTTTTGTGTGACAGCTTAGACCGACTCAGAGCTGGTAAGTGTTACAATCTTCACGCAGCTTTAAACCATTTTCTTAAGCCCTCTCTGTTTGGGTCTGAGTAAACTGTGGTTGTATCTGGAATCACATGGACCACATGTCTAGTAACTCCAGCAGACTGTTCCTGATCACTATGTGATAAATGTCTGTTTCACTGAGGCCCCTGAATGCATCAAGTGCATTAAAGCCTGTTTCAGGCCGTACTGCTTGAGAGGTCAGCGCATATGAGAAACTGACAGATATCATGAGCTATAACTCCTATCTTTTACACTGAAATTCAGGAACCATAATGCATTGTACTTGGAGAGTTAGCCCAAGGCTCACTAGCCATCTGAGTCATTGACACACCGGTGACTCCGACTGCACAGTCAATTACCCATCTACCTTTCATGGGCCAGGAGGAGAAGACAGGGAACGAGTTCATCCATGCATTCAACCTACGCCAGCCAAGCCTCCACCAGAGGTGAAACACATATACAGAAGGAAGAGACAAGAGGATATTGGGTTAGTTTTTTTTCCTCCATGTGGAGAATAAAGGTTAATAACAGTCCTTTCCTGTGTCATATTTGACATGACCAGTCATCGCAGTAATTACAATCATTACACTCCAAAGGATGTCTAGTTATCCCTCTTAAACACAGGCCGCACAAAGGAAATCAATTATTCAATCAGAGCTCTCCCATTCATCCCTGCCTGAGTTCACTTAATTTTGGGCCTGGGTGAATCTGCCGCAAATAAACCCCACGACCGGAGAAGAAAAGACGAACAGGCCCCTAATTTGTACCCTTTCAGGCGGTCAATCACTTTTCAAAGGAATGCAAGCTTATTCTGACAATCAGGCCGACGTGAATGGGAATGGGTTTCATCTGCTACTTTACATAAGTTATCTAGTGATAAAGAGGGCACAAGAAGACGAAGAGAGAGGGAGGGGGGCTTTCAGACGACAAGTGTAGCCTGTGGCCCCCGCCGCTCCTACTTTCAGCCCCCTCTCACCCCCCCCCCCTTCACCTCATCTCTCACCCATCCTCCGCTCCTCATCTTGCCTGTGCCCACTAGGATTGGCAGCATGTAATTTAAGAGCATGGGCACAAAGACCAAATGCCAAGCCCATAATGGAAGCTGGATGTGTTCTGATTTAAATGGGCTTCTGTGCACGAGGCCCAGGGCCTGTAATTAAGATCACTGGGACAAAGGAGAGGAGACAGTCTCACAATGCAGTCGGGACCTGGTTGAAGAAGAGGGAGAGAATATATCAGCTCCTAGCACCCAAAAATGGAAAGAAGTTTTTCTTCTAAATGGACACTTGAGTAGTTTGAAGAGAAGAAAGTAAAAGTGAGGAACTCATGCTGACAAATGCTGTCTATTTGTTGTTTCTTCCCTGTGATCATCTGATGAATTTACTTGTGCTGGTAGTGTCATTCATTAAAAATTACAACTTAGACGCCGAGTCGAAATTAGTCTCGGCTAACTTTCAAGGATCCACCGCAGCACATGCACCTCTTTGATTGCTTATGAAGTACGACACGTTGCAAAGAGCAGCTTAACTTCAGAGAGAATTACTATTACAGTACCAAGCGCTGACTCCATCAGCATTCCTGTAGGGGTATTTGATCAATCTGAATGATGAAAAGACTACGAGAGGCCTTCATATCCGGGTGGAGGGCTGGAAGTCTCGTCCTCCACATCCATACAGCCTCCATCACTCTCTCCTGAGCGTTTTTTTGTTCCCGAGGACACACTCTAGCTCCTAGTGCTCTGGGTGGTTGTGTGTTCAGACCTTTTTCCGTTTAATTAGATTTGTTAAAACAATTTTTGGAGTGCTTTATTCGGTAAAAGCTCTCAGGGGTTAATATCCGCAGAACACTTCTGTTCAGCTTCTTTTCACCAATGGAGCATAAATTATTTAAATTATTCAGAATTGTGCGACCTTTTATCTCACCCCCTTTGAAGGCAGCAAATTAAAAATGCAAATGGGCTAACTAATTAATATGCAAATGCATTCATTCCCAGTTAACAATTAGCAATTAAACCTGCAGTGTCTAGAAAGAGCACTGACAAAATTAGCAACTTATTTTTTCATTTGAAAAATAGTCAGTCCGAAAAAAATTGATTGACGAAATGACTTTTACTGACAACCACCTGCCTCGATATAAACAAAATTAATAGGATGTCATGTAGGAGACACAGAAATCTGAGTGGAGTCATGTCACAAACAACAGAAATGTATGTCATTTTGTCATGGTTTGGCTCTGAGTCTTGTATATTTCATAACTCAATCAAAGCTTAATTGAAACATGAAAGTCTGCCAGGGATTCTCTCTGCAAGTGTGAGAATTTTTTTTGAAGAGTAAGGAGGGCAAAACACAAATGCAGGCTAAAAGTGAGGCAGAGGGGAACTAGCACATTGCATAACACAATTTAATATCAGGTGTTTGTTTTTATAGCTATGGTCAGATTTCCAGAACGAAAAAAAAAAGACCAGCAGGAAACCATAAAACACCCTGAGCTGTCAAACAGTTCCTATTCCCTTCAACACGCTCAAATGCAATCTCGCACTTAGCGCTATCTCCTATATTACACCTTATGATACCTAATGTTGCAAACTCGACATCAATCATGCATGCCAAGCCTCGACTGTCTCTCCAGTGACTGAATTTAACCACATCCAGATCCTTTGATGCGATAGCAGGAAGGTGCGGGGGCCGGGAGGCGTGAACTACACCTCCTTGTAAAGGTTATCTGTGATACACAGACCCGGGGGCACCTGCCTCATGCAGAGCGCGCACACGCTGCCTCTATTCAGCCGAGAACATACAAAGTGATGTATGTATGGAGATCACTGTCAGCTGTGAGGCTATGACAATAGAGGTCAGTCAGTCAGTCAATCAGGGGAAACAGGAGTAAGCGCAGGGAAAGAGAACAAGGAGGATTTTTCTTTCCTTTAACATCATTTTTATTAACATCCACAGCTCATATACAGATAATCAGTGTCAGTGTTCAACTTGATCTCTTGTCAGCCTGCAACTTCTGCCAGAGGGCTCAGCAACACCATCACCACTTTTCCACAAATGCTCAGTGATTGCCGCGCCTTTGAACGTGATTCTTGTGTTTCATTAACTTGCATTAAGTGCCCACGTCCCCTGACGCTTGAATGTTATATTGCCAAAGAAGGTTCATATTTTATTTATCGCAGTTTAATATTGTTTTTGAATATTTGCTGTGCCTTTAGGCCTGGCTCGCAGTCACATTACGGTCTTTAATTTCTCCTCGGAATTGATTTTCTTTCGCTAGGAGTGACGTTTGATTAAAAACATTTTCTTGCATAAAAATGTAAACGAACATGAAGTTATTCTCCATACGGTGGCTGTTTGCTACAATATCTTTAGATTACACTCCAGTTTTATTTAATTCCTTTCGTAATTGAACTGTTTCTTGTTTCCTGTTGCACAGTCTGAGAAAATAGCACCCGGTTCAAAAACATCTAACCTAACTGACCATTTACGCTGACGACACCCTGCAGCTCTGATGTATTCACTGGTTTTCATATACATACTGGTAATATACTGGCAACTCCATAATTACTGCACGCCACACAAGGCACTCCACATGCATCTCTTTATCCGCTCACTCTTGGAATAAATAGAACTAAAACACAAGAAATGCAGCAAAGAGCCTCTTTCAAGTAAATAGGCTGGGGGTGGGGTAGATAATTAATTCTGAGATTAATGTACTGTAGCAGTGGTGTGTTATTAAAACGCTATTTTTAAATTACAGCTCAGAAAGCACCCCCTTGGGATTAAGAGTGTTAGCCACTGATCTCTGCTTAAGTTATGGATGGAAAGGGAAGAAGGGGGGTTTATTTTACATGCCCAGGTCCCATCTTATGGCGCATGCTGTGGGCTGACACCGACAATCTTTTAGGTGTTTGCTCGCCTCAGTGACACACTGAAAAGCCTTTAGTGCCTTTATCAATGGAGCTAGAACTTGTGCTTTTCAGGAAGTATTTAGTGTTTGATGGGCGAGGGCCACTGCTGCCTAACAAGTGCTGTTTGATTAATGGATCTTGCTGTGTCTGTTGTAAAACACTTGTTTGCAGAGCAAGGGAGTGCTGAAAGATTTTGTCGTAATACGCCAGTCATAATGTTCCCGACAGAGCGGGTCCTGTACAACTTACAGAATGACGATTTTACTTAACCTGTGTTGTTTTAATGCAGTGTAAACTATGATTTCTATCAGTTAAGATTACACTGTGCAGGCTAAACTACTTGTTGTATTCCAGGAATGTTTTATTGTTCACCTTTGGGCCATCTAAGTGTTTTTTCAAAATAGTGTTAATGAGTTTAACTGTTATTGGCTGCTTGAGGGCAAGGTACAAAAAAATACACTGTATAAAACATGGACATAGTCTTTGTAACCTACTGGTTACATCACCTATTGGTTTTTGGAAAGACGTTGGACCCACGATGGAAATGCTGTTGGTAGATCTACCTCTATGGAAACAGGTTATGATGTAGCTTCTGAGCAAACAGCTAAAATACGCTCACCTGTCTGTCAACTCAGTCATGCCACTTATGCAAATTTGTATGAAACTCTTTATATTTTCTTGATGGATAGGTTACAAGATAAATTCAACCCCTGTACAGTGTATGTGTATAACTAAATGAGCCACAAAATCTTATTGAACACAGCTTAACACAGGATCTCAGAGTCTGTGGGTAAACAGTGACAAATTGGTTTTCTGAGTATTGCAAAGGATAGCAGAGATAGCAGCACCAGCCTTCCGTCTTTTTGCAGGTTATTGTCCGTATGCTGGTTCACACTGCTCTGATTGAGTGTTTTGCATGCCATTTTTACCAGACACAGCTGACACAGCTTTATCTCCATAGATCAAAACCCTAACAAAACATGCAATGCTACGAGATGACATCAGTCATCTGTGCTTGCTTACATCCAGGTAGTAGAGCATTACAGAATTATGGCAGTAGCCATTAATGGTGCTAAAGCCACAGCTAGTGGTGGATGGCTGCACTACAGCTTAGACACGGCATATGACTGGCATTTCAGGCCCACAATTTTAAAAAAAATGAATAATTCATCTCACTGACTATATTCTTGCAGGAATGGAGTCATTTAATCTTTCAGTTGATTTATGGTGCACATCCCTTGTAAACGTGGTTAAGTTTGTTGCAAAAATTGGCAGACAGCCTCAAGTGGACACTTAAAGAACTGCAGTTTTTTGCACTTCTACATTGGCCTCATTGATACCATCTTTAGATGGGCACATACTTGCCTTGTCCAGTGGGAATAGACACAATAGCATTCATTTGGAGTTATATCAATAGTGATGCCCTCCAACTTTGTTTCAGGTTTCATTATTATAGGGAAGTTTCAGGTCCAGTAGTGATTGAAAATGTTTTGAGCTTAAAGCAGCTCTTGTTGATGTGAGTGCTGAGTTGCAGGCTGTAAAACCAAAACAATAAGCTAAAAGGTTCTAAAACACTTGATAAAACTAAAAGGAAATGCTAAGTTAGGTAGAATTATCTTTTCCATGAACTCAATCTTTAATCTGTGAATAAAAATATCTAATAATGCAGCTTTAAAACCTTTTGGATAGCTGCCCCTGTTTGGCTTCTTTTTAGTGATGTTGGCATGTTCTCAGATTTGGGCAATTAACTTGGTGAATAAGGATTTTGGAATGATGGCCAAAAATAAAAGACCCAAGATGTGATAAACCAAAATCATCCTTTAAATATTGAAAGAGCTATGACTGCTAAAATAATGTGTGCAGTTAACAATGTCCAGGTGAGGTCCTCTAACAGCCCCACTTAAGTTTTTGACACACTCCTCTCTCAGGTGCTTACAGTTGGGTGAAAAGGGGTTAACAGCACTTTAACTCCTGGCAAATACGTAATGAAAAAAAGTGCTGTGTGATGGGGCCACCTGCATGAGATGACCACAACATGACAGAGAGAGTATTGGTCCCTGGTTTTGTGCGTTTGTCAGACCCTGTGTTTGTGTGTGTGCATGTGTTATGTTCTGTTTTTAACATTGGCACTGAGTGCTTTGCACCTGTGGCTGCTGGCAGACCATCCGGTGTGTTGCAGCTCCGGAGGGACCTTGAAGCCCGTCGCAGTGGGAGAGAGGAGTCTGTCCTGCTAACCGTAATTAGCACAGGCCTGTTGATTCACTGATAATGAGAGGGAGTTCATTAGCAACACGCTAATTGCTGCCTACTTCACCAACACCGCCACCATCGCCGCCATGCCAGCCCCCCAAATCCCCCTGCTCTCCAAAAAAGTTTGCCTTCTAACACATTAGAGATGTAAAAAAATACAAAAAAACTGAAACTTTTTCAGAGATCTGACTGGAGGCAGATGGAAGGTGTTTGTATAAGTTTGGACTTTTTTTAGTCTGTTTGTAGCGCAGAGAACCAGAGGAGAGAGTTGTTTTGGTTCAGACATTTCACAGCATCGAGCAAAGAAGGCTTCTGCAGAAGGGCACTGAATGTCAGGAAAACAGCTCTGTCCAAGGACGTGAAGAAAGTTCAGAAGCTAATTGCCAGAACAAGCAAACAAGCAAGCAAGCAAGCAAGCAAACAAACAAACAAAAACAGATTCAGCTTGGAAACAACCTCACCTGCACCTGCATTATATAACAACTGCGTTACAATCTATACTTTGGTAAAGAGTGCTGTCACAAAGTATGCTCACAATCAGCCAGTTGTTCCTTTCATACAAGTACCATGTAGTTTTACACAAAAAATATGGCAGAAAATCCACTCATAGAACAACGAACAAAGGAAGTAGGAGATGATGTATAGTGAGATACTGGTCAGGGTCTTGCTCACTCTGTTGGGATTCTTGCATAGCCGTTTGTTTACTATACATTATCCTGCTTATGTGTGAAAATGAACTAGCCAACAAACAATGTTGATTTCAAAGATGATTTATTTGTAGTGCCTAAAAATAAGGCACCAATTGGCCTAGCAATTTGAGCGCATGCCCCATGTAAAGAGGATAATAGTCCTCTTCACAGTGGTCTGTGGTTTGACTCCCAACCTCATGTTGCTTGTCGTCCCCCCACTTACTACACCCCACATTACCTGTCTCTCTTTAGCTGTCCTATTAATAAACACAAAAATGCCCCCCAAAACAACTTTTAAAAATGAAAAGAAAATAATAAGAATTCTTATCAGCCTTTGTGCAGGATGAATGGACATTAAGCTGGACATTTCAATTCACTGTCACATTAAACATTAGCCTGCTTTTTTTTTTTTAAATTCAGTTGTGTTCATTCATTCTGCACAAACGTTGTGTTGACATTTCTTTCCTCATTCAGCTCCTCTTTCTCTCTGAGATTTGCAGTTGGTCCACTTTTCCCAATCAGAGATGGTTGGGGTCTAATAGCTCCTCAGGCTGCTCTCACATCTGTGCCTGTTAGCTGTCATTACTTCCTGACTCTAAAGTCCAGCCTGAGATGAATACTTCTGTTTTTGCAATAATGTTCACCAACTTAGACTGTGAACAGAAACTGAGGTGTTTTCCACAGCATCAACAGAGCTGATATGTGATGGACATGATTTGATATGTGTGATCAGGTTGTCTATGGTGTTGCTCTTGTTGATGAGAATTAATCACTGAGGTTATGCTGTTGAGCCCAGTTTGAACTGATTTGGTCTGGATTATAAAAGAAAGATAACAACTACAGTAGATATAGCAGAAATTGATCCACAAACTGTGTAATGGAACTGATGCCTAAAAAATTAAGTGTCCATGACATATACCTCTTTACACAAATGTATTTGCTACATTCATAGCATGATGTATTCTCAACGGTATAAGGAAAAACTTAGAGTCAAAGAGGAGTTTCATGTCACTTTTTTTTTACTACAGTAAAGTCCTTTTTGAACATGCAGGTGAAAAACTGTAACATGCACATAAACAAACACACACATGCTCACCACTTACCTCCAAAGGTCCATTGTTCTCCTGTCCTGTGTTTGCAGATTTGTGCTAATTGCTCCTCAAAGCTGAATGATGTGTCATTGAAATATGTTGGTCGGGTTGAATATTCCTGTAATGTTTACAGCTGTTGGAACAAATAACACCAGTAAATTATTAATACATTTGTTTCAGAAGTCTTTGAATAAGTGTTTTTACATCTGTAGGTTGCAATTTCAAAATAAAATGGATAGTTATAGCCTACATAGGTATTTTTAATTTAACCATGTGTTAAGACAGCTTCCATCTGATACTGATTGAATCTGTTAAGCCCAGCTAAGCTGGAAAACATCTGTTTTATGCTAGAAAAAGATATCTTGATATGAAGTTAAGTAAGAGCTCATTATAACACTCACACATGCTGTTAGCTGCTATATGTAACATATTGTCAATGCTCAAAGATGTTGCCAGTCTTGCCAACTGCACAAATGAAAATATTATGTACAGATACAATGGATCAAAATGCTGTATGTCACCGTGTTGAACCAAAGAACTACTTTAAGTGTCAGCAGTCAACCTGAGCTCTGTAGCATTATGTAGCAATGTATCATTTTAGCATCTTTAAGCTCATTGTTTTGGTATGCAGCCTCACCACGTGGTTTATGCTCACTGTTTTCATCAATCACATGTACAGTACGTGACACATTTTAGACATCCTCGATCTCTTGAGTCCACAAATGAAAAAAGTTACTGAGTAGCTCAAAACAATGTTTTACATGGAGCAGATTACAAGCCTGCTATTATCTTTCAGGCAGGAGTTGATAAAAGAGCTGAGCTGAAAGGACACTGAATATTGGATTTCAGGACCAAAAGAACTCCAGACCTCTGAATGTTGCTCTCTTTCTCCTGTTAATAAACAACTGCTGGCTTACAAGCAGCATCTTTTACTTATTTAGTGACATGTCATTTTGGTCATTTGCGGTTTCATGTAACACTCCCCAAATGGCCTAATGAAAAATAAATGCAACTGTAGTGGGGAACATACACACGTACTTGAGCTAAAAGGATGCATATAGCATAAGTGGGTTATAGAGTTTTAAAAGCTGCTAATAAATGTATAAATGTGAATGTTTTAACATGTTGCATTTAGCTTGAACAGATTGAGGCTGGGTAAAGAAAATATAGATACCTTTCTCTCTCACTGAAAACTTTCCTCCTAATTGTGGTGAAGCTATAATAATGAATGCAGTCTGCAGCTTATGGTCCCCAAAGAGTACTTCATATCCAACCCAGGGAAATGGTGGAATGGATGGATGGATGGATGGAGGATGGAGGGATGACTAACCAGTCCGAAAGTGCCATGGTAATATCCGTCAGGGTTGTGTATTTCTACATAACAAGTGTCCATCCACGAGGCAATCTCACCTCAAGAGAGTGATCTGTCTCTCCTTTCCCCTCGCTAAGAGGCTGAGGCTTTATCAGTAAGGCCATGATGAATTCTCAACAGACACCCACTCCGTATGGGCCCTGAGTGAGCATGCATTTAAATGAACCCTCTCTTCCTCTGCCTCGTACTACACAAGGATTTCTAAACTCTCTCTCTTGTCAAGCACTACATCAAACACAATAACAACAGCCGTCCTAGCCCCCCTTCATCCCCATCCCCTCCCTTTTCTACCTATTTCTTGAAGTCATTTTCTTCTCTGACATTTCTCTTCTTGGTCCACATCACCAAAGGCTCCTTTCATCTGCTTTCATGGTGGACTCATCTACATTTTTTAAAGCAGCTTACGTCATATCCGTGTTTGTTGCTGCTCTCAATCAAACCACAAAGAGTCGTAAGCCATCATTATTAACCACCTTGTCTCTTGTCTCTTTTCTACTTTCTGGAAACAGAAGGTAAGAGGCTGTATCCTGGTGATCAGAGCATCAAAGCTGACAGTCAGCCTCCAGGCTGGTGCATTGTTCTCTGGCTAAGTTACAGCACTTATGACCACTGCTGTTTAAAGCACAGCTAGATACCGGTCTGATTACCATAAAAACACCTCCATCTTACCTGTTATAGTCTGTCAAGCTCCTGACATATGGGAAGCCTTTTCCTTGAACGAGGAGGTCCTGGTGATGTTCGCCTGAATGTTTCAGTTAGCAGAGTTGGCTGGAGAAAAAAGAAGTCAATATAATTTTCTTAATGCAGTGTTTGCTTCAAATATGTTAGCCGCACCTTGCCATTTAGAGGTGTTAGGCCAGGCACATAGTCAGTACATTTACATGATGTTAATACAATTGATTACGTAAGTTGGTCCCACTAAAACTAGACTTTTAAAATACATTTTAACATACAGTATTAGTCTGGCTGAAATCGCACTAAGGTGAATTTCTCTAAGTTGGACTGACATCCCGAGATAATGCTGTATGGGATCAATTCCTCTTGTATTTATAGATTGCTATCAGATCCAAACTGGTCTAGGCCCTCTGGCTGAACAGTAAACAAAACCTCAACAGAAGAAGAATGAGACAAAGCTATATTGTATCATACATGTAGTACCTTGATAAAATGTATTCATTGTACATTTGCTTTACATTTTATTGTTGTAATTAAAAGGTTAAAATGTATAATTCAGTGCAAAACTAGTTCCTAACTGTATTGTTTATTATACTGTCAGGTTAGAAGCTGTAAATTTTGAGCTGTCCTTGAACCTGTCATGCACTGCTAAGTTGTTTGACTTTTTTAGACAGGTGTCAGTCAGGGAGGAAGAGCCTGTCACTGGTCACCTACCTTTTCCTAGCCTATCGTGTGAGAGGGGTGGGACAGGAGTGAGTGTGAAGAGGGAATCTGGAGATCGACATGTAAAGTTGTTGAAATTACCACGTGGTGAGTTGTTGCTAATTAGCCAAAGCAGTTGCTAGCTGTGTCGGAGGAACCATACTTCTGCACCTAGTTTTGAGTAAGTCAAAGACTATTCAGAGTTATAATCTGACACTTTGGTCAAAACAGTCACAAAGTTTAATGTTGACTGTGTGTTTTGAATGGTGTGCTTCAGATCTGACCCAGGGGTGACAGTGCAGTGAAGTGCTCAGGACTGGTCTCTGCAGGGGAGGAGACAGACGGCTGGCTATGCGTACCTGCCATGGGAGTGTTCATCATCACACAAGTGGGACAGCTCGGGACATCAGAGTTGCAACTGACCACATCTTTTGAGTATTAAAAGCACCGTGAGTACTGACAACCATTTACAAAGGATAAACAAACAAATGACTCCTATGAGCTCCAACATGCTCGCATACATATGGTACCAATAGACCAGGGGTTCCCAAAGTGTGGGTCGGGATCCCCTGGGGGGTCGTGAGACACAAATGGAGGGTCGAGGGATGTCTTTAAGAATGTTTTTTTTTCCTAAAAATGGTACATTTTACCAATTACAGTAAATAATATTGACAAAAATACTAGCTAAGCTTGAAATAAAACCTTGAAAATAGAAAATGTAATGAGTTTTCAGCCTTTCTTTTTGCCAGATGACTCCTAAGTTTAGGGTGAGTGAACAGTTAATCATCAAAAGCATCAGTAGCAGCAGGTTAGTGCATAAAGGAGAAGGAAACACAGCCACATGCTCATGTAGGTAGGCTTATTTTCTGCAGATCAGCTAGATGAAGCCACATTAAATCCCTTTGAGGTACACTGGGGGTTGCAAGTCTGTGGCATATTTTGGGGGTCGCAGGCTAAAAAGTTAGGGAACCCTTGCAATAGACTGAGGTTATAAAATCCTGGGTATTAATATTTCATTGACATTTTCATTATTTGTTCATGGTTTAAAAATACATTTCTTATAACATTTGAACCTGGTTGGTGGTACAGTATTCCTTTTGTTTGTCGTAGATTGTGCAGAAGAGACAGCAGAGTGGTTTTACTACAGCATGGGAGTTATGTATTGCTCACATTAACCTTTAGCTAAAATAGTATGTTACCTTGGCTTCTCTGCACCCTAGGCAGAATCTTATATTGAATCAGTTATTTTGAATGCATGGTTTAAGTATTAGTAGAAATCGTTCAAACTCATCTTCCATGCTAAGGTGTATGAAGAGTTGTTAAATGTATGTATTTTTGTGGTAAACAAACAGAGTTGTGTATGAGAACAACATACGGTACCGAGCTATAGAGTTGTACATAGTTTCCCCGTTTGACGAACAACCAGTTAGCCGTTGCTAACTTGTTTGTTTATAGTTTTGTTAATTGACAAAATAGGTAAGACAGGAAAAGGTTAAATAGTAACTAGCTAAAAGGTGACGTATTGCCACCTACTGTAATGGAGGCACATACCTTGCAGATATACTTTAGTCTGTAAATCGGTTCTTGCCTGAAGCTTGTTACTAGGACAAGGACAGTAGTCACATCACACTGCCTGTGGAGTTATAACTGTAGCTTGACTTAACTGTGCATGCAAATGTAACAATTAGAGATGTCAACAATTAATCGATTATCGATGAATTGATTGTTAAGAACTCACTCCAACACATTTTTTTGTTTCGATTTAATATCATGTGGAACAAACATCATGTGGTCTTATATTTCGTTCAGCTATCAGGGAGGTGTTTTAAGTTTAAAGCATGTTTCGATGTGAATCAGCTGACTACAGGTGTTGTGTTGAGACGCTCAGCTGGGGGCTGCGGCTGAGTGACAGGTCTCCACGAGCGCTTTTTCTCGCCGCCAACGGACTGATTATGACCCGGTTGCGCTCCCGGCTGACACCTGACCGCGTTCACATGCTTATTTTTCTCAATAAGAACGAGTAGACAGAAAACTGGACACTATGAGTCTGAAATATGTCTCTGTTCAGTTCCCTTGTTGTAGTCTGAGCTTTCACTGTAATGACTGTATGTCCGTTGAGATCATGAGCTGCTCCACACATTGATATTCAGCGTGTTTAACGTTTTGAACGTCTCAATACGATCCACAGCTGTTCAATACTATCAGTAATATACATGTGTCGTAAAGGAAAATTTGATTCAGGGGGAAAAACGCATTTGGCTTTGTTTTTGACATGGAAAAAGTTTACGTTTTGTTTAATGATTAATCGGTAATTGATCGTTAACATCTCCAATGATCAATCACGGAAAATACTTGAAATTTACATCCCTAGTACTGACTGTGGAAGTTGAATCTGAATCTGACCTGACTTTTGGACCACACAACTCATTTGAAGTCAGGCTAAATTATCTGCTAAATTTCGTGATTAGCCGTTCAGTGTTCGATGGGCATGAGGTCTGATTATGGCCCGATAAACTACTCCCAAACTGGCAGATAGATTTCTGGCATATCAAAAATGTTGTGGATGGGGCACCGTTGGCCTAGCGGTCTAAGCACGTGCCCAATGTATAGAGGCTATAGTCCTCGTTGCAGAAGTCGTGGGTTTGAATCCAGCCTCGAGCATTTACTGCATGTCCTCCCCCACTCTCTTCTCCCCACATTTCCTGTCTCTCTTCAGCGGTCCTATCCATAAAAGGCCTAAATGCCCAAAAACACAATTTGGAAAAAAAAAAGAAAAAAGTGTTGTGGGTTCCCCAACTTCACACCACATGATGTGGACAACAAAAGACACATAGATATACACCGATCAGCAATAACATGATGACCAGCTGTGCAGTCCAATCCAAAGCAACAGCTCGACCACAAATCACACATTGAAGAAGCTTCTACATTTCCAGTTTTTGTTGACACACCAGAAAGATGATGATTGTACTAAATATTTATTGTTGAAGTGAGTGCTTATGTTATGACAAGGACCATACAATGGGAGCACATAATTTGTGAGCTTTGGGTAAGTGTTGTAAAGTATTCACTTGGATTGCAGAGATGACAATCCACCACATAATTTATACAATCCCAGGCCTTCGCTGTACAGATGTTAGCTGGATGTCATTGTCCATTTGAAGAGTTAGCCAAGTTACCTTAAAAATAAGATTAGCTTCTCATTAATAATAACATCCCATCAGTATTTAGCTAAATATCACATTGCCTATGTGACTTACTTAAGGTCATTTTTAACATTGGTTGAAATAGTAATGAGACAGAGAGATTTAACAATCTGTCAGGCAGTGTTTCAAAGCTTACAATGTTAGCAGGCTCAATGAAGACAACAAACTAAGTTTGGGGAAAGGAACTTTGGAAGACCTTTGACAGCAAGCTACATTTTGAAAGTTCAAAATTCTAACTTATTTTAACCCCCCCAACAAAGTCACTCCCCCAATAAACATGATAGCTAAAACCTGGTGTTTGAGAGAGGTGAGTGTCATGGATTGGGAGTGTTTAAGAGAGAAGGGACTGTATTAATTGCTCTTTTGGTAGAGGTTAATCATCAGTTCCCACTGATGTTGTGGTATTAGCTAGGTTAGCACCAAGCTAACACTCACCTTCCCTCCAGTAATTAATAAATGTGGGTCAGGGTTTTGGGTTGTAGTTGGAGAAGTAATGTCTTCTTGGGTTTCAGGGGGCATTGGCTGTATACAGGTTAACAGTTCATCTGAAGAGCTAAAGTAGGGAACTGTCTTTAAATTAAGATTTCCCTTTAACATCACCCAACAATTATCCATATGTAAGTGCATCAAAACATTGACACTCAAATGCTGACAATCATCAACCCTGAAGTTGTTTGTTGGACTGAAACAAAGGCCATGCGTGAAAGAGGAAGATATTTCAGTCTATTTAAGTCTCTTTTTTGTTCACCCTGCCAAAGGTTTGTTATTGTTTACAGAGACTTAATTGTCATCAGATGGGTTCAGACATCGATAAGCACTAGGCACGTCTCCCATGAAAGCAGGGAGTCATTCCATTACATTGTGTGAAGGTAGTGAACTAATGCCACCATATTTGATTAATCAGAAGTTCATAGCTGAATTGTGATTTCTTAATTTAACTAAAAGAACAAATACTTACATTTGTGCAACAACTCTAAACTATGTCTTAGAGAAGTATGGAACTTCATTGGTTTTTGTTTTTAGAAAACATTTGTCCCAGGTAAGCAGAAGAAGCCTTTTCCACCTACAAACAGATGAGAGTAATTTCTGCCTGAGAACTGGCAAGTTTCACAAAGAGACAACAGACCATACTTGAAGTTTAAGAGAAACAAAGCAAAATTGAACACCATTACAGTCTCCTTCATGTCCCCTGATTCAGCATATGAAAATTGGCAAAGGTAGCTTCTACCTCCATCACTGGAAAACAATAACTTCACACCACGTTTGGATTTTCCTCAATTAAACCACTGAAGTCATTGTTTCACAGGAAATTGAGGAAAGTTCCATGCAACGTTTGGTAATTATTCATAATCCCAACAATTTGAGTGCAGCTACCTCATTTGGCTCAGTAATTTCGGCTTTTCTGAAATTTCCTTGCATACATTTGCACATTAATGTGGCCTGTTGTGTGCGGAGAGGGAGCGTTTTCCTGTGTGATGTCTCGCACAGTGGTGCGGCCCAGTCGGGAGGCAGGGCCAGCTGAGACACAAAGATTGGTTTTGTTCTCCTTTCGCCGTGGAGCGCTTTAACACATTCAGTGTTATTGCCTCTTGTCAGCACTGTTGTGGTGGTAAACAAAACCTTTGTGGTGCGCGTTCATGTGTGCGGTCTCTTACATCTTACTGTGTGTCATGCAAGAAGACAAATACGCAACAAAATCTAGCTTTTCATCAATTATCTCAAACATTGGTTGTTGCACAGACATGTGCTGTCATATCCCAGAAAGTAAGTTGAGAGACTTTTATAAAATACAGGAAAAAACTACAAGAATGTGTGCATACTGAACATCCATACATTTTATTTACACCTATCTCCCAGACTGTGTCACTCCCCATTTCCTCTTTCACAACTTGGTCCAAATCTTTCATTTTTCCATCGTTTTTGCTACTAGTTGATGTGCTGGCGGGGAGATATGGCCACCAGTGTCTGTGGCCGGCTCTGTGTTGTGTGCTGTGACTGTCTCCCTGAGATTTGCATAAATAAGCTCCCGGTCCCAGCATGCCCACGCTGTTGTCCAGGTGCAAGGACATTTGCATATAGAGCTGTGATAGGGCTCCCCTGGGTCCCCTCGGCAACTGCTGAGCGGGTAGGGGGCCGGCAGCACCACAAATGAGTTCTGAATTGGAACCTCACCGCTGCTCTCCATTTTATGTGTGTGCAGGCACGAAGCAAAGGCAGAAAGTGACCAGAGAGAGAGAAGGAAGAGATAAAAAGGTAGTGAGGAAAAAGATAGAGACAGGTAGAAGGGGAGCTTATGGCAGGAGGCAGAAGAAACAGAAAGAGAGACGGCTTGTTAGATATCAGTCGCTTATATGTTTGATCTTTTGGTTTGTCGCTGACTTTAGGCACCAGTGTGGATCAATCAATTGTGTATCTACATTAAATAAGGTATCTCATAGTAACTTTCAAAGGCTCTGTTGATACATATTTTCTTGGACATCAACCAAAGGGATATGAGTCACGGTACATCTTGACTTTCTCTGATGGCCTCATCATACTTTTCCATTAAGTCTCAGCGGCCTTTTGAATCAGCAGAATATGGTTTGGGGGGAAAGCAGGGAGCCGAGCCCAGCCCTGATTAGTCACATGCAGCTCCTCTGACAATACTCACTCCATCTGAGCACCATCGAGCCGTCTCTCATTCAAGAGACAACTTCTGATGGGACGCCCGCCAGAGGAGCCTTATGGGATCGGGGAAAGAAATCCTGTGCAGGAACAGATGCAAGGAGTCACACACCAACATGAATACCACAAAGTATCTCCAGCTAATGGGCTGCTTAGTTGGTAATCTTCACATTTACAAACATCTTGAAATGTTGAAGAGCTGAATAAATGACTTAACACCTCTTGAACTACTTGAAGCTTAAGATAGTTGAGGTCACTTTAAAAGGTGACAGATTGAACTTTTCATCCTCGTGTCTTTGAGCTATCTCAGAAAGCAACATTTCTCCAGATGAAACTCTCCTAGAGGTTTTTAAACCTTGTGTGCTCTTATAAAAGAGATAGAAATATCAACATGAAATCAGTGTGATGCTTTGTGTTGAAACATTTGACCTCAATTAACACATGATGTTTCCCTTAACAAGGGAGTACAATTTAAGGCTAAACAATGAGGTTTAAGACTGGGCAAAGGTTACAGAGAGGTCAGTGAAAACACGATCATTTAAGATAACCCGTCAAATCAGGCTATGTTGGGGGTTATACACACTCTGATATGCTACGTCACACTGACAGGACTCCCTTTTAAGAAAACAGTCAAGGTATTGTTTGAAACCAAAAAGGTGTAGAAATCCCACTCCCATCTATACCAGGATAAGATTTTGTCTTGATTGGCTACTCATTAGCCAACACACCACTAACTATGATACAACAGCTCAGTTATTCAGAATAAAGAGGCCCCACAAGTGTAGTTTAATACAGATTATGTCATTTAAAAACCCGAGTAAGGCCCGAGAGCTCGGACTTAAATGTTTAATACTTCTAAAAATTAAAAAGACCATGTTGCATCACGCCCATAAAGAAAAAGTCCACATACTCTTCTTTTTAACCCCTAATGTGCACTCATTACAAGACATAAAATTAAAAGCTGCATCATTCACTGTTAAAATTGTCTGTTGTACTAAAAGGGCACAATAAACACCCAAAGACTTTATAAAACTTGGGCTCAGTTACGTCACTTACTGTATGAGGCCTAAAGATGGTGGTCACCATATTGGAAATGGAGACTAATTTACAGTTAATCTAGAAACCGGCAAGGTGCAGCTGAGGCCCCAGGCAACACAGCAAACGGCTACAGTCAACTCATCTTTAATCACAGGCAAGTATGCTTAGCTCTTAATACAATCAAAGCAGATAAGTTATAAAAATGTAAACCCCATAAAAAAGTTAAGAATGAAGAAATGAGGTATAGAAACCTAAACATTTTTTTGTATGAGGCTGCAAACATATTTAATTTGTTCTGCAAAAATAAGCTCTAACAGCTTTTCCTTGACTTTCGGTGCCAGCCTTAAGTGGACACTTCAGCTGTATTTTACAGAGCCAGAGGTTGACGCTTTGTAACCTGAATAACAGGTTTAGGTGAAGCAGTCAACATGGGTAGTGATCGACCAGCATCAGTTTTTCAAGGGCTGATGCTGTTAATTAAATAACACTGGCTGATGTTTTTTGCCAATATCATGTTGCTTGATTTTTGGTTTTTAAAAAATCACTTTTGGGGGTTTTTGCACCTTTTATTAGAGAAGAGAGGACAGTGGATAGAGCTGGAAGCAAGGAGAGAGTGGGGGAGTGACATGTAGGGAAGGGGCCGCAGGCTTGAATCAAACCTGGGCCAACAGCTACATGGGCGTGCGATTTACCATTAGGCCAAATCCGCGCCCGTTGCTGGATTTGTTTTTTGTTGCATTTGCTAAATACAACAATTTAATAATAATGACATCCATTATTCCATGCACATTAATCTTGTATACTTTATTTTAGCTGGAAACATTTTTTAGATTGGTTTTTAATTGATTAGTGAACAATAAAAACACATTGGGTAATGCTACAGAGTTCAGAACATGACTGATATTTATGTCAGATGCCTGAACTGACTTATTCTATACATCATAACATAATTTTTATTAAACAGCAGCCAGTACCTATTTTCGATTTGATATGCTGTAATTTAGGATGGGAAAACGTAATATCATTGAAGGGGAAGTTAACGTTACTTACCAGCAATAGCACTGACAAGGCTGCCTGCAGTGTCTGCAGACATTATTTGTGTATTTTTTTAATCAACCATGTAAGCAAGTGTTTGGCCGATGCCGATTATGACAAAATGCCGTTAATCGGCCGACCATCAGCTCTTAAAGTCTGTAAGCTGCTCTCAGTATGATTAATACTCAGTTTGTGAAACCCTTGTTTTACCTGATAGTTAAATCCAACTATTAGTTTGACCCTAAGAAACCAGAGAGAGGAAACATGGTTTAAGAAACCAAAAACTGTTTTAAATTAAACTTAATATTTAAAGTATAATTGGAGTTGAGCTCATTGTCTTTGTGTATGTAAGACTGCAGATTTTCAACGTTCATCCCTGAATGAATCGTACAGTTTGCTCAGGGAAGGGTTTTATCACTCTATTAGAGGTTGATGAAGCTTTTTACTTGTAGCTCATGGAGATTTCATATTATTTCACAGGGGCAGTAAATTTGCACAGCAAATTAAGTGAAACCAATGGCAATAATGTGGACATTTGTTCAACGTCAAGGCTGACCAAGCCTGGCTGCTGTGTTAGTCAGGTCAGAGGAATATGCACAGAGCCGCTCATTAGGATTGGGATGCTGACAAGGTCCATAAAAAGATGCATTTCATGTGTGATAAGGTTAAGTCTGGGTTTAAAGCACCTGATATAATAAACAAAAGTTAATACGCAATAATCAAAGTTAAAGCTCCTGTGAGGAGTTTTTATCTGGTAATAAAACACTGAAATATATACTAATTCTAATACTAATAATATGACCCACAAAAGTAAGCAAGACCATCAGCAACACTTATTGATACTGATTGATTATTTCTACACAGCTCTTTTATCTAAAAAACAGATGGTTTTCACTTAGATCTTGTATACTCACTATTTCAGCTTACATGTGCCATACACACTGATGATAAACCATATGGCCGGGGTGTCGTATTATCTCTGCTGAGCTGAGTCCTGGGGGTATGAGTGGGTGAGGGGGAGCAGATTGTCTGTGTGTAATGAAATGCTGTATTTGGTTGTGTTTTATGTCACGTATATGTCCATGGGCCCCTTTGAATGTAAGATGCTGGATGTCGAGGGGCCAACCCTTTCAATAAATTCAAATTCAGAATTTGAATTCAAGTTATGTATGAGTTAACATGCTGGCAACATAATCCAAAAAAAACCCAAACCCAATACTTATTAAGCTCAATATATTGCTTCAATCTGATTTGTGTGCAGAGGTTTGTGATGTCATGCTTATTAAAGGTACAGTGTGAAGTAAACATATTAGTGAGCTTCTTGTCCTAAAAGCTCAATGTCACTACCACAACTTCAAAGTGTTTCAGTATTGAACCTGACTGCTAGATACCATTAAATATTCACATTTCTACACACTGTACCTGTAACTGAGTCTGGCTTACTCAAAAATATTGAAATGAGAAATAAAAAACGTACAGAATAATTTCTACAAAGTCTGTTCTTCTTTCTGTCCTTAAAATCTACCCACTGTGTCTTTAAATTTTTAATAACTTTGTTCAATCTACCAACAATGTTTGACTTGTTTTACTGCCCTCCCAGTTGGATGAGATGTGTATCATGTAACCCCTGTTCTCATATGTTTGCATGTTTGTGTATGTGTGTGTGTGTGTGTGTGCATATGTGTGTGATGGCAGAGCATGAGGGTACCTGCAGGGTACCTCTAACATGTTAATTGAGATTTAGCTCAAAGGTTGAGACAGAATCAAACAAAATGATTATCCCTGTAGGACTGAAACAACATCACCATCACACATTGTTTCCTCACATAAAAGAGCTTTGTTTATATTTTATATTCTCTCTTTATAGGATCAGCCAGGAGGGTTTTATTCGAAATGTTCAACTGTGTGTGATCAATCCATTTACTGTGCATGATTGATACAGTATGCTTAGCCTTGTTAAAGTGCTCCGTGGTGCCAAGCGGGCTGAAAATTGCTGGTCTAGAGAACACCAAAGGCTGTGCTGTTGAAGTCTCCCTGTGCCTGGCATGACCTCCACTCCAAGTCTATTCAGGGCCTTTTGTTTGCTCCTTTGTTTGGCTCCAGGCTCTAATGGCAATCAAAAGGGACACGGTGGTCGTTCTCAGTCCTCGGCACTAATGACATTGGCACCGAGGCAGACAGACCATGTTCATCCAACCCGCCGGCCTCCCAACACGGCCTTGCCACCATACACACACCGAGCCTCTGCAGAGTCTCTTTGGAGGGGCTTCCCATTTAGCCATTCTCTGTGATTTCCCTCTCAGGAAACAACCAAATCATTTTCTCGTAGACACGCTCATTAGCTGACAGCCCGTTTCCCTGCCAGTTTCAACATTTGAATATTCCCGTGTGTACCTCGGCAAACATCGGAGGTCTCATCGTTTCCAACCAAAGCCAGAGCTGACGTGCCAGCGCCGCACTCCAAGGAGAAAGATCTAGATGCCAAAGCAATAAGCTGAGGTGGAAAGAAATAATGGCTCTAATGTTATGATATGTGATGACACGATCAGAATATGTCGGGATGTAATTAGACGTTTGATCTGAGGAGCCTCGTATTAGCTTATCGAATAAAAACACTGGATGTTAGGCTACCAAACCTGAGAGTATTGCTTGCAAAATTTGCAAAAACCTTTATAATCATGCACAGACACACAAACACTCTAATGCATACCATCAGTTTCAGCCAGTTTAGAGCCTGAGACTGATTTTTTATTTCCCTAATATGTTCTGCCGTAAATCTGTATTGTCTGCGGCTATTGAAATACAGAGAAAGAGAGATCAATATAATAGGTTTGGCACCTGGCCAAAATCATCCCTGACAATGTGCGAGGCAGGCATTTGAAATCATCGGTGCATATCCGCGTGTTTGGGGGATAAAAATAATTCCTCGCCTCTTTGCCAGGGAGCGAGAGGCACAATGCCCAGGTCTGAAGGGAAGGGTGCCACATGGGTCTGCAAATTGGCTCAGGCGATCAGACACGGGCATCTCATTTTGTAGAGGAGAAGAAGAAGGAGGAGGAGGAGAGGGAGATGAAGATGGGAGGCGTGTGCGTGTGTGTGTGTGAGTGTGGTTGTGGTGTTATTGGGGGTGGAGTGAGGGGGTAAACAATTCCAATGATTTCCCCAACCTGGCACAGTCCAGGATGTGGATGGCTGCACTGGAGAGGAATTGCAACGGGTTTATTTGGCTCTCTGTTTGTTTCTTTATTGGGAGAAGAGAGAGAGAGAGAAAAAGAGGCACGGAGAGAGAGGAGAAGAGGAAAAGAGGAGGAGGGTGTCTGTTTCTTGTCAGAGCAGTCAGATGAGGGAGGATGTTCAGAACAAATTATTTCTTTGAGATGAACTGAAAATCGTTCCTGTACATTTGCAAACATTTGCAGTTGAAGTTGCCAATCCTGAGCGTAAGCCACATTTATGATTACACAAACCTGACTGTTGGGGAAGTAATTTCCTCTGCGGAGGCTGACTGATAACATTAACCTCTGGCGTGATGTCAATTTTAATGTCAACCATTTTAACTTGTGGGCAATTACAGCATAGTTATGAGGAGAATGCCAGATTTAAACACCCAACATCGCATGCACATAAACATAAAGGTATATGTGTTTTTTTTTTTTACACATGTCTGCGTTTGCATGCATTCACATGACACATACTTAGCTAACTGGATTCATGTGTATGCATGCATGCACACACACGTGCACGACCGCATGACTCCCATGCAGGTACCCATGGCACCCTACGGACTAGGCTGCTGCAGAAGAAGTCTCAGCGGGAGCGCTAGATTAAAAATGACAATCACTCGGGGTGCACGGCAAACACCACAGGAAACGCAGGTGCCTTTGTTAAGAGACACCCAGCGCTCTAAAGGGCCTAATTATCTGCTGTTATTTTGGCAGTTATCAGGCGGAGAATAACTCCCCTGCTCAGACTCAGACTCACACAGCGAAAAATTACTCACTCGCTCACAGTGAGGTATTATATTGCACCGCTGACAAGGTATGCATATTATATGCTGTGCTGGAATTTCACTCAAATTTTCGCAACGAAAATGTCATGGTTTTGTGTTTTCAGACGAAAGGAAATTATTATTATCATCCTGATCATTAAAAAAGGCAAAATGTAATGACTCTAAATTGCAGATTTTCCATCACAACTGCCAAATGTAAGGCACCAAAATTGTTGAAAAGTCAATTTGAAAAGCAAAATAATCACAGAGTTTGAAGCAGTTTCCTCGTGGATCAAAAAACTGACACAGAGAAAAAACAGAGGCACATATTGAAACATGCTCCCCCCTGCTCTGAAGGGCTAGGTGGCACTGTTGGGCATGCTTTCACTCACATGCATACATATCCTCCCCTCAGCTCATGAACAGATAATTGGACAGTTTTATGGAGGATATGAACTCTGAAGGGGAACTTAAGCCATCTAATCATTGGCATTCAGCGTATGCTATTCATATGCATAAATACAAATAAAACACATTCTCTGCCTGCACAAAGAGAGCGTGCACTGAAAAGGAAGTCATACTACAAAACGGGCAGATTCCTCTGAAATTGAACCAAAGATTATAGGAAGTGAAGACTTCAGGTAGAGGAGGAATCTCTTCTTCCTCCAAACAAAGACTGAGTCAGAGATTAATCAATAGGCTACAGTCTAATATATGAATCATTTTTGCACTTGAACAATAGTACTGCAACAATGCTCCACTCTCGTTGCTGTGTGTGTGTGTGCGTGTGTGTTCTTGCATGTGTGTTTTCAAGCAGGATTCACACAAGAGGCAAGTTTTGAAAGCATTTACATTTCAAGCGTTTTTGACTATGATATGATTAAATCAAAATGTATTTTGACGCAGTTTGCCACATTTCAAGTACTTGTGCTAGGCAGTACTTGAATCCAGAACAAGGTGCATCAATTTCAGAACAGCACAAACAAAGTATTTCATTTTTTAAGTGTTTTCAAGATAAACATTTTCAGTTTTTTATCTGCTGTTTACATCATCGCTACATCTTCTTCCAGCCACCTTTCAGCAACAGAGACTCCCTGCCCGTTTCCCCTCATGCTGCAGCCACTAATGTACCCAGCCCCATATAATATGCAGATAATGGTGCATCAGCGTGTCTTCTCCATGTCGCCCTCGCTGCATTACAGTGGATCACACGACACGGCCTTGCCCTGCAGGAATACAAGCCCCTTGTAATTGAAATGAATAAGAGAGAGGGAGGAACATGCCTTCTGAGAGCCCCAAACTTCTCTTCTCTCTCCTCCGTGTATTCAGTGGGGATCCAGCCTTCAGCCGCCAACCGCCAGCCTTAGCAGCGGCTCTGTCATGGGGGCTGAGGCTCGTCTGCGTGGCTGATCGGAAGTGGCACGGTCGAGGAGATGGAGCTCTCTGCCTGGGGTGCGGGAATGGGGACAGTCCCCTACGGTCTCCTGCTCCCTTTCCCCCTCTTTTTTACTCCCTCACTCTCTCTTTCTTTCTCTCGTGTGCAAATGCATCTCCATCTCTTATGATCTTTCGGTCTCCTTCTTTTCCCCTCGCTGTGATCTCCCTTCTTCCCGATTCCCTCCCACTCTCTCGCTCCCACCATCTTTGTTTCTCGCACTTTCTCCTTCCCCACGGCCCGGCCTTCCTTCATCTTAATCCCTCTTCCTCCTTGAGTTTCTGTGTCTTTTTTATTTTCTTGAGAGGTGAGTTCGGATTCATGAGGAAAGAAAAGAAGTCCTGTTGTGGGGATTGCAGCACCTGTTAAACTTGCTGCACTTTGTAGACACACTTTTTTTCATACCTTATTCTTGTTTTGGACACGTTTGCAAACTCTTCTTATCCTCCCCTCAACTTTTTCTCCTCTGCTTGTGGAAGTTTTAATATTTCAGTGACATTTTTTCCACTCTGGATGTGTTCTTAACTCATTTTCTTGAGTTTTTTTTCTGCAAAGCAAAGTAGATGCACATACAATAGTTCATGCACACACTCCCTCCCCCCCACGCACACCCGCCTCTTTGCCTCTTTACACTTCACCCATCTGTGGGGGCAATTATGTGCCCTGCTCTCATCCTAGCGCAGCCACACACACACTCAGCAAAACCACATTCATCCCTCAGTGCACCTGCATCCCTCATGTTTCTAACAGTCCCACAATGCCCTGCTTCTTAGTCTACCGGCCTACAACGCTCCAGGTTCCTGTGAGAACAGATCATTGTCATCTTTCTCTTCCCTCCTTCTCTCCACTCCCCACTTTGGTGACATACACATTATTTATTTTATGACTGAGGACTCAATTTAAATCCCCCTTTCTCCATCAGTCACACGCCACACAATGGCTTTCTCCTTATCTACTGGAGTGTCCTTTTTACAACACATCAGGGCGCCATAACACACCAATAAATTCTACTGTTTCCGTAGTCTTACCTACTGAAATCTGAGGTTTAAATTCAGCCGGACGGGAGGGGGAAAGTGGCCATGAAGAAATTATTACAGTTTGCTACCCCATATGTTGGCATGATGGTTGTAAACAAGTAGCTCCGCCTTAACTTTCATTCTTTTTTAGTTATTTTGAGGATTCCTGCAGGAGGGAAATAAACAAGCTGATTATTTTTCTTGTTATTGTGGAGCGAAACTTTTCATTGGCAGAGGACAAACGCGAACATGAGTCGGGGTGACATTGCTGACCATGTCCAGCGGCCCAATTACCTCTCTCCAAATATGGCGTACAAAAGCGGGGCCGGCGTTTCTGTACACATGGTGTCTGTTACTCCCCAATTATTCCTGCATAAGCAGATTGTGTGGAACATCAAACTGGGGATGTGATGGCTCGTGTGCGGGCTGCCTCCAGCAGAGTGCTCTTTCTTTCCTATCATTTGATCTCGTATTGTAATCCCAGGTGCTTTGAATAATTTATAGGATACAGCTTCTCGTTAAACAATAATTTATATGTGTCTATGAGAATTGATTCCACAGGAATGCACATCTAAATAATGAGAGAAACTGCTGCATTTCATCTATAAGGGGAGGCAGAGAGATAATAATAGCAAAACAAAGGCATTTCAACAACAACACTGGCAGCATTAATAATAATGATAATAATTATAAAAACAATTAGAACACCAGGAGAAGTTAGGCTATTTTTCTGGTTGCTCTCAGTGTAAGAGTACATTTCATTGAGATTTGCTTGAATCCTGTGTACATGTTTGACACGTCCATCAGGGCGCTGATGCAAATCCGGACGTTGATTTCAAGTCCATATTTGGACTTTGAGTCTCACTCCATTCTTCTGTCACTTGCGAGCCAATAAACCACATTTTCCTGCTCACATCCACTTATCAATTCGCAGGAGAGGGCCACACTCATGCATGATGAATTTATTGTTAATGCAAAAGGCTTGTACCGCCCAGTGCTGATGCCCTCGGAGAAATGATGCAACTGATTCCTTCTGAGGCGGAACAATCAAAATGTTCATCAGAGGAGAAGATGTGAAAGGGTGCAGTTATGTGTGTATGTGTGTGTGTGTGTGTGTGTGTGTGTGTGTGTGTGTGTGTGTGTGTGTGTGTGTGTGTGTGTGTGTGTGTGTGTGTGTGTGTGTGTGTGTGTGTGTTTAAAGAGGACCCCGGTCATAAAGTTCAAGAAGTGTTTTTAAATATTGATACACCTCAGGATAAGCTTCCAACCAGTAGAATAATGCTTTTATGTTTTTTATAGTAGGGGACTTTCAAATTTTAAGTGCAATGATATTCTTATTTTTGGACCTTTTTCTTGAAGGAAAAAGGTGTTTTGGACTCCCACCTCTGCTCTCACACTCTTTCAAGATTTGATAATGACTGAAATCTGCCAAAAAACACTTTCTGTGCAGTTTACCTTATGGTTTTAACAACCGTGTGGCATGCCTGACAATGAATACGCAAACACGGTGTTGGTTAAGGTGCAACACTGTGAAGAAAGTTTTATTGGGACCTCTGCAAAGGAGGAAGTTCGCCCGCTCCTTACGGGAAGTGCTGGGGACCAATTATCCAGAAGTGTGACGCTGTCAGAAGTCTCCAGGTTTTGTCAAGTCTTCTGACACCCTGCCAGTGTTGTTCTCTGGGAAATGTTGAGATTTCTTTTCTCCCCTAACGGAATAGGAGGGTGAGAAAAAACTGCATTTATGAGTAGCCTAAGGGTCTGGATTTAACTTTTCCTGGTCGATTCATTTTTAATTATCATTTTTTTCTTGGGTTATGTGATAAGCATTCTGTTTGTTTTGAGCCCTCCCCTTTTTTGTGTGAATTTTTACAGTGTCTTGAATTGAAATAACTGACATTAAAAACGTGTAAACGTCCCTCATTAGCGACAAGATTTGAGATGTGGTCGCTATCACATGGAAATCAGAAAAATAAGATGATAAAACGTAGATTAGCATTTTAGAACTGCCTGCATCCAGTGCATCATTCTGCTTCAAAGAAGAAAAAGATAAATGATGATGCCATTAAAAGTGAACTAATTAAGGAATGCTTCTTTTAAAAACTCATTAACTGCACCCTCATTTACATAATGATGCATATTAATTAAGTTTTAATGAATCTGAGCTTCCATCAAGTCTCCTCTCCTTGGCAGTGGAGCCATCTCTACAAATGAATAAACACTTCTCTTAAGTATATTTCTCCCTGCAAATGGGAAATGGGTTTTAAACAATAGCAACAAACAAACAAAAGCCTTCAATCTGCGCTCAGTAGAATTGCACATAATTCAAGGTCAAACTTCAACGGAAAAATTGATGAAAACCTCCTTTTGGTTAAAACAAATATGTTTTTTAAAAATTCAAAACAAAATAGCGATTAAGTGTTGTTCTGTCCCGTGTAACATATTCATTGAGGGAAACATTTGAGCAGAGTTTTTGGAGAAAATCATTAATTCCACTTTGTGTCTTTATACAGAGAAAGAGTAAAGTGACAGGCTATGGGTTGCTTCTAATGAGATGCATTTTAAATTAGAGCGCACCTCTCACACTGCCAGCTGGTGCCTGCTCAGGTGCTTCTGTGTGTTGTGAATGACGGAATGCTCACACACACACTGACACGCATGCACACACACTCACACATCATCATCCTCCTCCTCGGTGCCTACAATAACACATAAACCCTCCAACAAAAAGAGATTTCCTCACAGTGGCTGAGGGGTCTGAGTGACTGCTGTTAATCCAGCGCACTTTAATTATGTCACTCCTCTTAGTGAAATTAAAATCATCGCAGGACTGTGAGGCAAGTTTTTCCTCACCAAAATGACAAGAGAGCAGGGAGCAACCAAATCTCATTGGAAAAAAAAGCATTTTTAAGACCAGTTAAATTCATGGTTTGTTTGGACCATTTCATAAATGACGAGAGAAATCCCATGAAAAAACCCAGCAGTTTAAGATGAGTTAATTCTCAGATTTGTTTGGACCATTCTCCAAGTAAGAACCTAATACAGCCAAAAGTCATTTCAGGTTTTGCTTTGTGGATTAATTTGAATTGAAAAGGAGTGAGTTTAGGCAGAAGTTTGGCAGGACTAACAGCCACTGTGAAAGACAGGAATGTGCCTCATTGGTTTGTTTGTTTGCCCCTCTGTCTCGTGTGGCGGGCAGGTAAGCAGGAAGGAGGGCGGGCAGGCGGGAGTGAGCAGGCAGGCAGGCGGGCAGGCGAACACAGGCAGCACACGGAGGGGTTAAAGGTCATAACGATCAGATGATTGGAACTACAGAGGGAAAGTGTGTAGCCATGTAGGGAAAATGGGGGAAGCAGATGCCCGTTAATTAGGGGAAATGTGACGGACAAGATTTGATCAGCGAGGGGTACGGCTGCCTCCTGCAGCACGGCAGCTGTTGCGAGGGGGGATGCTGGTGGGGCTGGTGAGTGTGTGTGTGTCTGTGTGTGTGAATGTGTGTTCCCGTCCCCACAGGGCACCGCCACACTTCACAGACGTGCCAGGAACCGTCCGCAGGCCAACGCAGTGCCCTACGGAGAGAGACTATTTACAGCACAATGTATTTCAACTCATTAAACTCTCAGATGAAGTTGTATTTGTCACTGTTGACTCTTAGCGGGGAAACTTGATTTGTTTCTGTCGAATTTCTACATCCATAGTTCTGTTTGACAAAGTTTTGGCTGGAAATTATTTCAGTGTATGTGCACTTAGCTAGCAGGCAAATAAAAAACCCAACAAGCTAGGATCAGTTAAAGACATGAGTAGCATAGTTTCAGCGTGATTTTTATTGTGTTTGGATCACAGCTGGGTTCCACTTTAGTCGTTACAACATTTTAAGAGTGTGTTGTGTTAAAAACAACTGACAAAATTGACTTTTATTCTGTTGTCAGACATTCCTGCACTCTAATTTTAACATATATTCCTGCAGCCTAAATTATGCATCTCACTGTGTGCGCTTACATCTCAAATCAAGTTAAACAACAGCTAAAAATGCTAATACGATGCATTATTCAGTCTACAGTGCTGGTATAGTGGGAGCTGAAGTTTGTCATAGTCATACGTTCACTAGAAAATATCTTTATCTTCCCCATCATTCTTTCAAATATTTCTCTTGAACTCTGAGTCACACTTTGATAATGTCTGACCTCGACATGTTCCCGGCAGCCCTCCTCTGACGGACTCTTTGACATTCTATTTCTGAAAACACAAATATCCCACGCTATCTGTCATTTTGTCCTTTTTTTTTTGGTACTCGAGTTTCAGCTGCGTAACTTCTCCACCACCAACTCTCTGACTGTCTGTCTTTCCGTCTGTCTGCCTCCTTGTCAGCACTCGCACTTGCTTGACTGTGTCTGTCTACGGTCGTGTCAGGTGTTTGCTTCTATTCTAAAGCTCTTGTCTCTAATTAGACATTCTGGGGGACAGACTGACATAATGTTCGACAATGCTGACAGACATAACCAATGCAATAAAACCACAGTATGATATTTGATAATGTTTGCTGTAGATAAAAGCTGCATAAATAGTTGAGTTGTGCAAAATCAGACTGCTGCAGAAACTTTTGAGTGAGTTCCAGATTTGGCCTTTTTGAAACTGTAGTCCAAAACGAGCAGGTTCAGTGTGTTTTCTTCGGAAAGTTAGGTGTGACAAGCATCAGCAGAAGGTGGGTTAATGCTAGGACGGCGGATGTGGTTTCCCTTAAATAACAGATGAAACCATCTTCACACCTTGAAAAACAAGAAGAAGAGAACTTTTGGAAGGTTTTAAACTGAAAAAAAAAACAAAGACGCATCTACCTAATTATACTTTCTTCATATTCAATGTAATAAGATGTGTTTTGGCATGTTTTTGGATAAACAAAGTGTAAGAAAAGAAGCACTATATGTTTGTACAAGTTTTTAAAAAATCATTTGCTTCAATACCGCTGCTCTTTTTTATTCACTTTAGATCTTCTATGTTAAATTTATCATTTCGTTGTTACAAGCAGCAGAATATGGCATGTGTAAAAAAAAATGTTGCTGCCTAGAAGAGCCCCCCCCTTGCCTCCATCCTCTCCTCCACCAACACCCACATCAGCAGCACCTATTAAAACTTATCTTTCTTTAATCAATTGTTAAATGTCATAGACAATCATCATTTAACACTGTCTTCCTGTGTGATTCTTTTTAATCTGGCTGTAAATAGGGCAGCCCTGTCTATCACTTCACTTTCTGCCGTACACCAGAGACTTAAGGTGTTTCAACAATAGCTCGCACAAAAAAAAAGAAGAAAAAAAAAACAAAGACGCACTTTTTTTCTTCCTCCCTCCTCATCTCAAATCCCCGCAGAGAACACCAAAGGTATGAAAAGTGAAGAAAGGAGGAAATAAATCCAGGCGATGATGAATAATTTGAATGTAGAAATGAAGCTGTTTCAGGAGTGAGTGAGATACCGCACAAGGAGCAGCCATGGGGAGCGTACAATTAGGTCACCCAAAATAAAACGCTATCCTCCAGAAAGTCTTTCTTGGAGTTGTCAAATTCAATATATTTCACTGCCAACGGAATTCTTGATTTGGCTGTGAAGTGAGAGGGCGAAAGAAAGAAAGAGAGTGAAGGGCCTCTTTGAGAGAGACAGCTCAGGACCACGTACATTTCATAATTTATGTAAAAATGGGACTTTTTTATTTAAAGTCAGACTTTCCTCTCAGGAGGGACAACAGCAGCAGCCATATTGTCTAGCATGTGTTAAGGAGCATGACATGTTCCTGCAACAATACCTCCTGTTCTCAGAGCGTACACACACATTTGTTCTATATTACACTTAATGACACTCACATGTGGCCGCCTCGCCACCTCATGTACCCGAGCGTGGTAACAAAACTTTGGGGCGATGGAAAGTTTACAAAGCGTCAAATGTGGTGACAAAAGTCAACAAACAGCCCCAGCCAGCCTCCATCTCTCTCTCTCTCTCTCTCTCTCTCTCTCTCTCACCCTCACTCTCTCTCTCTCCCCACGACACCCAACAGGAAGGCGAGGCTCCTCCGGAGAGCACGATACGGCACGTCTCCAGGTGACAGATATGTCACACCACCTAAAACCCTGTGGCACAATTATACCTCTGTCGCTCTGAAGGGAGAAGGGAGGAGGAGGAGGGGGAGAGGAAGGAGGAGGGGGGAGGGGGGGAGGAGAAGGTGGGTACAGAGCGAGAGTGAGTGAGTGAGTGAGTGAGAGGAGAAGGAGTGGAGGGTGTGCGGGGTTGGTGGTGCTGCTGGATGCTTTACTCCTGGCTTATTCAAAGAGACAGCCCAAGGGATGCCTCTCGCTCTTCTAACAAAGCACTTCTTTTTTTTTTTTTGCCTTTTTTTTGTTTTTTTCTTGAGTATCGCTGGGTGCGCTCCAGTCAAATCCTCTGGGCCCCCAGTCTTCCCCCACAGCCATTTGAGGATGCCTCAGAAACTTTTTCTCGCAGACATTGGGGCCTGTTTCAGCGCTGATGTTTCAAATGAATAATCCAGCGCTGCTGCGGCCATGCGGAGGGTTACTCAGGGAGCGGGGATAGATGGCGGTTTAATGTCAGAGTTACAGCTGAGGGAGTGTCACTGAATTCATGGTGGTGCAGCTGCACAGCGTTGACAGTCTGTTTTGGGTTCTTTTAGGTAATTCTGTAAAACTCCTGATGAGCTTTTCTGTGGCTGAAACTTAGCGAGAACGCTAATAAAAAATATATTAAAAAAATAAAATATTACATTTTCCTTGCACAGTTTATATTAGCTGCTTCTGACATGTGATGACTTCAGAGTGCCTAATACGGGCCCACGGCTTTAACAATGCATGAGTGAGGGAAAGAGAGAGGGGACGTGCTCACACTCCAACTAGGTCAAACTGTCGAAGGAACAAAACAGAACAGACCTCAAGTTTGCGGAAATCATTACAGGAAAACAAACTTGTCACTCGCTTGACACCCTTGACTGTTTTGCTTTCCGAAGCAGAGAACGATAATAATAATAAAAAAAAGAAATCTCCATTGCAAATTAGCCTCCTTGGTTGTGAAGTTTTTTTTCCGCCTGTTTGAAATGCATATCAAAAAGGCAGCCAAAGCCACAACTTACCTTGTCGTTGACATCGGGGGACAGGAGAAGAAAAAGCACTTTTCTCTTCGAGAGCTGGTTTGGATTGTATACACAAGCCCCACAAAGGAAGATAAACCAGAGGCACACAGTCATAAAATATACATTTGCTTCTTTGTCTTTCGTTAAGATCTTCAACAAATAGTGCTGATGCAAGAAGGACAAAAAGAAGGAAGGTTACAGGGTGTTTGAGGAATGGAGTTGCAGCTGCATGACTTAACCTCGGTCTCACTGTACTTTCCTTATGAATTAGTGTTAATCATGAAAAGAGACTCATTTATTCTTAAAGCCGCTTTGAGGGCATTTTCAGCTCGCTTCCTTCCAGGTTAGAAAGCAGATGACTTTTATCTAAGCGGCCCTTTTTCCACAAGACGTTTGGTGCAACACTTAGTTTGCTATTATGTTGTAATACATGTTGATTGCAAGAAATCATCCATTTCCTGGTAGTGTATTAACACCTGTCACCTGGGTTTCTTCAGCAGAGTCACTACCCGGCGAAGCATGTAGGGCACCTGCTCCTCACCTTGTCTGTCCATGCCTGCTTCCACACACCTCCGTTTGTATATATGTGTGTGTGTGTGTGTGAGGGAGTTTGTGTGTATGATTGCCAGTACAGGAGGGAGCGGCGGGAGTGACAGCGCCCCTTCCCAAGGTTACGTCCAAGGAGAGTCGAGCCAATTACTATGCAGATCAGAGCTGATGGCGTTTAAGGGGATTGCTCCGATGCAATCACATTAGCTGGCCAGAGAGGAATCTCCAGGCTGACCCCAATCACAGGGGCTACAGCGCCAGGGTCAGCCAGGATGGAGGACTGCCGCCCATGTTTTCTTTTCACAAAACACTTTTTCCTTATCTCGAAAAAAGGCACGTGATTATCAAGCCAAACAAGCCTCCTTCTCCTCCTCGGCCTCCTCCTCCACCCCGGGCTTCCTACAGACGTGCACATGCATATATTTCTTAGGGATGCATATGGATCACAACACATACAGTATACAGAGGTAACTGAGTTGGTAATATAGGTGTAAAATAAAGCTGCAGGACACCAGACTGAGAGTTTTACATCAGTCACATGAACACATGAATGTTCTGAAAACATTTTTTAAACACTTGCTGTTGACTATACTAAAAAATGTATGATGGCTGCCACGCGCCCTCAGTGTTTGTCTGGTGCGTCAACTGTACGTGTCCTTAAAACTTAATGTGACACGGACCTGAGGTGCAGCATCCACATAAACGGCAGGGGTAGTGTGGAGGCAAAGAGGAAGTAACGGTCTACACAGCAGCTGGGACAACAATGGCAGAAAGTTTGAAAGACAAGCTGATGGACTGAGTTATCCACATCTGTGGGATGTGTCATTGACACTGCACAGCAAAAACATGAAGGTAAAAATAACTGGTGACAAATACGTTCAATTGAATACGTTAATGTTGAGACTTACAGAACAAAACGGAAACAAGTTCGCAACCGCCACTTCTGAGCACGGAGGAAAATGTTGGAAAAACTGAGTGGGGTTAGGGGTGACAGTGTCTTCTGTCCATCGGTCATCATCCGCCTGGCTCAAGAAGGAATCATACTGAGACCCAGAATTCACATGACAGTACCCTCCATGACTTCTGCCATGTCTCTTGTTTACACCCCACTAATTCGGTAGTTGCATTCAGCCTGAGCTCTCTGGTGTGCCCTCTAGAGGTAGCCTCCAGTAAGACACATAGCGCATAGATTAGAATATTTCTAGTTAGGCTCATGACAGGGCTTCATGTTGATGCAAAAGCAAGGCTAAACAGCAAGTATATCTGTAGCCTGAGAGTTTGGGCCTAGAATTAACCAAGGACACCATCACAATGATGAAATAATACATACACATATTCAAGGAGAAATACAGTTTGGGCTCATTTAGCTTTTTCTTATGGTCTAATATATTTCAACTTATACCAGTTTATTTATTTTGATTTTTTGCATGGCCTTAAAAACTATGGCATATTTTCTCATTCAGCCTAGTAAGTGAGGATATCATAAGTTTGACATCACAGTAAGCCTTCACATCTGATGCAGTGTGTTACATTTACACCCATAGTTTGGAATACTATCTCTGTGCATTGCAAATTGTCTCTGCAAAACTTTTTGCATGCTCTCTTGGCAACAATCAACAGCTTTTTCATAACTGAAAAATAAAACCCACATAAAATGCATGACTTGCATGAAGTTTTTCGCCCGTGGGAGTTCTGCTTCATACTTGGGTTCCAGTTTTTTAACTATTTCTACAGTACTGTTTTGCACTGAAACACCAGGACAAACTCCTGTCATGAGCTTGCATTTGTTTTCTCTCATGGAAGCACATGGAACCCAACACATACACTACATTGAAGTGTATGTTGGCTCAGTGTTAGTCAGAAGGTTACTGGTTCAATCCCAGCTCTCACACATGCTGAAGTGTCCTTGGGCAAGACATTGAACCTCATATTGCTCCTAGTAACATAGTTGATGGCGTGTGAATGTGCATGAATGTGATTAGCTAACACTGATGTCTCCTTATAATTGGAATGAATGTAGTGTGTCTGTATTTTGGGTGTAAAACACTACAGGATGTTGCATTTTAAGATGTCACACTCAATGTAAATTAAAGTTCTACTTCCACACATTACATTAACACATAATGGGGTGCTGGTTTGACACATCCAACATACAGAGACTATAGATTTTGAAGTGGGCAGCCTGGGTTTGAGTCCAGCCTGTGGCCTCTTACCTTACGTCATGTCCCCACTCTCTTATCCCCCGTTTCCTTCTCTATCTCCACTGTCCTATCCTCTCAGTGATAGCCAAGAAATAAACTTAAACTCAAACTTAAAGAAACTGAAACACTTAATCTGGATTATTTTATCTGTTCACTGCATATTTTCTCTGTTAAAATTCTTGCCCTCTCCCTTTGTGACATCTTGCTTATTCCCCTACAAAATATTCAACCCTTTTCTTCACCAATTGGATCAAATGTGAATATTTTACATAACAATATTTCATATTCACATTGTGGATTGTTTCTATTTGAGTTTCTGCACAGTAGCAGTCCTGCTTCGCACTTTGGCTTCTATTTTTGTGAATCTATTTCTGTCACTATTCTTGTGCATGAAGACAGATTCCTTTTGTATGTTTATATGTCTGTTTCTTATATCAATGCATATGGATTACAACATGCATATAAAGTCTAGATGTAGTAGTACTGTGGGTGTAAAATAAGCTGTAGGATACTAGATTGAAAGATTGACAACAATGACAGAGACTCTAATCTTGCCTGGTCACTTCATGTTACATCAATGTTGCATACCTTATTATATAGCTTACAAATTCTGACTCTATGTATTTTATTAATGAGCATACTCTGGATGATTACCTCTGTAAAGAGTAACATGTGTCTGCTTTGATACGGTAACGATTTGAATTCTCCCTTTGCAACATCTGGCTTGTTCTTGGTCTTAATATACAGCTCTTTAAGCGTATATACAGTACATGTTCCATACAATAATTATTCATAAGGTTGTTGTTTAATGTATCCACTTTACATTTCACATCAGTAAGAAAACAGTTATTTACCTTTCATCGTATTTCTTATTGTATTGTTCTTGCCAGTGTATCAAACCTCAGACAAATGCCTCGCATGTGTAGACCAACCTGCCCATAAAACCTGAGTCTGATTCTGATTGACAGATGTACATATGAAATGCACCATATTCACAGTTGACCACAGTTACCCACAAACACATATTCACACTTTTCTCTCCATCTCATCCTCTCTTTCTGCTCCTCTCTCTCTCTTTCTCTCCCACTCGTCTCTCAGGTGAACGCCAGTCTGTGATCCGCTTCGGTCTTGGAGGGCAGATTGCAATTTACTCTCTCCCCATGGGTGAGGTGTGTGTGTCCAGGTTGTAAATATGCCTCCTCTATCTCCATCTACCTCTCCTTCTCTCTTTCTTTTTTTCTCCCTCTGTTGCACCCTTTCTCTCCTCCGTGGGTAGTTTTTCTCTGCTGCCCGTATGGCCAGTAATGAGACTGAGTTTGATCAGGTCGCCTCGCTGTTCCTGGAAAGATCTCACTTGAGCCACTGGCCCGTAATGGAATCTGCATCTAATGCATACATAAATCACACCTCTTTCAGGACATTTTCATATGCATAATGTCTTTCAACCCCCTCCCTTCCTTCTCTTTTCTCCTCATTCCTCTTTCTCTTCCCTTTCCACCCAATGAGCTTTGTATGGAGAGATGGAAGAGGTGGGGGGAAGGAGGGATGGCGAGATGTAGAAAGAAAGAGGTGATGAGTCCTTCTTTTCTGTGCCTTTTTTATAGAAGAAAAGAGAGAGAGACTTGTCTGTAATTCTGTCCTGCATGTCTATTGTGCTGACAAGACTGGCGGAGTGCTGAGATGATGCTAAGATTGGGGAGGGTCTTCTTTAGGTGACATCTGTTCTCGCTGTGTGTATCCTGTGTGAACGTGTGTGTGTGAAAGAGAGAGTGAGAGAGAAGAAGAAAGAAAGAAAAGGGATAAATGGGCGAAAATAGCCAGAAAGGTTTGAGAATTTGTGATTTTTGGACTGTCATTGGACTCTAGAGAACAGTCGTTTTGGCCTCTCACCCCCTCTTTTTTCTTCCTCTCTTCTTCTCCTCTCCCCTCCGAGGCTTTGTTATGTTAATGCACACGGATGTGGCAGATTCACAGTGATTTTTCATCCGCCGGTGACGAGAGATAAAAGGCGAGTGACGAGGTGTCGCGATCGTCCTCACTGTTCGCCTCTCAGTCACTAACAAGCTTCTGCATTGTACCTCCGCCATTTTCCCCCGCCGCTCCATTTGCATGTGCAAGCCTCCACTTCATCCCCCCTCCTAAAAGTTTATGCCGTCTCGTTAGGGCCACGTAGGTGTGAGATTAAAATGTTGGGCACACTTTCATTTTCATACTGACTGCACCAGAGTGTGTGTATTTGTATGTGTGTGTCTACATCTGTGCGTGCTGCAAAGGAGATATTACCATACAGCATCCATGCAAGTGAGTGTTATTTATTTATTTGAGTGCCTCCTAAGTACGTGGCACTTTCCCCCCTCCTCCCCGAAGGTGCTCTGCATCTCTTTAGATGATACAAGCTGCCATATCAGCACAGGCTAACCCATTCTTAATCACATTTGCATTTTTATTTTGAGATATTCCTCAAACGTTTGCATTATTGAGGATTTATGATGAGCTCTTCGCCTGATCCTCCATCAACTTCACTCATAAAGAAGCTTCTCCATAACTCACAGGCGAGTGGAATATGCTGTCCCCCCTGAAGTAATTAGATAGCAGAATTCTGATATGGAAAGTTTGAATAAATCACTTTGTTTATGAGTGCTGAGGCCTTGAGAAGAGCCGAGTCAAAAGGGAGCCCTATTCACACCATGGAAAGGAGGGAAAACAGCAAATTATGTTTGCTACAGAGCTCTTTGATTTTGATCTTTGGACATGAAAAATCTTGGAGAAAATAATTCACGTTTAAAACACCTTTGTATCGATGCCTTGATAAGGCCTCTGTGACTATTAGGTAACATGTACACTTGTGAAACCTGGTAAAACAGCAGACATGGTCTAAAATGTTAAAACGAGCAGTCGGACAATCTGACAGGTTGTAAAGAAGTCTGTGTGCTTATCAAAACCACCTCACTGCAACATGAAACTGACATTCAGCCCACTGGAAAACTTGTGTGCAACATTGGTGAGCATTGTTGGTCATAGTGGAACCAGGAAGACTTTTATTACACACCTCGTTGTTTCAAAATGAGTTGTTATTGTTTTTTGATGTTAGAAATGTTTTTATGTAAGAATATAACAAGTCTTAAAAGTCCTGAGAGTCATTATAAGTAATCCAGCTCAGCTTGAGGAAGATTTTAAAGCCCCTGTGGGTAGTTTTCATCTGGTTTTTAAGCATACTACAATAAGTGATAACTTAAAGAAAAGCAAACAAGACCATCTCCAATAGGGGTGAGTATTTCTACATTTATATTTCTAATGTCTGAAATCATTGGCAGGGTTTGGGTCTGACCAAGTGATTAAACACATGCAGCTGATTCAGCCTTTTCACGTGTTCCTCAGTTCGGAGTTATGGTACATTGGGGAGAGGCAGGGAGGCCTAGTGTGATCTTATTTTCATGGGGCCCTGTCCACAGCTAAGATTCTGAATGACTGATACATTTGACTGTTTGAAGTCAGCAAGATGAGATTTTGTCAGGAAACACTAATAACTTATGTACAGGATAAAATCAGCAAAGACCACAGGGGGCGCCAAAATCGACAAACTTAAAGATCACCAAATGAGCTTTAAAAAAAGTTGCTTAAATATGTTAGAGCATTGAAGTCTATATATTTTCAGAGTATGAGTTACTAATGTATCTCGATGACGTTATCAGAGTTTTTCCAACTTGTTAATTTTTTTTAGATATTGATACCATTATTGAGCCTCCTTAATGATCCGCATCTTTATTGAGTCCACTATCAATACTTCTCTATAATTTGGTGGAAAGACAAGATGATAGGCTAACATGATTTTAACAGAACCGGTGTCTTTGTCTCTAAACAGAATGAAAAACTTCTATCCTTTAACAAACACAACTGATGTGACCGAGACCCCGTCAACATAACATACATCTAAGAATAGTTAAAATGATGATGATTTAGTCATTGTTGCCTTTTAGTCATTTTACCAACCGTACCTTGAACGCATCATAATGAAACTTCAAGCCACCTCTTGACATAAGGTAAGTAGCTTTTATACTTATGATCTCAAGATCGAGGCGATCTAGTCTGATTTCAACACAGATCTAGGCGTTCGATTACTACTTTAACTGACAGGACTTTCTAAAATGTTTGGGTGACACTACCACGGCTGCTTTGAGTGGAGGAGGAGGAGGACTGTCCTGTAGCTGGAGATCGCTGGAGAGGTTTTTCAGAGTTCTGCATTTTGGTTTAATTTGAGGCACAAAGCTGATATGTTTGGCCATGGCTGTTGTGCCCTTGCAGCATGAAATTAGTTAGCAACATGAACTATTTTATTCTATATCTATTCTATTCTTCAAAAACTTTACTAGAAACTAGTTGATGTATTTTTGTGTACCAGTGATTTCAATGAAGTAACAGCTCAACTTAAGATATAATGTAACATCATAGGACCCAGAAGACTTTAAAGCAGTATCGATGAGATTGAAGGTTATTGATTTGGAAAAATGCAGAAGTGGGTCCTTTTATAGAAATGGCTATGATGGCTAAAAGTTTTAGGATTCACTTTGGAGGGAGGGTATAAATCATGGATGTAGTCTCTGTGATGTCACCCATTTGTTACCTAAGAGGAGCTTTCAAAATGCTGACTCAACTTAACTTTCGGTCAGCCTTGGCAGAAGAAAGGAAAAGAGATGGAGCCATATGCATATTTATGTATAACTCCAATCTTTTGTATTATCTCAAAAAATGCATTAAAACAAAATCCCAAATAAAAAAATGAGCTACATAAACCAAAACCGCTTTTGAACCAGAGTGTAAAAATGTCTATTTCTGCTTTAAAGTTTAGCATTTCATCATGTGGCCTAATAGGGATTCATTGTCTTTTGCAGCCAGCATCAAGTGGATGCTCGAGGAACTGCAGCTTTTTGCACTTCCACATTGGCTTAATTTCTCAACACGGGAGGCTGATACTTCAGTTGAAGTTGCTGACAGTTTGCATCAGTGGAAATGTTGTAATCAAAGGTTTTGGTGCTTCTTAGGTGAAAATAAAAGTTAGGACAAACTGGAGGGTGCTGCTTCAGTTTTGACTTATTTTAAAAATGTGTTTGTTTTTTTTGACTCCAAACAACTTAAAAAAGGGAAATACAATCAACAACAAAGAACCCTTTAAATATTTGTATGATTAAATGTTTTGGTTGGTTGTAAAAGACAACCGTTGGGTTAAGTTAAAACTTGTCTTGTCTGATCATTTGTGTTTCTTGCCAAGCAGGGAGACTTCTTTTTAGCAAACAGTGTATTGACATCACTCAAAATAGTTTTTTTATGTGAGGAAAAAAACAAACTGATTCAGCTACATTTTCCTGAGCTCTAATATACGTGTTTGAACATAGCAATCAAACAATGACTATTCAAATGTCTATTAGTGTTCACATTTGGGGACAATGACCTGGAGCAGGTGAATCCTGCAGTCTCATCCTCTCTCTTTCTCCTGTAAAAATTCAAATGATGTTCCCCCCCGATGCAAAATGAGTGTTTTTGGCAAATCTATGGGAAATGAATCAAGCCGAGTTTTATTAAAAAGGATTTGAATATTCAAATGAACGCTTGACTGATCTTTTGTTTAAGCCCTCTTCCTGTCGCCAGTTATTAGCTGAAGAGGGCGAAAAGTTTCTTGTATTTTTCTGGTGAATCTCACATTGGATTTACACTGGAAGGGGATTTTTATTAAACCATTATTTACATTGACTCATTTCCATTTTGGTTCCCTACAGAAAGTTCAAGCTTGACATTTTTGAACAAACTTCTGTGTTTTTTCTTATTAGCTTTTATTATAGATTTGCGATGATGCTCGAGTAAAAATAGGATTCCCGAGCGGTGTTTACCGAGATATAATTGGCTATCTGGAGTGGAGAGATATTTGGTGTTGGGCTGAACTTTGGGATGAAACAGAAAATTATTGCCTCAGTGCCTCAGCCTAACTGTAGGTAGTTATTCTCCAAATAGAAATCTCTGCCTCGTGATAATTACCACCACACACACTTCCACAGTGATGCAATGTGTGAAGCCATTGTACGTGGGGATCAAAATAATGACATGTCGACCCATGAGAGGAAGGGATTAAAAATGAGATGGATTGTTTTTTTGCATGAAAAGCAGTTCAGCGGTGTTGAACAAGAGGAATTCGGTGCAGTGATTCAAAAAAGGACAACTTGCCCTCTGTGTGAGGCGCGTTAAACAAACCAAGTAATAGTGGCAGACTTCCCATTAATTAAGCTTGAAGGATTCAGTTTCAATCCTCCATTTGTTGATGGGGAATTGCATACTTCACAGCCTCTGCCCCTTTGATGGTAGTTTTGGGACCAACAAATTGATTGATGGATCGCTATTTGCATGTATCTTAAAATGCATCTTTTTTCTCCCCATTTTTATTGAAAATAATGGAATGGAAGCAAGTGTGTGTAGGTGGAGCTGCCTCTCTGTTTGTGTGTGTGTGTGTGTGTGTGTGTGTGTGTGTGTCGGTGTCGGTGTCGGTGTCGGTGTCGGTGTGTGTGTGTGGGGTCGGCTTGTTAAGCAGAATTCATTTTCCACCAGATCATAATGCAATCATAGTTGGCCTGCTTTATTGTGCCAGTCAGCACACACACACTCACACACACTGAACACACACACAAATACATCTTACTCAGTTTAGGATTTGATTTTATTATTCCATCTCACTGTGTCCTATTCAAGCATGCACAACAGCCAGACATTCCTATTTATTTATTCTCCCACTTTTATAATCAGCCATATCGAGCATGCACGGCGCTCTTACAGCCTCCCTTCATGTCGTATGTGACTCACACAGCGTTAAACTAAAGTATGACTTTGTTGCCTGCACAAAAGCGTGGCTCGATTACATGTTGGCCTGCTGTAAGAAAATTGAAACCCTCTATAATCCCACCTTAAGGAAATTACTTTGATTTCCATGTTCATGGAAATTTCATTATTGATGAGGCAAAGTGAATTGGCAGAGGTGGTGTCCAAAGACCTACATTAAGTGCAATATTCAAATTGTTCCCCTCTCTCTGTATGAGCTGTGACCTTCGGGTGCCATGAAAGCCCAGCCTTATCACCGAGGCAGTTAGTTTGCCTAAGGCATATGAGATATAAGCATATGTATATTGATATATTGAGGTAGTTCGTCCCTGGGCAATGCAATGAGGCGGGATATATATTTATATGTGTGTGTCCGGTGGACGCAGTGCCTGTGTCCGCTGATGAGAATGGGTATCTGGCTCGGTGGCGTGCGGCTGAATTTACTCGAGGAAGTGTATGCAGGGGTTTCAATCTCCCTGCAAACCATTTGAATATAGGCCGCTGATTTATTACCTTATTTGGTCTGTCTTCTGTATGCAAATGCATTAGTGGGGGGGGGCGAGGGTGGTGGTTCTGGTGGAGGTGGGGGGGCACACTTTGGTTGTATGCATAATGAGATTCCCAGGGTCATCCCTCCGGTGTGTCAGGGACCCAGAGTGCAGAAAGCCTCCAGGGGATGAAGAAGAAGATGGGTGGGGGAGAGAGGTTGGGTGGGGTGTGAGCTAAGGGGGGAGGTTGCAAGGAAACAGTCCCCAGGTGCCCTCCTACCCGGCACCCAGCAACACCACCTCCACCCTTTACCCCCTCCCTTCCCACCTCCATGCTAAACTCCTGGCAGTCCCTCGGCCTATCCGCTGCCAGCTCCCTATGCCCCCGCTACGCTAACCTAGCGTACGCTAAGTGTCTGCTGTGGCTCTTGGCTCAGTGGAAGTGCATTAGCCTTCATGACAATGCAACCCCCCCCCCACCCCCCACTGCCAATTATGGATCTGATCTGTGTGTTTAATAATTGCCCTCTTCAGACGCATTCAATTGTGTCCAAATGGGAGTGGAATTGATTTTTTGTAGGATATTAGCCGATTACTTTGAGTGCCCCCCTAATTTGAATCGATTTGAATAATGGTTATTCATGTGATCTTTGCCTTTTTCTACTGCGCCGCACAACGACACGCCCTCAAGGTGCAGCGCGGCCACTGTGATAAGTGCACTGTACACATGAGTGTTGGCATGCACGCGGGGTTTGATATTACACGCTCTTTCATAACTTGAGAAAATGTTAAATGATTAATACATTAGAGGGAAGAAAGGAGATTGCAAGGGCATGGATTAGTATAAAATCTTAAGACTCATCCTTTCAGCTGAAGATCAAAATCGCTTTTTATCATCAGTAAAGCCACGTACGAGAGCGCCCTTTATGTTGCTTAAATGGAACTCTATCAGGGCTGGCCTTTGAGTGGTGCTGCGAAACTAAATCAAAATAAGGTTTCCCTTTGCTTGCTTACATGTTTAGTTCCTCGATGAATAAACCCACTTCATCAGAATGAAAATGTATGAAAAGGTGTCCCTGCCACCGCTCGCTTTTGTTGAGCATATATGCAAAGCGCAGACCTGTGTGCGCTCATGCATAGCGTGAGTGAACGCTGGCCTGGACATCATATGTGTCTCAAAGAAGACGGGGGGACGCAGACAGTGATTTACCCCCCCAATAGATAGACAATAGGCCTGTCTGACACTTAAAATATTAAAGAGTGGAATATGCACCGCTACGTTGATCTTCACTATCAATATTTAACATCCTCTTATGCATGTATGCTGAGTTGTCCAATTTCATTAAGGCCATTTGTCATCCTGGAGGGCACTGGTCTTGGGCCCCGAGGAGCCCAGGGACAAAGTAAGGAGGGGGCTTGTGTCACTAGCAGCACCCATTTAGAGGTTGGTTTAACTGTTTATTGTATGAAAAGTGTTAAAGAGACCCTCTGCAGTGTGGATGTGGATTTCACATCATGTCCAAAATGAATTATATTTATTTTGCCTGCGTGTTTTAAAATTTCCGCTTCCTCTCATTGCAAGCACATAAGCATGTGTTTCTCAGATCTGTCAAATCTTTCAACAAATCAACATCTGGTTTTCATTTACTCAGAATTACTCTGTGAATGTCATTGTGTGGGTACACGTTCCTTTTTTATGTCATTATAGAGAAAATGTACGAGTTCCTAAGAGAAAGGTGCGAGGAAGTATATGACCACAAATTGTGCATTCATCAGTGTGTGTCTGTTCTGTGGGCGTCGCTTCGAGTGCGTTGACTAAGACAACGTGGTGTACACGGAGCTCTATTTGCTCCCCGTACATTTGGCTCGTGTTTATCACATTTCCTCTAACAATACATCTCGATTCCTAAAGGCACAGAATCTCAAATGTGACATTTTAACAACCCTTATTCCTTTCACGCTGCACCATTTCCGCTTTGCACTTTAGTGTCATTTTCATTCCAAACCTGAATTACCAATTTGTCTTTGTGGCACGGGCAATTTACATGCATCCGTTTCAGTTTTTTTTATATGCAAAATGCACTAAAGTGTAGCATTTTTCCCATCACAAGGATATTTTCCCGGGTCTAATTTCATGGTTTTGATGGTGAGTGAGTCTGTCTCGAAGGAACTGTACCTCTTGTTCTCATAGCTCCTGGGTGACGTCTTGATGACAAGTGTCTTTAATATGCATGGAGAATGGCAGGTCCCACATTTTGTCCCCTCAGTTTTGCATGTTGAGGGGAAATTGCCCGGCATCGGGGGCTGCGGTTACTGTAGGAGACGAATGTCAGTTACCATTCACAGAGAGACCCTGGCTTTTTATGATTATTGCCTCTGTGTACCACCATTAAAAACAGAGTGGGGGGAATTGTCCGTGCTGCATTTTTGGCTCGCTGAGTGGTGGCGAGGTTCCAGCAGGAAGGGTAGCACAGACATTTCCCTCTTATGAAGGAGGCAGAGTGATCCCATGCCAAAGCCTAGAGGCCTGCGTCCTGCCATGCCACAGCCGGGTTTAAATGGAATCTGAGGGCTCATTCGCCTTCGGAAACACAAAACCATGTTTATCAGGTTTGTAGAGACAACAAAGGCTTTCAGCTGTGCAGAATTCACTAATTTTCTACCAAATTTCAACAATGTTTAGTACGGAAAAAGATCAGCAGTGTTACTCAGAGCTTGCAACGACTTGAGATGTGTTGATCTGGAAGTTAGTGCCGTTAATGTCAGTGTCGGAGCAGGTGTCTCTACACCTGCAGACTCAAACCACTGAGGGTTTGAATTCAGTGCACTCTGCACTTTATTGTTAGTGTTACATGATCATCAGACAAGCCTGTTTTTGTGTCATCTAACAGACATCAACATTTATCTCTACCTGCTGATAATTTATGAACTATGCTATAAATGCTTCTGATTGTGTTTTCAGGTTTAAATTTATTTCAGGTGAAATTGTAGTTTTCTTTTTATCTTGTAGTTTCAATTGCCAAGGTTGCTTTTTTTAACGAATTATGCTATGAGTCTATAGTGCAGCACTTTTAGCTGTCTCTATAACTACTACTACTATGACCAATATCAAAATTAGCATGTCTGCCTATAGTAGTTAGTATACAGCTTAGTAATGACATAAAAATAATCCGTTAACCACACTTTTTATTCTCTTGTTTTCATGGGACTGAAAGCACTTTTACACTACATGTCACATTCATTTATCTATAAACTGGTGGCAGAGGCTGCTGTACTGCACGCTCATTAGGGTGAGGTATTTCCCACACTTTCACACTATGATACAACACGACCAATACGACACGATCAACACCATCCGACATGGCATGATCTATCAGGCCTCTTTTCCCTCTGTTAACATTATGTAAGAGGGTTTATGACCCATTCTGTAGCCAGTCAGCAGAGGGAGCTCTACATCTTTTGGTCTAAAAATAAAAGAGTTCATACAGGGTCCATTTTAATATACAGTCTATTTTAATCTTCAGGTGTTAAATAGTCTTTTCAGTTGTCTCTTTTACTCGATGCAACAATAATATTGTGGTTTTCCTTGACGCTCCTCTGAGGAACCTTTGCTTAGTGTTGACTGTGGCGCCCCCTTTGGTGGCGAAAGTGGTGTTTTCTGCAGACAAATCTCATCCTGCTGTCTTTTTACAGTTAAATCATTCATTGTGAATCTTTGCAGTGGAAAATGAAAAAAGCTAGACACTAGGCTTAACCCTTAACTCTGAGTACAATTTTTTTTATTTTTTTATTTCTGCCATTCTGAAACCTTTGGTACAGACAATGCTGTATGTGCCAAAGCCTTTACAAAGAAATCACAAAGTGTGTATGAGGTCTTCTGGGCATGTTGACAAGTTCAGAGAAATTTTGAGTTGAAAGATTCATTCAGGGTTTGTTGGGATAAAGCACACTGGCCCCCTCATTGTTGGCGATCCTTAAGATTGGTGCGTTGTCATGTGTGGATGTAGATTTACCATGTTGCTGCAGTATTTTACTTTATTTCAAGTCCAACCCCTCGCTTTCAAGTGTTTGCAAAAATCCAAAGTGCTCCCATATCTTTGCTTTCAGTTTTGCTAGTGGTAGAAAGAGTTTCTCATCCATTCTTGTTAGTTTTGATTTGAGAGCTGCATCATGTGTTTTGGTTGCCACCTATTTTCTTTGTTTTGCATTGCCCCATGGGTGATGTGTCTCTTAAAACCACCATCACAGCATTTGCATCTCGATCTGTTCTGTAACATGTGCATCGATACACGTATTGGCAAGGAATTCATGACAAAATAGCTGTATTGATATACAAACTCATACAAAGTCACATGGCAGCGCCACCAGAAGCAAGGTATTACACCCAAGGACACTTTGACAACAGGAGCAGGGTATTGAACCTTTAACCTTACATTTGAGAAAGCACCAACTCTACCAATGAGTCCCAAACTACTCTTGGTTATATTTCAATGGAAACCCATAATGAATCCACAAAAAGCATGTACTTGGTTACACAGGCAAGGGAAAACTTCCTTATAGCAGGCAGAAACCTGCTCTTTAATGTACAGTCATCTGCTGCCGCAGACTGAACCCAGATTGAGACCTTTCTGATACTTGATCTTGACCTAAGCTTACTTTCTTCACATTAACTAAACGTATTAGTGTTTAGAAATGTAAAAAACAACAACAACAGTGTTCTCTTGACCACAATCTGTGCCTTAAAACTTTAAAAGTGTGCAATTTTAGATCAAGTTTCATAAGATACACTATTCTTTTGTACAAGTGAGACCTCGGCAAAATGACTGCAAGAGAAACAAAATTACATTCAAGATCATTTACAACATTTACTAATCGTGCAGCACAAATACTGTACATAGGACCAGGGCGACCATACAATGAGATGAGTTTGACTTCCTAAAGTAAGAGCATGCCTCATATAATGTGATTGTTTTTGATGAAATCTGAACACTATCCATTTAAAGGAGCAACCAAACTTGCTGCAGCACACAAAGCACTGAAACAAGTTATTCTGAACAAGAAGTAACTCTATGATGTCATTAGTAACTTTCCTAACAATTAAAGAAAAGGAGCAGATTATTTTGAAAGTGTTTTCATAGTTGAAGAGTGTTCATTGTTGCCTACATACTCTGTTGTTTAATCTGTATACTGGTTTGATTGTTACTTCAGGAAAACACGGCAAAAGTCTTCATCTTATAAGTCATGTAGTTTTATACTCAGAGCTGAAATCCAACTTTTTCTTTCGAGAAACTGATCAATTTTGACAAAGTGAACAAGCTTTTGCAACAATCCCTCACTTATTCCTGCACAGGATTTGTTAAGAAACAAAGATCTTTGTCTTGAAAGGCGGCTGAATAAGACGCATCACTCTGACAGTATATAGAACATGACAGGTGATACCCAATTACTGAAAGTTGGCAAACTGTTGAAGTACCTAAAGCCATGGAGAAATCTTCTACTTAAGAACGAATACTAAATGAAGGAACTTGTTTTGCGGTGGAAGCTCCTTGTTTGCTTGTCTCAATCTATTCAATTCACAGACGAAGTGAGGATCTGTTTTTTTCCGCTTTCCCCTCACAAGTCTTTTTCCCACCTCTCAGCTCTCCACCATGTGTCATTTCTCACCTGAACGACACCCTCTGCAGTCCATCCGAACACTCACACAAACACACACACACATCACATCCTGAGCACATATGCAGATTACACTCACATTCGCAGACACACACACACACACACACACACACACACACACACACACACACACACACACACACACACACACACACACACACACACACACACACACACACACACACACACACACACACACACACACACACACACACACACATACAAACACACCTCTGGTGGCCATATCCGCCACACTTCTTACTGGCGCTAATCAATCTTACAATACATTCATCATCAGCTGCGCAGCGCGGGCTCCGTCCTGCTGAGTGAAATCTCATTTAGGCCTCTTTGGATGTTTCACTGCTCTGGAAATACGCAATTACATCACGGACATGCGGGGACTGCGCCCGGCAGGGAGCAGCCACTGACAATTAGACACCAAACAGACCAGGTGTGAACTGTGCCAAACACCACAGAAGAAGAAGGAGAAAAGGAGAGGCTGCAGTTAGAAAGTCTATCCATATTTTATCAATCTGTCTTTTAATCAATCTATCTATTTATCTATAGACAGACATTTCCACAGTGATGGAAATAGTAGTACTCAGCTCTTTTATAGTAGAAGTGTGTTGTTTAAAGTGCAAAAATGCATGAGACTGTATATAATCATCACATTTTATGTGCAACATCTAAATGTACGAGGTAACAAGAAGCTGTCGAATATTTAATACAAAGTAATATTAAGATAAATGAATCTGCTAATTGTACTTAGCACTCATATGGCTTTACTTTTGCACATTTTCACACATGCATATTTGAACTACTGAACATTTGCACTCTGTAGAAATGTCCATAAAACTCTCTATATACTGTTTTACTGTGAATGTTGTTGACATTGTCCTTTCATATTTTGTCATTTATATGGTGACAGGTTTCAAGTCTGATTTTAATTGGATCTGTTAATGTTGTCCTTGTGCGCCATTCTGTGCGCTCATGCTGCAAAACATACTTCCCCTTCTCAGACAATAAAGATAAATCTGAATCTAAAAAGTGAAATTTCAACCTTAAATCAACACTGTCTCTGTGTATGTCACTGAATAGATTTTATAACGATGTTGTAATGACCACATATTTTCTGTCTGGATTATTTCAGAGGTGATGTTATTTGAAAAGAAGGAAACACTTCACTTTTATACTGTGCTGTAGTCTCAGTACAGCAGTTTGGAGTGTCACAACAAGGTTCTAAGTTCATGTAAACTCTGAATACTGATAAAGAGAAAAAAAAACCCTTGATATCATAAAAAAGTTAATGGTAAAGCTGTATAGTTACTGCCAGTGGGTGGTGTAGTGAAAGATTTAACCCTTTTTGGATTTGACAGCTTAATTTACATTTCCTTGTTGAAATGTATATTTGCTTCATTATTAAACCAAAATGTTGTTGCAAGATAAGTTACAGGAGCGATGTGATGTTGATGAGTGTATACTCCGGTTAAGTGTAAGGGCCTGTGTCCACTGATGGCATTTTGTTGTACTGGCAGCACCTATTTTGTAAATGAAACCACTGCAGTTGTACAGAGCACAAAAGTCTCATAAGGTGATCCGTTTTATATTGTGCATACAAGTGAGTTGTGATCTCTACCTCCAACTAATCAGAACTGAGAAGGGGCTGGACTTCTTATATAAACTTTGTTAAAGACAGCGGTAGAGGTCTGTACAGAGGAGAAAGAAACGTCCCTTGTTTCCAGGGTCCAGAGCTGCTGCTAATATTATAAGTTGTTTAAGCTTTTTTTTAATTTTTTGAACGCTATTGGATAGAGGCAAACATGAAGCATACAGAGCAATTTAAAACAGAATTAATGGTCATGACTAAGGGAAGAAGAAGTGCTAACTTTAGCAACCTGGTAACAGTAAGAGCAAGGGCTCTGTAAGTGAGGTTGTGGGTTCTGCCAGAAACACAGACCCAAAGTATCCCAAAGTTGCACATGAAGCTCCTGTGAGTACATTTTCATTTTGGTGCCCTGTGGGAAAAAAAGAGTTCTGTACATGCCAAGAGAGTATTTTCTGACACTAGATCATATCCTGATTTCTTCACTAATTGTGAAAATCTACTGTAGAAAACAGAAAAAGGATATTTCTTCAGTGAGCTGTCAACCATCTGGGCTGACACCTACCCCCCTTGCTGTGGTTTCATGTATTAAAAATCACAATATGAAAATGTTCAATTACGTTGCTGATAGTCTTGTTTGCTTTTGTTGGTCTTACAGAGGCATCAATATGATTTCGATCTGTTTCAAAATCAGTAAAAAAAACTCCTCACAGGGGCTTTAGAAAAATATGTTGCACTTATATACATCCCACAACCAGTTCTTCATCCAAAATGACCTCAGATTAATTTAATATAAGGATTTAATATAAAGCACATAAAACTGGACAACTTTTTGGAGATGTCTTTGCACATTCAGCAAGTGATTTGTATGCATTACATAACTGGTTTTGGAGAGAGTCTCTATTTGTTTTCCTTTTATGACATTCAAACATTTAGCCAAATAAAAGATTTGTATTTGGTTTAAACTGCAAACTAGGTACCATATGAATTCAGTAATATAAAGAAAATGAATAAAAACTGCTCAGTCAGTAAACTACTCATCTGGATCGTCATGGCATTTGTGCATTATGTCTAAGAACCAATAACACTGTTATTGTTTTAGAGATCTCAGAGCTTAGTCTTAGCCAAAAACACGTCGATATGCACTGAGAGAAAGAGGTACCTGAAGTTAAACAGTGGTTTGATGAGTGAGTCAGTACATCGCACTTGTAAACTGTAAAAAATTGTGCTTTGTGCAGGATCCAGCAGCCTCTTACCAAGCCAACATTCAAGTAATCTTCAGCAGCCATCTTTGTCTGTGTTTTTGAAAGTGTGTTGTTTGAGAGGAATAGTGTTTGTGTGGCGTGCGAGTCTGGGAAGGAGGGGGATTACACGTAATGGTTCTTTAATGTGATCTGTTCTCTTATGTTGAAAATTCTCTTGCATACAAGAAATCAACAACTCTTTAATTTCAAAAAACTGAATATCCAGTTTTAAAGTAAAGTGCAGAAGAAGAGGGGATAATCTGAACAATGTAATATCAGAGGTGGGGAACAGTATGACAGAACAGCTGAGAGGCAGTAAATGAAACACAAGTTCATCCATTTATTATCACTATTACACTCACTCAGTTCAGGAGACTATGATCAATACTTTTTTGTGTTGGTTGAGATGAAGCTGGACTCTTGCCTGGTAGCGGGTGACGAGGTCTCTTTCTTTGAGACAATCACCCAACCTGTGTCCTTCACATGTTTGTATGCGTGTATCTGTCTGTCTATGCATGTGTGTATGCATGAAGATCTCTGACATATGATTGTGAATAAGCATGCAAAGCAGACATCTTTACAGTGCAGGTGTGTGTGTGTGTGTGTGTGTGTGTGTGTGTGTGTGTGTGTGTGTGTGTGTGTGTGTGTGTGTGTGTGTGTGTGTGTGTGTGTGTGTCCGTGTGTGTGTGTGTGTGTGTCCGTGCATGTGTGTGTGTGTGCAGGGTTCACAGGCCCGGGCTTTGACATTCACGCTACACCACCTACGCACTGGGGTCCCATCTCGGGGTCATTTACATATCTTTGAAAGACAGATTGAAAAGAAGGAGAAAGGAGGGAGGGATAGAGGTGGAGGGATGGAGGGGGGAGAAAGAAAGGAGGGGGAAAGACGAGATAGATGGAGAGAAAAAGAGAGTGAAAAAAGAGGGGAAAAGAGAGAGGAAGACCAAGCCGGAAGATTACATTCCCCCCATCTAGAAAATGAGGGGGAAAGGCAGGGTGTGTAGGGGCCTACTGGGAGGATCCTTATTCATATTTGTGTGTGAATTGTTTATCACGGTGACAGAAGCGTGCCAGGGCTGAGATAAAGGCAGCGCTCCATCACGGGGGCTGTGACAGCGGGAGGACACGGCGCGCACTCACCGCAGCAGCCCCAGAAATATTATTAATAGATGCTGACTTGATTTGCCACGATTGCAGCGTCTTGGCACCGCTTGATTGTGGCCTGTGAAGTTCCGTCCAAAGGGGAAGCTATTTTTCATGAAGTGACAGAAGTCTTTGCGATTTCTATCCCCCCCCCCTTCCTTCTTTTCCTCCCCTCTTCTTCCTCCCCCCCCCCCCCCCCCCCCCCCCCTCCCTTCTTTACTTCTTCCCTTCAGTTGAGCAGTTGCATCTCTTTCCAAGGAGCTGATATGCAAGGCTGCTTATTATGAGAGCGGTGTCAGATTTTAGAGGGAAAAAGGCGAGCAGGGAGCGGGAGAAATAGTCGCTCCTTTGATGGGATGGCCTGTGAGATGGCCTGTAGATGATATCCGGATTGTGCTCATGCGTGTGTGTGTGAGAGATTCAGTCTCTTCGTGTGCATTGGTGTGTGCAAAGCATGCATAAACTTCACTAGTTTCATGCAATATCACAGCTTTAAGAATATTGGAAAATTTGTTATCACACGTGCACATACATAAATTCATAAGTTCACACAAAGCTGGTAAACACAGGTTTTTTTTAATATACGCACACACGTTGACAGCAGTGATGATGCTCACATTAGACGACCCCTCCTCACTGTGAGTCTCAGAGGAAGGCAGAACGATTTAAAGAACAGAACAGGAAGCTGAAAATCCCCTCCATATTGACAACACGTGATGTTTCTCCTTGAACACTCGACACCATATTTTGCTCTCATTGTGGGAGGCTTGCTTTCACTTTTCCTCTTCATTTAAACCACACACTGCATTGCATGGGTGTGCGCTTGTGCAGCCATGAGAGGGCATTGCAGACCCAGATGTGTGAAATAAAAGTGTGCACAAACTTGCCGTCAAAGTTCAGCTTTTACACACATTGTCTTTGACGAGTGATTTGAATTTCAATCCTGGGCCACCAGCAAGTTTCACAGGCCGTCTCCTTCCTTCGAGTGCCAAACAGCACCAGAAAGATCAGTGAGGATATTTGACAATGAAGCAGAGACAGAAACCTTGTTTTGAACAGAGTAATCTCAAACCGCAGACAAGTTTAAAGCTGTGAGATCACAACATGTGCAGACCGCCGTCGCAACGGCAGGGCTGCCTCACCCTCTCTGACCCTGTTTGCTTTACACACGTATCAAAACGACCATGAGATCAGACCGTGGCGGAGTTTCTCAGGTCTGTCTGTGTCGCCCGCACACACACACACCTGCGCCTGGCAACCACAGGCTCTGTCCTCGTTGGCGTGGAGACGGGAAGGAGCTGCGGTCACGCACACACACATACAAACATACATCGCAGAGGAGTGCTGTGCTAGTGGGGCCCTAACCTCATACAGGATGTGCGCTTGTCTCTGTACAGGCCTTATCTCTGTGCACTGCACTGCTACTGCAGCCCAGAGGCCACAGTGTGGGTGTGACACCTGCCAGAGAGGGAGGGGGGAAGGGGGAGGGGAGATGAAAGAACTAACTGAGTGATGAGGAGAGTGAGATAACTCTTCACCTTTTACTTTAAAGAAGCAACATTCAAGATTTGACCAAGTCTCTTTCGGTCTGAGTCAGACTCAAGTGAAAGTGGACTTGTTTTGAGTGACACTGAACAACCTTATTCCACGAATACAACAAAACTGATCCCCCTCATGTCGCTCTAAACCAGGATTAGGTGTGGGAGGTAATTCAGTATAAATATTTTGCATGTGTTTCTGTACTTAAGAAGAGAGTCGGGGGTATGACCCTCACTTGATCTGTAAATGTCTTACATTTTGCCCTCTTTTTTCTCTTTAAAAAAACATTTGTGGGATTTTTTAGTAATAATGTTACTTATATTTTCATTATTGTGAATACAGTTGTTAATACTAATATCAGAGCTGTTTGACTTCAAGTGCTGCAACTGACTAATCAGTCATACCTGTTCACAATTCAACATTTCATCATCGCTAGGCTGCACCACAATTTCTGGTCAGCTACACTAATTATGAATTGATTATTCTTATTCTTATTCTTATTCTTATTCTTATTCTTATTAGTAGTAGTAGTATTAGGAGTAGTAGTAGGAGTAGTAATAGAAGTAGTTGTAGTAAGTTATTATTTTAGTACCGAGGCCTCAAAATATTTTTTTGTATTTGTTGTGTCTGAGCTGTAGTTCAGCCATCCACCACTAGTCAGGGCTGTAGCTTTGCACCTGCCGCAATGCTATAATGCTCTACTACCCGAATTTTAACAAGCACAGACAGAAGGAATCTCTTAGCACGACATGGTTCGGCAGTTTTAGATCTAAAAAAGTAGATATGTGGTGTGTAAGCTGTGTCTGGTAAAACTGGCAAATAACAACTCTACCAAAGCAATGCGTAAAAGCACACCTAACTATGTGGAAGTTAACCTGAAAAGAGGACCAAAGGCTGGTGGAGCTAGCTCTGCTAGTGTTAGCCACAATCTGCAAACCAATCTATCCTATGTTTAGTCATGTTAAATGCATTGAGCTAAATTTTAAAGTTTTTTCTTTTTCTTAGCTTTAGAATCGTCAGCTAGTCTGAATTTGAATATTTCATTTAAACGAATAGGAAATAAGTTCCTTCGGGACATCCCTGTAATTGTTTGCATTTTAGTCAAAAGTCTGTCTGCCTTCGTTGTGTAATTGCTTTGTTTCTTTGTCTCTTTCTCTATTTTTCTGTCTCTCCCTCTTCCACTGTCTTAGCCTATGCTGTTATTGCAGATGGTTGTTCAAATCGGATTCTACTCTGTGTTTCTGACTGTTAAATGGCAGTTTTTCCTCGGCACTGTTACTAAATGTTGCTGAGTGCTTGCTTGTTCTGATAATATAACAAAGAGAACAGTCTAGATCCTTTCATTTTGGGAAATGTCCTGAGTTACCTCTCGTAATGACTCGATGCTCTTTAGATAAATACTTACTGTTGTCCCAAAATCAAGACACATTTCAACCTGACTGGATGAGACAAAAATACACAAAAAAGATTATTCCTGACAGAAATGGCAAAAAGAACTGCTTGAATAATCATATAAAGACCATTGACTGTAGAGTGTGTCTCCATCTCCTTCCATAAAAATAAGTGAAACTAAAACACTGCCTCGATGGACGCTGACCTATTGCACTGGTGGAGCTATCATCACACCCCTTCTGCTAACAGTAACATGCTTTTAAAGATCCCCCAGGTCATTACAGTCTACAGAAAAAAAAATATTATGCTGATTAGAAGTAAACAATCATGTTTATGGAAAGTACAGTGACTCTTGTTGTAGTGTTTGTTGTCTTCTTTCTTTCTTTTGGTATTTTGTTAATTCACTGCAGAAAAAAACACACCAGAAGCTGCATTTGTCCATAGAGCTGTCCATCACATCTCCTCTTTAACATCAGATAACTAATTAAAAGTTAACTTATCAGAACTATGAACACTTGCATATAAACTAGCATGATAAGAACTGATTGCTGTGACAGAAATCATGTTGAAGAAAAATCAATTTGATATATTTCAATTTTCTAGTTTGTTCCATGTCCCATTTGTTACAATGGAGGAGGAGGCTTTGTGACCTGTGCTGCAGCCGGTCACCAGGGGGAACTGTTCTTTTATCAGAGACTAATGTGTTTAATGTGTTGAAGTGTGTACTGGAGAGTGCCTTTGTTTGTTTTTGGCATCAATCTAATCTGTATTATATGTGTATGTGTGAACCAGTAAACTGATAAATAACTAGTTAAAAGAAAGAAAAAGAAGGTCTGGCTTCACTTGAGATAGCTGTTGTCCCGTCCATGCTTTCAAACAGTCTATGATTAAGACATATTTTGAGGATTCACGCTGAATCAGTCAACAGAGGCAAACTTTTCCAAGTAGAAGAAGCATCTGGATGATGTTTGTGACTGACAGGAAAGACTTTTATGAAACTTGTACGGTGTGGATGAAAGTAAACTTGTAAAGTTGGAGCAAGACATTCCCCATCCTGCTGGTTTGTACATTGGAGCAAAGTTGATGTTCAATATTTTCATAATTAAGTTCAATGATTTAAGTTTCATTTCCGCCTGTTATGACCTGAGGCTCAGTTACTTTTTTATACAGAACCAGCCTGCTCTGTGCTGGCCAGTTATACTTTTTCACTTTTTACACTATCAGTTCAGATACTGTTTTTTTTCCCTTTTACTTCAGTAAAGAAGTTGAATCAGTGCTTATATTTTTAACACTGTCTTTTGTTTACTCTAGCATCTGTACCTCTAAGTAAAAATTAAAAAAACAGGTTGACTTTTGCCTCCTCTGACCATGATGTATCCAGGCAGCAGCTTCTTAGACACACAGAAACATTCCCCCTCTCTGTTTTCCACACTTCCACAAATCAGTCTGCTGACAAATAGTCAATGTTCAGTATTGGCTCTAAATTAATTCCAATAATATTCAAATACAGTGGCAGCAGCGGCTGCAGCAGGTCATCTTTATTCAGCATTATGCTTTCTGCTCTGAACATTGTTTATTCAATCTGCACCCTCACCGGCCGCCGTCAACTTCTGAGTGTTTTTTTCCCCTCAGCAATCTATTTCTGATATTGCTCTATTTTCCTGAGACACAGTGATATTTTCACACTGGCCTAGTAATATTACACAGCTCTTAATGGCACCAGGCCCCAACAACCCCCTACTTTATCCAACCCCCCCCCCCCCAACCCCTCGTGATTTGAATAAACGCATTCAATTAAATCAAACCTGGAATACTGTAGCTTTTAATTGAAAGGGAATTATCCTCTATATGATTTGAGAAACGATCTCTGGGGAGGTAGTGGTGCTTTTCAACAACTCACCAATTAGACACTTGTCTCTTAAATGGAAACTACCTCCAAAGGAAATGCCCCGCATTAGGGCTTAATGATTTGGGCACTTACCAATTACGGTAGCAATGAATTTCTTTTCTCGTTAAAACAAGACATCATTTTATGGATTCATAAAAGCTGCAGCTCTGTATGCTGCAGAGTGACTTTTGAAGCAGCTATACTATATATTCAGTCCCATGATGTTTAACAGGACATTATTATTCTGGTAAGAAGAAAATGCATATAAATGAAAAATAAAGGAGTAAAATGTTGACTTATGCCCAAAACCATATTTTAACAGTTTAAAGTATCATGTAGAACTCAGAGGAGGAAAATGTATTAAAAATACTGAATATAGTTTGGTGTGAAGTAAATATTAAAAAAGGATTTTTCTTGTGTGATCCCATTATCTTGTTCTTAACACAGTATCCCAGACCTCAGGGTTAGTAGTTTATTTCATATTTATTTTTATTTGATAATGATGAAACCAATTTATTTATTAAAGCCAAATTGTTGAAAAAAGAGCTCAGCAGGCATCAAAAACATTGCAGTCTTAGTTCAAACAGGTGAGTTGCTTGGTTAAGTTCAAGTGACAATTAAATAAAACAATGACTTTTTACTTAACTTTATAGTACCATATTTTTATTTCTCGATTTGTTGGGGGTGTGGGATTTTTTTGTTTATAATAACTCATCTGTTCTGAAGATATTAAGATTGACAATTGTAAATTTGCATAAGATGGCAGTGGCTGGGTTGGCTGACAGGCAGGCAGGATGTAGCTGTTTGCCAGGAGGCTCATGGCCCGCCTCAGCTCCACCTCTTTGTCTGTTTCTAGTTTCAGAAAATGTTAAATTGAGTCAGCATTTCCAATGGCAATCGCCATCGTTTGGCTTCAAAAACCAATCACTGATACTGAATCTTTGCTACATACCACTGAGCCAAACCTGCATCCCGAATAACTAAGGTTTTTAATACCATTTTAAGTTTTGCTAAACAGAACCAAATATAACAAATTTGGGCATTCTATGTGTTTTTACAAATAATCAGCCTCATGAAACTTACTGCTTCATTTAGTATTCTTACACAGGGTCATATACCTAATTTATAAAGTTCATATCATCATGTTAAACTAAAAGTAAAAAATAAGTCAAGTAAAAGAGCCAAATTTATTAGGATCTGAATAAGACTGGTGCTATTAACAATTCTTTGCAAAAACTCAAATCTTAGCTAGCTAGCTGTATTTGTATCAGATGTCATCTTTTTTTCAAGAAGCTTATTGAGAAAATGTTGCTTGCTCAATTATCAGATATTTTTACTCCTTACAAGCATTTCAGGTCTTATTATTTGGCTTGAGGGTGCTCATTAAATAAGATATATTCCTGGACTTGTATACATGTGAAGTGATTTGAAAAAAGGTTATTTTCAATCTGTTCAGACATAACTTTGACAGAGACTTCAGCAGGCAGGTGGGGCAAGAATCCAAAAGAATTCTACTTGAACAAGAACAAAGTGAAAAGTAACGTTACATCAAATTCTCTCCACCACTTAGAACATTTTATGATCAAATATTACATTTTTGATTTGGAGGCTAAGTGAACACATTTGCAAATTCTGTGTTTAATGCAAATTATCAGTCACTTTGCTCATACAACTGAACTTAAACAATAAACAAATGAATAAAACATGACCAAAAGACAGATTTTACAAGTTGAAATCCTCACGTAAGACTAGGAGGAGTAAATCTGAGTGTAAAAGTGTTTCTAAAATATTATTCTTTAATTTTACTTTTACCTGATGGGGATCACAGATCTGTAGGTCTCTGGACTTAATTCCTCATGAAGATGTGACTGAAAATTAAACTGAAATGTAGTTCAGCTATTATGTTGACAAAAAAGACAGCATGCAAAGCTCAAGAATTCAACAAACTGTCTGCACAGTACACAGTAAGGAGTGGATTTTGACACCTTTACACCATAACTTGAAGAATATGCTCCAGTTTTGCTACGTCACTCTTAAAGTGACGTAGCAAACTCACTCTCACTTCTTCCTGCTTCCTGCTGCTGCAGGAAAAAAAAAACCATAATGTTTTTGAATGGCACATTTCAATCAAAAAAACTCTAAGACAACTCAGTTAACAATTCAGAAGTAATGTGCACTTGGTGTCTGAGCTAACACCTACGAGCTTAGCACAACTGCAGCAAATCAGACTGATGTCAGCGATAACTACATCACAAAATGTATTACCCAGTTATCAAGTTTATACCAAGTTACAAAAAAGGTTACTTAATTAACTTGGTATCCAAGATAAGTAAGCTGAGGAGATCTTATTTCACATTAAGTCTCATGTGAGAATGCTATCAGTGGTATTGGGTAAGTGCAGCCATGACGCTGAAGAAAGAGGGCAGCATGCAGAGGGATCATTTCAAATACTTCAGTCAGTATTTCAGTCTCAGTGCAGTAGGTTACATGAAGGCATCCTCTCTCCACAACTACTGCAATTGGAGTAAATGTGTTAAGGCTCAATTCAATTAAAAAAACGTCTATTTATTTATTCATTTATTGACTGTTGTAATTTTATCCACATTCAAAGTTCTGGTCCTAGAATTAGAGTATTTGTTTTTCACGATATTTCCAGTTCTTAAACAAATAATCAGCCCTTTAAGGTGTACCTTTAAACTTTAATTCTTCTGACATGAGGCCAAGGACTACATTTTTATACTTTAAGTCATCCCTATAAAGTAAATCTTGGTCAAACCGATGTAAAGAGTATTCACTTTTGTACTTAAAACACCATTTAAAACAGGTTTCTAAAATAATATACTATAATGAACTCAGGTTCTCAGATGTGTGGGCAGAGGAGACTTTATTTTACATTAAGTCTGATGTGATTGAGGTAAAGAGTAAAATCCATTCAGTGCAGCCATAATGTTGACAAAAGAGGGCAGCAGGCAGCTTCTGACCGGAGCAGACCTCCTCTTCTTTCAGAGAAGACTTGGCCTGAGGAGACTCTGGATCTGGTTTTGCTCTCTGAAGAGGGCCTGCCTGTCTGTCTGCTCCCCTGCCTCTCTTGGCTGCCTGTCTGTGTGAGTGACTGTGAGATTGGTTTATTTTAGTTCATCATCTCCCTCATCAATCTTTCACATAGGACAGGGTCAGCAAAGATGACAAAAGTGAGGCGCTTATGTGGTCTAAAGTTTCTGGCAGCGAGTCGGTGTGAGTAAACACAAAAGACTTGCTCTTCCCTCTCTTCTCCGACCGCCCTCCTCCTCTGTCACCCGCTCCTACTTTCTCCCCCCATCACACCCCCCTCTACCACCACTCACCCTTTTCCAAAGATATATGAAGGCAATGTGTGGATCTGGTTGGCTTTGTGAACTAGGTGCCAGACCACATCTGAGGAGCTGTGCTGAGGGAGCAGATTGCACGCTGACGTCTTTCTCTCCTCTCCCTGCTCGTCCTCCTCCTCTTTGTGCATTCTTCATCGTCGCTCTTCTCATGAGGAGTTGGAAGTGACCGTTGACTGACATTTTTCATGCATCTAACTCCTTCCTGCAGCCTCATCCTGCAGCCACATGTCCACTCCAGATCCCATTCATGCAATCTGCTGACTGGCTACTGTGCTGCAACCAGACTGAGTGGGCGGGGCTTGTAACAGGCTGCAGAGTGACGATGGCTCACCAACAGTTCTAATCAGGAGTGAGAGACAGAAAAGATAAAAAACCCTAAAAGGATAGATGAGCATGGAAAAAGAGGAGTCTCCCCTTGGCCTTTTGAATTCAAACACATGTCAGATGTTGTAAAGACTTGTCAGAGTGGAGAGAAAGAAAGAGAGAAAAACAGGGACACACTGGTTAGTGAGCGTTATTAGTGAAGCCTGAGACATCTCACAGGGCCGTATGAAATTGAAACAATATGAAGATCTGCAGAGCAAAAATAGAGCAGATCAGATTCCCTCAACTTCCATGGAGAGCTTTAATAGAACTTGATAGTCCAAATGAACTGTCTTACACCTTTTTATGACCAGTGGCTGTGATTTAAAAACCCAAAATCTCATAAAGTTGTCAGTTTCCTATGATTTCTTAAAACATTGATCCTGGGAACTTCCTTTGTATGACAGTGGGTGAAGTGATAAACAGGAAACATAGGAAGAAATACACATGGCATGCAATACAGCCCCCGCTGAGACTCTCTGAACACTTTTTTTTTATATAGTAATCATTAAGCTACTGGAGATGTTCTTGTGTTATGAATTTAGTGCAACTTTTCTATTCAGTTTCCATTGTTGTGGAAGAATGTTGTTAAGGATTTTGAACATGTGACTGTATATCAATTAGATCATACTTATCTGCAGTTTCTCTTATCCATCTGCAAATAAACTGAAGGATGTTTGCCACGGTCTCACCTGCTCCGAGTAAAATCTTTCTATCACGAAAGTTTGATACAATTATTTTAATAATTAATTTGGCCAAAACGTCAGAAATAGAGTAAAATATATTTTTTTCTTTGGAAAAAAACTTTTTGGAGACCAGGAAATATCCAGATTATGCACGGTCTAGAACTAAATAAATGTTGGTAATTTACTTAAGATTATTTTTCAGGGCTTTTCGTGTCTTTAGTTGGGGATAGGAGAGTAGAAAACTGCACGAGAGTGAGGAATGACATTCCTCAAAGAGCAACGAGCTGCCTGCTTTGACGGCTATAGCTGCTGTACATGTTGACCCTGACTAAACTGGCACTCTAGTAAATGAAATTAAAAATTAAAGAGTAGATTTTAGCTCTTTTTTAATTTTCAACCAATCTACTAATTGTTTGGACTTCAAGAAAAGTACATTTTGAGCTAAAGTTGGCTCTTTGGAGGGATCAGAGAAAATCAATATTCAATGGTGGGGTTATGGTTATTTAGTTGTAAGGCTGACGTTTGTGTGACGAGCAAACAATATAATATTTACATTTTTATCTACATTTTTTATTTATCCAAATCAAATTTTTAAGATTGAATCTATACTTGAAAATTCTGGAATCATAGAAAAAACTTCAGGATATTCTGTGTCCTTATGCAAATCAGAAGTCCTGCATACATAATACAGAACATAAAGTATTCTCACACAAGCATACAGTACATATATTATACCACTGCCTTTTCCAACACATAAAAGGACCTCTTTTCATGCTCCCCCAAGTCTCCCCTCTCCTGTCGTCTGTCCTTGTCTATCCTTTTCCATCCCAGCTCCTAGAATGCACGAGCACAAGAGAGTCAAATAAGAACACACTAAATTCAATAAAAATAATATAATCAATACAAGTAGAGAAAATTCGACACACTTTACAATCACTTTTTAAAAAGGATCTGATTTATAAAACAAAAGTGAAGTCACTTTTCCTCAGGGGATTTCAGAAGTTGAAAACAAGGATTTCAATATATAACAATGCACCTGACTGTGAGAAGCAAAGATGGTTATTGTTTAATAACACTTTTATTCTTTTAGTTTTGAAATGCTTTAATTAATGGGCTAATTAATAATCTCCTACAAAGAAAAATATTCAACCTACATAACCCTCAGATTTAGTATTTAATTGCATGAAGTAATCAACTCTCATTTAATAGTTTGTACAGTAAGTTAGAAAGTATTTTAAGCTTCCTATTGATCAGAGCAAAACCTTTCAGTTGTTATCAAAGGTCGATCGTGGGCCTGATTTCCTCTAAAGGCTGCCAATGCAATAGGTCTGATATTTTAATGATATCATGCTAATTAGTTTTAAGTCATAGACTTTTACCCAGTCTGATGTGTAGTTTCACATTCTTCATCAGCCCTAGACAAGATGTTCAATCTTTTTCTAAAACTGTGCAAATGATGTGGTTCCTCCACAGAGTGTCACCGTAGTGTAGGTGTGTGCATCTCAATGACTGTATCAACTTTTTCAAAGGGACATTACTAGATACACTATTTCATGCATTTGCTCTCAATTGACCTGGTTCAACATGGTCACAACCCTTTCAGATCATAGGTTACTATTTTGCATAAAATCCAGGTAGTGACACAGAAACTTCTGAATATGTTTGAATAGTTTCATATTGTGTCAGCTGGACTTTCCCTACATGTCATGACAGAAGAGACAAAGAGTCAAGTCTTGTTGATTTAAAGGTTATGAATAAACACCAAACAAAACTTCTGGGGCATGGGGGGGGGGTGAATTGGAAAGAAAAACCATGACATAGCCAAACTGTGAAACACGAACTCTCCAGGAACATGTGAATCACCAAACAAACTGTTTAGCCACAAACGTGATCCGCTCCTTTCCAGTCGTGCCTCTGCCGCCCTTTTCACTCACCGACTTGCGCACATGTAGCAACACACAGAGGACAGGGTCGGCCGGAGCACACGAGAGAAAGAGGCGCTTTGAAAAATAAGCCCTCATTTGGGCAGAGTGGATTCAGATGGCTTGGCTGCAGCTCAAAGGCGAACAGCTCTCTGGGTCAGCTTATTATTTCAATGGATGCAAGGCGCTGATGTTCTCAAGTGTGGTGCACTTCAATCAAGCGACCCGGCAGTTCCGCACATGGGTCAAGGCTGCAGAATCATCTGTCGGGGGCTGAAGACGGCCTAGACTGGTTCTGTAGTGGTTTGGATTCGGCCTTCAGTCTCAAGCTCTCCAGTACGAGACGAACTGGGCTCAAAACAGAGAAAAAAAAAATGTGGTAAATTGAATTCGGCTGCGGCAAAGGGAATCCCAGACCTGACCAAGAAAAAAATAACAGAAGAAGTAGAAAGAAAAATTGCTCAAAGATGCCAAGTTTTTCAGGAGCGAGGGAGAGAAAAGACAGATGTTTAATTTCCTTCTGTGGGGCTGAGAGGTGTGGATTTCTGAGTGGGGGAGGACTTCTCATGTTTGCGTTCTGTCAAAGTGTTTGTGTTTGGACTGAAAAATATTTTTGACTCTTATTTTTCTCAAACAGAGGCGAGCGTAATTAACATAAGCAGACTCTCCGAACCAAAACAAACAATTAAACTCATGAGTCACAAAAAGTATGGAAGTAATCTTTGTTTTTCTGTCTTTATCTTTCTTTCTGGACGGTCCCGAGTGATTCCTTGTTCATATTTACTCGAATAAACATACTTTTGTTTGTTCGCCTGAGTACCTATTATTATCATAAAGGACTCCTTTTTCACTTTTAATGTTGTGGTGGAGAATTCCATAAACACTGACTGTAATTAAATACATCCAATTGACCACAAAGGACAGGGGACACCTCACACACACCCACACAGAAAAATGTACATGCAGCTACAGACACACTCAAAAAAGGCATAAAAACAAAACAGTTCAAACTAACAAACACTTAACACAACAGAGTGAAACACAATCACTGCTCAATGAGAGCCATCATGTGCGCTTGACCGAGCCTGAGCCTCTCCTGACTGGTCGAAGGCAGCCTTGCGAGAAGGTTAACCGGACTATATTTGTTGTAATTCCACCGCTGGCATCTGTTCCATTGCTTACATTAGCAGTTATCGACTGCGCCAATATTAGTCATGGCCCCGGTGTTGTGTAATTCAGACTTACCAAAGCGTGCCATCCACCACCATGGTCTGTTTCCCCCTCTAGCCGTGCCCTGATAGGGTAATGTGGGGTGTAATGACGGCCAATTAGGAGGGATCACAAAGCAGGACATGCAAACAGAGCAGACCCTGTGGAGCTGTGTACGCCTTGCTGCGGCTAACAGCTACTTGGATTTGTTTTCCTAGCACTGATCTCTTATCAGCTCTAGTTCCACACTCCAGACTGGTTATATTTGAGGCAAACTGATCTGAAATCAGCATCCTTGAGAAACTGGACTCACACTACAGTGGGGTCCTTGGCTGTGTTGGGCAGTATCAAACATTCAGACCACCCAGTTTCCAGCTTCACTATGGGCCCATTGTGCAGCCATGCGGGCGGCGAGCTGATTCATAACAGAGCCGATGGTCTGTGTGTGAATGAGCGCAGTATATGTGGCGAGTGCAGATAACCTCCAGCACTTTGTATCAGTAATTGGCCCTGATGAATTGAACAGCCGCAGAGATTTGCTCAGTGCAAATTGAATAACGGTTGTTTTCCTGCTGTAGATGTGTTGGATAATGATACCGTACAATGACCTGAGCACACGCAGGACGTAGGAGTGAATGTGTACCTGTGTGTTTGTGTCTATTTGTGGTTGCTCTCATATGCTACAGTATAAAGATAATTCAGCTCTTGTGATCTGGTGACATTGGCATTACCTTACTACTTAGATTCACCTCTGTAAAGGCTCATGGTAAAATTAACCTTTTTTTCCCTTTGCAATATTTCTTTTCCAACCTTATAAAAGCCCAACTTCAACAAACATACAAAAGTGGTGATTAGAGCATTGAAGAATTGAAACATAAAAAAAGACCTTTAACCCTATTCATGAAAAAAACTCATTTATACCCAAAGAGATATAACCTATCGTGCCACAGGATTTTATATGATTCCATGCAGTAGGATAGGATGCAATACACACCATATAGTACAGTATGATATTATGTGAAATTACATGTTATGATCAAACTATACATGTACGTAGTCTTCATAATGGTTTCGGAAGGGGAGTTCTGATGCCTATTGTCGGTGGTCGCCATATTGAAAATGCCGACTCAACTGAACTGAACTTTTTTGGGCGACCTAACTTCGGGTTACAAAGAGTAAGAGTTGAGGCGGGCTTCTAGCCTCCTTGCTTACAGCTAGTGTGCCTGCCTGTCAGTCATGTCAGCTATGCCCCTAATTATGTGAAATCAATGATTGACTTGTATTAAAAAAAACACTAATACAGAGTGTGGATGGAGAAATAAGCAATTCAGACCAAAATTGTTTTTGTAGCAGGTTGTAAACTTGTTTATTTTTGCAGGAAAGATGGGCTTTTTGGAATGGGCGTGTATGTGGTTTTTGGTGCTTCTGCAGCCAGCATGAGCAACTGCAATTTTTAGCACTTCCACATTGGCTTAATTTCTCAAGACCAGAGGTTGCTGCTTGTATATGATATGATACAATCCAATAGGAGTTGATATGATGTGATGCAACACAATACAGTGCAATATATAATACGATACACTACAATACAGTATTGTACAATAAGATATGATATGTTACATGTTATTGTTCCCTCTTGGAAATTTATTTCGAGCTCATGTGCTGCATATGCCACAGTAGTATGCATATATTAAAAACATCTGAATGGTTGCTCAAACTTTCATTTGGACAACTTATGGATGAACTTTAACAAAACTATATGCGGAAAATATAACCAAAAGTAGTTGGGATATTTGAGGGTACAAAGGAGGGGTTTAAAGGTACTCAGAACAACAGTCCTGGATATATACCACATAAAATGTATTGCATGTTTGCAGGTTTTACAGCTGGGCTCCCCCCACACTGGAGTTAAACATTAACTTTTGTTGAAAAATGTTTTCTTTCTTTTCTTTTGCTGCAAGAATAAATTGCATTAATATTTGACAGTTTGTGACAAACATGACACAAACCAGAAATATATATGCAGACAAGAGGAAAAAAGAGAAAAAAGAAAAAAGAAAAAAACAACAACAAAAAAAAAAAACACTAACTTTTGTGGCGGCCTTCTGAATAATGCCATGTTTATAACTCATACTGACAAAGTTGGCTTAAGTCAAGAGGTGATAAAACAATATTTAGTTTGTTTTTGAGCAGTTAAAGTGGACCCAAAAGATTATGGGTGAAACTTGTTCTTGAAAACCAAAGACTTACAGATCTTATTGTGATGATTTTCTGATGACATTTGAGTCTGCGAATGCAAACATGACTGAGTCCCTCCAAAACTGTAGACCACACATACCAGAATGTTAATTTGTGATGTTTATGACAGAAATGATCTGGAGCAGCTACAATAGCAGCAAATATACAGCAGGCAAATATATAACTGATCGCTCATAAATACGTTCAAAATCTGTGTTGTGTTAACAGTTTTTCAGCAGAAATACCCACAACAGAAGAAACGCCCTGAGAACTGTCGACACTTCATCTACACAGAGTACACAAGTGGCGTCATAAGTGCCTCTTGCTGTATTTGTAGCATGGGATTAACTCATTCATGTGCTCAATTTATACAGGGAACCAATGAAAAACACATGATTTTTATTTCACTGAAGGTTCTTGCTGTTAATACTCAGAGTCTGAAATTGTAACCAAAGATGGAGGAGATAAAGAAAAGCCTCAGATGTTTAACAGGCAGTTTTATCAGCAGTAAAATTGCTTCATTTCATATACAGTAGTACCACTTGGTGTCTGCTGGGTAACATGTGGGCATCTTGATACAGTATGGAAAAGATATAAAGTACAACCACAGACAGCATGTGCGGTGGTTCTTATTACGCAAGACAGCATTTGGACAACATGTGAGTTCACCTCTAAATGAATGAGTCACACCGGGCACAAGCAGATTATATGAGGCCTGCAAAACCGCGTGTACTGCAAGGATAAGAAATGTATATGTTAGCTTTTAAGATGTATTTTAACTGACAGATAGTTTGTAAATTCATTGGTTAGGAACAAAGCAGATACACTGTTTATAATATTCTGCTAATAACTAGCAAAGCTTTGAGATTACATCAACTTTACATTTCTTTAGTGTTAGGCTACTAGAATCTGAGAATCTTTGGCCTTAGGAAAAGATTGCCAAATTCGTAGTTTTTGTGGTCATAAAATAAGTTTGAGGTCCCAAAGTTTATCAAACGTCCTTGTGCTTAATATCTCCCTCCAAAATTCATCATACATGAATATGTTGTTTTCCATGTACTTCAGAAGTCGCAACTGGAGCTGGGAGTTTACCACGTTCCAGTTGCGAGTTGAAAAAAGGTTGGAAAGTTGTTTAGCCATTATTAACTCATGTTGTTGTTAGCATTGTTAGCTAATATCAGGCGATAACAACACATTGTAGTAAAAATTTGCGTGCAAAAAGTAGCATTATAACATCAATAACACAATTGCACAATAAAAGACTAAATTGGGGATAAAAAGATTAAAGGCTTTTTTAAGGGATGCTATGACAATGCGTTGCTATGCTGATGGACTGCCTTAATGTTTCCTGAGGGTGAAGGTTGCAGATCAATGCAGATTAATGTAGAGGCAGAAAAACACCAAAACAAACATGGCACTCCAGCAGAGCCTGCTCCAGTGCTCTTCACATATGATCCAGAATCTTGCTCTGTACTGGAGGAGGCAACTGTGTCAGTGTTTCAGCTGCAGTTACAAGAGCATGTCTCTGAGTTTTACGTTAAAATTTTAATGTTATTCCTACTTTTTTGCTTAATGTGTGTGAGTTTATGTGGCCAGCCATTGTTGTGGGGTTGGAAGTAACGAACAAATTAGCTTCAACTGTAGCAGCACGTTGATATAAATAAACAACAGAGCGGTTGTTCAGTCTGACTCTCACTTTTGACATCTTGACTCTGCAACACCGAAACATAGCCACAGTAACACAGGAGGAAGCAGAATCATTCAAGGTGTGGGAGGGGTTTTGTATGTGTGTCTTTGGAGATTACTCCTGTTGTTACATCAGCAATATAACAAACTCGTATCACTTTTTAAAAACTACAGTATGTTTTTTTAGTAGTTAGGCTACAGAAGCAATATTGGAGCTTTTTTGCTTCCATTCCCAGACTAAAGGATGACCAAGGTATAAAAACATCTTTCATTATATTGGACCCTTTAATAGAAATGTACTGTAGGGAAGTAAATTCTAGATGCTGCCAAGCAGGGTAGGATAATATTAGCAGCTTTTCCCTTCTTTTTATTGAATTTAGGGAACTTGTCCAAACTTGTTATCTAAGATATTACTTTGTCAAAAAAATTGGCTTGTCCTCACTCTGACAGCCTGAACTCTTATACACTTTTGATTACAAAAACATTCAACCATAGACAAATTACTATGCCAAAAATGCAGCATCATTATTTAACATGAGGTCACGTACATTTCAATCAAGTGCTTTTAACACTTTTGTCTACGTCTAACTCAAATGAAAGACACTGTTCAAAAAAATGTGGTGAATTCCAAAGGGCTTCAAATCTTGTCACTCTTATGACAACTGCAGAAATGTAAAGTTTGGAGATGTAGCAACAGCAACCAAAGAAGTTATAGCAAAGAGTGAATAATCAAATGACAACACGTATAATTGACATGGAAAACCTAGCTGAAAAAAGTTGTATTGTTCGTTGGAATATGTTTGACATTCTCCTAAAGCGAGGCACTGACTGCTTCAGTACTGCAGTGCAGGCGATGCAGTTCCCATCCTCTTTACAGGGAATCTGCAGAACAGCTGACAAGTCTGACTTTCTCTTTGTCACAGTTCTTTTTAGCAGACTCCATCAATAAATGATAAATGGCACATACGTACATGAATTACGCTCAGCTGCGCACATGCAAACGAGTGCACAGCTGATACACATGAGCATTTTTTTTTTAATCTGTGAGATGGCTCCCTTGGGTCATGAAGCCAAACAGGCGATTGACACCCTCTCTGGTTTCAACTTCTGTGACCCTTCCAGCAGCCTGTGAAGTAGGCACAGAAGAGCCGAGCGAGGCCTTTGGAAATATCTGCGGTCAGCTGCGCGGGGAGGAGGGAGCGAAGGAAAGAAACTTGCTTTTAATAAACAAGATAATGGGTGCCATACGCCCCTTCTCACACCACCACCGCCACTGCCTGCAATCTCTCTCCCTTGCGCTCTCCCTTTTCTTTCCCTCTCCCAAACATGCCTCACCCACTGAATCTTGCTTTTTCTATAAAAACTGCATTCATTGTTAAAGAACAAGGCAAAAGACTGAAAGAGTGTGAGAGAAAGAAAGCAAGGTTAAGGGAGGAGAAAGGGAGGGGGGGTCTGATCTTCAAACCAACAATTAACTGGCGTCAGGATGTTTACGGGCAGAGTTAGTTTAGGCGACCGGTCCTCTGTCGGTTCAGCTGTGGCCTTAAACACTCATTCTCTTTAATACTGAAATTACGCACAGAGAAGAAAGCGTGTTCATAATTCATTTCCAGCCCTCAGAGCTCTTTTTACAATGAAAAAGTCCTTTCACACCAAAATCAAAGGACAGTTTTTACTCTCTAATTGAATTGTCGAAAAGTTTTTCAGCAGTATATTTCAGAGGACAAGTCATTCCAGCAGTGTGAGAAGTCAACAGGTCCTTGAAAGATTATTTTGCTCAGTTATATGTGCACCAGAATAGAAGAAGAAGAAAAAAAACGCCTGACAATACCTTTCTCTCTGCCTCAATCTGGTTCTAAGTTTGACACCAGTCAGGGTGCATTCCAACAATTACACAGAGGTGAGGATGGGCTGAGTGGTGATGAGGTTTCAACAGGAAAAAAATACACAACATGTAATAGTTGCAACATTTTATGTGTCTAGTTCGTGACCTTGCCTTTTTGCATATTGTCCACAGAGAGGACGAGCCTTGGTATGCCTTAGGACAAACTTAGACAACAAGTCTACTAACACACAGATATTCTTCATCATAATCTCCTACTGGAGCACAGTACTGTACAATATTCAAATATTAACATATCACTCACTACAGGATATTTTTAGGATTATTGTACATGGCATAAGGAGCAATCTATCACCTCATGCGATTTCAGCATGATCTCATGTAATCTTATTGCGCAATTGAACAAGACTTAAAACAGAGACTGACGACAACCCGCTGAAGATGTGCAGAAAAAATAAACAAAAGCAGGAGGCTGAACAGCTCAGGACAAGAACAGACAATCTGGGTAGACGCCATCCACTGCTGCTCTTCTGCAAGAATTGGAGGAAAGACTGTAGCTTCAGTGTTTTTCCCTACCAACAGTGCCATGTTAACTAATGTAAGCTGCAGAGGATAAAATATATACTGTTGCAAGTAGAGGCTCCATCTTCTTCTTCTCTCTCTCTCTTATTGGCTGCTGCCTTGCTTGATTAGTACTTATTTAATCACCCTGATTTGTCCATAACATTCATGTAAGACAGTCTGGTTTTGAGGGTCTCCCTGGTGAAAAAGGTATACTGTCATTGTATGTTGCAATTTCCATTGCGTTCAGCAAAGTCCATAATGTGCAGTTACTCTGCAGCTGTGCAAATCTTTATTATACTATCTGCTTTGTGCAGTTTGCAGTCCCACTAGCTGGCTGTATGTTGATAGTTGTGAAGCACAGACAGCTGATTATGAAGAGTTCAACCTAGACTTGCATCACCCACTTTTACTGGTCACTTGTCTTAAACTGAAGAGTCTTTTCAATCAAACCTGCCCTACACAAGATTTATTTACTTAATGGCATACCACTCTTTTCTTTAAATTCCTGATAACGTCCAAATAACAGAGAAAGGCTGTTAAAGTGCAGCACGTAGTGATGTTCCAGCATGCTTTGCACAGCAAAATAGCTGCTCAGAAGGTGATGGCAGCTGCAAGAAAACGAACTTGTTGCTGTTCTAGTCTTTCTAACCACTCAAAGCACTTTTACACTACTTGTCACATTCACCCATTCACACCCATTCACTCAGTGATGGTAGAGGCTGCTGCCCAGTAAGGGACACAGGGTAGTGTTAGCTAAGCTTATTCGTTCACATTCACACACCTCTGAACAACAGAGGGAGCAATTTTGGGTTCAGTGTCTTGCTCAATGACACTTCGGCATGTGATTTCCGGAGCTAGAATCAAACCACCAACCTTCCGATTGATAGACGACCGACTCTACCCACTGAGCCACAGCCGTCCCTAGTGGTAGTGACAGAACAGTTCCATTCTTTAGTTAGATTATTGCACCATTTTTTGGCTGAAATACGTCTTTATGTGTTATATACTTTGTCACCCAGTGTATAGAATGCATCCCAGATTTTTTTTCTTTTGAATAAAAGGGATTTGATGTGCATCCTGAATATTAAGGAAAATCCTACAATTTCAAGTTTTAATTTATTGAGTGGAGTCTGCAGACTGTTTGGAAAATCAATTGAACCGATTGAGGGCAAAACTAGATCCACTGTCTGCTTTCAGGGAGGGTGCAGTTGGATAAAAGTTGTCCTAATCTTCCTGAGTCTGACCTCTGAGAGACAGTTTAATAAGCACAATCCAAGCAGTGGTTTTAAAAAGTCTGGTGCTTATTGTATGGTGTCTTTGTGTGTGTCTGTGTGTGTGTAAGCAAAGATGTGCCAAAGATAATGTGGATCCAATGAGGCGCAACCGGTCGTTCGTTAGCATTGCCCTGATACAAATTAGAAGAGGATTTCGCAATGTTCACAGAAAAGGGCGGGAGCAAGCATGTCTTGCATTGGTTCCTCATGCTTGTTTCTATCTTTTACAGAGCTCAAAACTGATGATTTATTTCAGATCTGTTTGGATCAGAAAATATTTGAATGTCATGCACAATCTGAGGGGTAGGGGAAGATGATGTATAAACATTTTTCAGAGGAAGTACTTGATTAAGTTCACCTAATGTCTCTTTTTTCCTCACTTTATTTTTGACTTCTGTTCCCAATTAACAAATTACGTTACGGTTTTTAAGAATATCATTCAAACAAATTCATGCCGTCACTTTCTAACCTTTTGGTCTTGGTTGTCAAACTTACAAATTGCCTGCTATCTGTTTGACAAATCAGCTAAAACACGGCTGTTCAGAACTTCACTGACATCTATTTTTATGTGAGCTGCAGGAGATCAGATTAACTGTCTTTGTCTTTTTAAAGAGATGCAGTCCTGAGGATATTAAAAGCACTACAGAGTTGTCAGTGAGTAACCTCGTGTTTCAAGTCTTAAAAAAGTAGTACAGTAAGGAGCGTGGCTGCATTTTCTTCACTGTCTCTTATCCTGGCTCCACCCTGCCAGGCAACACAAGCCCTAATAATGCCCAGACTTTTAGAGTAAGCAGACGTTCGCCTACCTTTCTTAAGCTTTGTTATACAAATCTGAAGAGCTGTCTGTTGAGTGAGAAACACAGAGGATCAGAATTTTTGGATCCTTTGGTTGTCAGAGCTTATGATTCTGTATGAACACGTAATTTACATCCAAGGCAACAAAGTGGTTTTCACCACAGAGTCATAGCTGTAAAACCGCTGCTAACTGGTTGATGTGGATCCCAGGGTCTTGTGAAATGTAACATCTCACGAGATTTGGTCCTGGCTGTCGCCCTGCTGCACTGGGACCCTTTCTTTTTTATAAGCATGTCCTTTCCGCGTTCTTTACTTTCTTTTTTAATCTCCCCCTCCTTATTTTCATTGTCTTTCTATCTTTCCTCTCGTTCATTCCTCTCCTGTCTGGTGGTGCTGTTAAGCCCTCTGAGACCGCTGTCGCTGTGGTGTTGCGGCGAGTATTTTTGGCACGACACTGCTTACATGCAAAATGCCAATTATGGTGAAATCCGTTGCTCCGCCATCTAATTTGCTGCTAAAACCACATTTTATAGTGATATCTTTTCTGTCACCCTCGCTCATTTTAGATAGAATTTTACTGACACATTAGTTATAGTGCCTCATATTTCTGGCAAGAGAGCATCTGTTTTATTCAATTATGTCACTTGACTTGAAATTGACATTTTGTAATGGATACAGTGCATGGTATTAAAATGTACTCATCCTTGCATATCTGCATTTCTGCCTTTTTATGTGTCTTTTCTACTCAATTACATGTAATCAAGTCCTCCCAGGTATATCCCCTTCCATTTCAACATTGAAGTATTGTTTTCAGCCAGCACGGGGCAGGGGATTCCCCCGTATTTATGCAGTATTAGTGCAGCCCCTCGGCCAGACACTTGGCCGGCCCTCTCCTGTCTGGCACAACACAAAGCCGGGCTTGCCAGGACACGCTGGAGAGCCAGGCTGTAGCTGCTCCGCTCGCAGGAATGTGTCAGTCATCCTCGCCAGTCCATCGCTGCTGATAATTCAAAATGACAATATAATGAAAGTGGTGAGGTGGAGAGCAGTGTGGCACTGTGATGTGCTGCTCTCACACACTGTCTATCAGTCGACAGGGCTCTGAGGGGAGGGGAGGGAGGAGGGAGGGCGCGCTCGGTGCCAAGTAAAACGTACATAAAAGACGGTTTGTGAATGGGGTTTAAGTGTGAGCAGCCATGCCACATTGTTTGTGGATCTCAGAGCTTTTGGACTTGCAGCATATTTGGCCTTGCTTTGCTCACACTATTGTGAGCTCCAGACAGAGAAGACAAGCTTGTTTCTTTTTGGACCACTATTACAAGATGTTTTGTCTCCAGTTTTTCCAAGATGGTCGCCCACAAAATGACATCACACACATCATAAACTATAAAAACAAGGGATTAAGTGTCCTCTGGGAGAGAAAGAAAGTTTCAACTCTTTTTCTGATTAATATATTTTCATAATATGAAATATTAATCAAGATGGATTGTTTAACACAGGGATGGGTGCAGAGGGGGATTTGCATTCCTAAGCCTCTTTCAGCTCGCCCATTATTTCATCTCTGAATTTGCACCTTGTGGCTTCTGTCAAGCAGAGAATACCTCTGATGAAGGTGTCCTAGTCTGTCTCATTCTGGCTCCGTTGCCAGACAGATGTTGGCATTTGAGCGGGAAACCTTAAGGGACCAGTGTGTTCCTCTGGGGTGAAGGGGAGAGCAAATTATATTGACAAACATGCATGAGATTCATCCTCCGTCAGACAACCTTTTCAGCAGAGGAAACTTTGAGTGAGTCAGACAGGACATGAATATTCCTTTTTGTATAACTGCCTCACTCTAGCGACACTTCTCATTTGACTGACAGATAAATCTCAAATCATAAAACAGATCATTCTTGTTTTTCTCCGTACACCAGATTTACTTAAAACGTTTTTCCAAGGCGTCGTCTTTTCACTTAGCTAGGTGAAGGAAGAACAATTGCAACCCTTTGGCCCAGCATTTCGTCTCAGCCTCCCAGTGAGGGAGTAGAATCTAATCTGTGGATAAGTGCGCTGATACTCCTTGCTTTCCCTGATGCCTCCCGTGGGACGTCCTGGCTTGGCCGTCAGCTCAGGATTAATTAGAAGCTCCTGAGTCCCTGCAGACATATTAGAGAGCTCAGCGCCGGTCAAACACCGACCGCATTAGCAACCCGTTAGCGCAGCAAAGCCTTATACCTTACACTTCAACACATCACCAGGTACTTTAATTAATATCTACCTCTATACCCACCATAAACCACCTCTCACTGTTCACCCCCTGCATCTTAAAGGTGTTTTATTCCTGCTAGCACAAGATAATACTGTCACTCCTTCTGGTTTAATAGAGCTCAGGAAGCAAGTGTACATGAGTGGTTTTAAAATGCTATGTGCTCCCTTTAATAGGATGTTTCTTTGGCCTTTACAAGAAGTCTTACTGAAAAACATGCCTCCTTTACACAGCCTGTTTTAAGTGGGACTGTTGTCCCTCTAATTTGCCTCGCCTTTCTGAGTAAAAGGTGCAACGACAGAATGTGGGGGGGCGATGTTTTGTCTATAGGCTGGCAGTGGAGGTAGAAAGAGAGCAGAGAGAATGGGGGAGCAGGAGAGAGTTAGATGTTTGCAACATACCAGCAGTTAACAGCTTACATGGTAATAGAAAAGTCACCAGCTAACCTGCATGCCTTGAGAAAACAAACACTGACATATAAATTAGCCCGTATTGTTTGTTACGGGACATAAACTGTATAAGAAGATAGATGGCACAACCTCTCTCCCTCCTAGTAAATCCCAAACTTTTAGAGCTCCTCCTGGTGACTGGCTGAAGTAGGTCATAAAGGCCGCCTCCTCCATTATAACAGATGGAACATGGGTCAAACTAGAATATTACGATACACGTCACATTCATATTTTTCAAACAAGCTTTCTGTCATGACAGTTGTTTGGTTATGTGCAAGTGTTGCCTTTTTTTAGGAGACATTCATTTTTAATTTTTATTTCATGTTGAGGAGAGGGGATGTGATGTCACCCCTGACACCTCTGTTGAGCGATGTGCATCCTGCAGCATTCTTTACAGGATTAGCAGAGTAGTGGAGGGAGAGAGGGAGAAAACATAACAAACAACAACACAAGAGTTATTGAACTTTCCAAAACAGTGAGTGTCCACTTCAGTCAACACAAGGATATGTTCTGCAGAGTGTAGACCACAGACTGTACTGACCTGAGGGATCTTTGCTGTTTTATCCATAGGTTAAATGTGTCATAGTTAGCAAATGTTGCAGCTTCCAGGGCTTCACTAGACAGATTGCTTCTGCTCTAAAGGACCTTTCCAATGCAATGTGTCAGCCTCCATCACAGTGGTATTTTGCCTTCACTTTTTACAGCAGAAAGAGACTGAGATGCATTGTGCATATTGACATACAGTTAATGCTTATGAATAAAAAAAGCTAAGCTATTGTAATGCAGTGTAGTAGGATCTTGCATTAAAGGGCTAGTTAGAACAGTATTGCAATGAAACACAGATTAGACTCCTTTTTTTTGACACTCCAAAAATCCCTCATTAAAATTTTTTGAAAAGAGCATTTTTAATATTAAAGAAGCTGAATGGAAAGGAGGTTTAAGATATTTAATGATGTCATAATTATGCAAAGGATAATTTTAGTAATCACATGTCTCTTATTTTGATCTTCATAAAAACAGTGGAATACTTTTATGAACTTCTGCTGAAGACATGATATTTCTTACTTCATACTTCCTATTATGATTTCAGAAAACTGCCTTTAATTAAACCGAAATGAATAATAATAAATGTGCTCCTTTGAGGGCACTAAAATAGAAAAGATACGTTTTTAAAGACAAAGCAAAACATTCAAATTGCAGATCTGCAGTTTTGCTTTGTATCTGAACAAACCAGGAGGGACTACGATATTTGTACAAAAATTGTTTCCCTGTTTAGATATGCACAATGATTTCTGCCACATCCCCACCCTTAATATTAACAATATCACTGTGAGTCTTTTTCTATATCTTCCTATCTTCACAGCGTCTCCAGGGCTGCTTGGTCCAGCCTCCTCCTGAATAAACATGGGCTGAGGAGGATCAGGGCGGCCTGGATTGTCTTGGGTTTGGCGAAATGTCACCATAGAGAAGAGCTGAAGTAGATGCCGGCTTGATCTGCTTGATCACTCAGTCGTACCGTGTCCACTGAAGGTTAGGAGAGAGGCAGATTTAGTTAGAAAAGCTGTTCGCACACATACTGCACACAAAAACACACACAGAGACACACCCAGTGGATCGTAGAATATCCCTGCTGTCCAACTAGGAGGCCTTAAAAGGACATGGAGGCGCATATATCTCAGGTTAGAGGACCTGACCAGCGCCTTTGAAGGAGTCCATAAGAATATATAAAGGTATGGAGAGGGGATGTAAGGAATCCCTGCAATATTAATGTCCAAAATGTCAAAGAAAAGCCATGGTTTCATTCAAAACGCGACACAGTGACATCTAAAGCTAGAAAGAGTGTTACCTTGTATAATGAGTGAACTCTGGGTCCCTGACTTCAATCCCTCTGCATTTGGGTTTGTCCTTTTGTGAGTGTGGCCTGGACTGCCAAGAGACTTTCTGTCTAGACTCATACGCAGAAAACAAACTGCACTCCACAGGGTCCAGTTCAAACAACAAGGCTATCATCTACAAACTTACTCAAGTAGATTTGTTGTCAAGGCTGAAGCGATTATTTCCCTGATTACTCCCAGAAGAGGAATACATGTTTATCCAAGAAACAACCAATTTGCCTTCCATTTTCCGATCACCACCCCTATAAATTAAGCTTTGCTCCAATTCAAACAAGGGGAGTGTGTACAATAATGAGCAGCAGCGTCAACATTGCTACATCTCTTTTGAGAGTGTGTAAGCTCCTTATATCAAAATGGTTTGTTTGTCCCCCCAGTCACAAATCATTAAGTATTTTGCTCCACTTTTATGGCGCAGTGGGTTGTATGAAAATGAGCGACAAGCCTCTGTGCCTCCTGTGTACGGATTATGAGCGTGTGTTTGTGAGGGTCTGACTCTAATGGGCTAGTAATTACAGTTTGTTTATGAGTTTATCGATGCATACCACCAGCATGCCTGCATGGGTTATGGGCAATGGCAGATAAGGATCACATTTATTTTCATCTCCCCCCTCCTGAATACTGAGTTAGCTCACATTGTGAACTCCCACTGTGATCATATTACAAGGCCCACTACTTTTGATCTGGTACAGTATGGGTCCAGGGCATGAATCTAACTTGACTTTGCAACCTTGAGATACACATGCTATACCATTTCGCACTTTGATGTGGAGCCAAAAGCTGTGAAAAAACACACCTCATTATAGAAAAAGCCTGAATTGTCCAATTTACACCTTCATCATGTCTCCACAGCAGTGCTATTGTTCACTTAACAGGGTCAGGACCTACACGCGCTGCAAATTACTAACATCTACTGTAGTCTCTCCTCCCTTGTTTACATCTTTTGGTGTTTTGCGCCAAGTCTCCGAGCACGGCCGGATGGTGGGTCATGGCCCGCACTGTTTCAGGGCTCAGAGGGTATTTTCCACGGTGTGTTGTCAGCAAGGCAACAACAGCAGGCAGTCTCAGATCCTTTCCTCCTTCTGCGGCTCCTGACGACCCACGCGGCATATGCTCGGGGAACTCTTGACGCAGACCCGCTCGACTACATTTGTGTTTGTGCGGTCAAATTGAATCAAGATGGCATCTGTTGGGGTTTAATGTGAGTAATTGTCCTGTACAGTATACGTGTGTGTGAGTGTGTGTACCGAATGATGAAGTCAGTGTACATAAAAGGGAAGCATTTAGTAGGATGTCATTTCTTTAAGTTTCACATTTACAAGGGATGCGTAATTATGCCCCATATGCTTTAGTAGAGCCCTGGATTGTTTCTTTTCTCACAATTATGTGAAACATCTTCTTACTATGGGTGTACTCTCTCTGTGATGGCGTGTCGGTCTGTGTCAAATCATGTGCCAGAGTAATAACTGCCTTGTATGAATGTACCTGCAACTGGCTGGCTGTGGAAATGAATTTCCTCTTCGACAACAAATAGAGCTCTAATCTAATCTACCCTGCATCTTTCCAGAGTGTGTGAAGATACATGGACATGCAGTATATGTGTGTGGTCGTCTGTGTGTATCTGTAAGTGTAAGAGCAAGTGGGTGCATGGCTTAACATGTGTATGTGTGTGTGTGAGTGGAGTGTGTGTGCCTGCATTAAGGTTCGCCTAAGAGCCCATTGTTGACTTCAAAAGGATTCCTCTGAGGTTTTAATTATGCTACTGCTTAACTTGGCACCAGAGAAAGAGAGTGATCCTGGCTGAAGCCTATAAATCTCTCAGCGCAGACATATCCACGCCCTCGAAAGCCCTCGACTCCCCTGGACCTCCCAGACACATTAAGGAAGAGCGCTCAGGTCGGCCCCAACCACAGTCACTTTTATCACAAACACACACGCACACGGACACAAGCAATGTGCTGAACACACATGAGCAAACAGATGCCTGAGCGAACACAACCAGAATTTTCCTAACACACACATGCTTGACTGCAGAGTGCATTCTCTTCTGTGTGCATGTGCATTTAAGTTTGCAGTCATGCATATACCGTAGATATAGGACTTAATACTGAGCTAACACACTTAGCTTTCTTTGGAGGTGACTACACTGTGATAACAAGAATCCAGGAAGTTTTTCTGTCTCCGTTCATTTTAATCTTTTGATTTAATGTGTCAATAAATTAATAAAAGCTTCATAGACATTTGCAGACAGACCTCCGTACAGAGCCAAGCTTAAGGTTTCCATCTGGTTTTAGTCTTTGTTAATATTGAATTCAATCAGCTTCTGGTGGTAGCTCAGCAAGTACAGCTACAAGCTAATATACCTGAACTTTTTTATGGTGGAGTGGAGTTTCACACGGTGTGAAACTTATGTCAGTTTGAGGGAAACTTCACACGCAGCCACAAAAGATGCACAGTGGTCAATAGGACAGCTTCTGCTTGAGATGGAGCTCCTGTTGAGCTCTGAGGAAAGATGAACATTAAATTTTTTTCAAGCACTTTTTTAAACCAGGAGACCTAAAGTCTAGGAAATCACCTGTTACTGTATTTCTATAACCTTGCTGTGTAAAATAAGTCTGATTGGTCAACTTTGGAGACAGCTTTATCACACACATCATATCAAATCAATCCGAAAAAAGGAGTTCAGCACATTTCACCTCTGCCTGTTGACACTGTGGCAAAAACAAGTTTTCCTCTCAGGCTGGTCTTGAGTCAGAAAATAATGACAGTGACTGCACACAGATGTGAGAGCAGCCTGAGGACCTACTTGGCCCCAACTAACCAAGATCCTGTCCTGCAATCAGGGCAATGGCATCAGAGCTGGTTAGAGCATCTCTAAGTTACTGATTGTGATAAAGTTACTGTAGCACTCGCAATAAGTTCAAAACTTTTATAGTAGAAATAGAAAGCAGCTCAAAGAAACGAACGTTTCAGCCCTAGGCTTTCAGCAGCTGAAAAAGCTTTGAACTTATTTCGAGTGCTGACATTTTTTCAACTCGTTACCTTTTTTGGTCAGCACTGAATTAATTTTTTAGTACTTTCGAGAGAGCATGTAATTTCTTTTTCTTATAAAGTAACTTTAACCACAGTGATAGAAGCAACCACACTAAAAGTTCTGAATTTTTACGTTATTTATGTTTAAAGGTCTAAATGTTTAAAGGAAGTCTTGTTCACCTTTTCTAATGTTACCCTCAATGTCAGTTTAATATAATTTATAAGAAATAAGTAGAAGCTACTGTTTTAACCTGACCATGAATTTAAATGTCAAGTTTAATGTTGGTTCATCTTGCAGGTACGCTGAGAAGAATTCATTGCCATGGAAGCAACCATGGAATCTGACTGTTTTTATGGCACGATTAAATCATTTTCAAATCGATATTTATGTCAACTTACTTATGTCTTTAGAGTAGACAGATAGTAAGCGAGACAATGTAAAGTGAGCAGATGGTTAGAACCATGAAACGAGAAGCTGGACTCTGACAGGATGATCTCTCACATACTTGCCCACTTAATGAATTCTCGCCAGACAAAGAAGATGCATCTGAGAGCCACGAAGGGCAGCCTTATTTTCTAAGCAGATATTGAAAAGGGACAAATGCATACATCATGTGTAACTAACTTTGTCCTGTGTGACTGGAAAGCTAGCTTAAAGCTCCTGTGAGGAGTTTGTGACTGACTATGAAACAGAATGAAATTAACACTGAAGCTTCATTATGACCTTCAAAAGCAAACAGGACAACGTACGATAAGGCTGAGCATTTATATACTGTACTTTTCAATGCCTGTAACCACTGTGTGGAGGTCGGCTGTGAGATTACACATATTTTTTCATTTTTCAAAGCTTCAAAGAGTGATCAATTACACTGTTGAATGATAGGATGATTTTTTTTTTGTTAGAAAGCACAACTGACACATTTACAGTACGAAATCACTCTAGATGTTACAGGTACTATTTTGTCCACAGGGGGCATCAAAATCAACCCAAATAGACAGTTCCTCACCGTAGCTTTAAGGGCACAAGAAATTCATAAATGTACATTTTTGTCACGTATCAATTTTGAATTGGCTAACCCTGATTTGTATTTAGCTCTGCTTACCCAAGACAGATTAATTGCATGTTTGTGATGTGGCTACAGGAAACGCAAATGCGTGGTTAAGTGTTTCCAAAAGTGTTTTAATCTGCATTAAAACTTTATCCAAAGACCCAACTCTTAAAACGACAAGTATAAATGAGGACTATTGTCCCAAAGCCTGTTTCCCCCACAGAGCCCTGAGGACAGGTATAAACACCCTTTAACTCAGCTCCTCATGAAAACATTATTGCAGTGATTCAAAAGACAAAACTCAACCACTGGTACAGCAATGTGAGGAGAAATTGTTTATTTGTGTCAGCTTTATTTTTTTCTTCCTCACTATGAAATGACTTTCTTGATGTCTTCCAGAGTGGCTGACATATAGTTAATGTAGTGTATCTCCCTCCTCCTCCTCTGTATTACCCATATGCCTCTAAATCTGAAGTGGAAAACCCAGAATTATCTCAAAGGCAAATGATGGTTGTTGGTAGCAGACAATCTTCAAATGACAGTATCTTTTATCTGTGTACCCTTTTCCAGGGTAAAACAGAAGGAGTGAGGGACTTGAAAAGTGATACCTCTGCGTACCTGCTTAAAAGAGTTTCTCCTCTCAGCGAGGGATTAAGAGCGGAATGTTTTTCTCTTCCTCTTTTTTTTTTTTTGTTATTCTTCGCCATTGCACTCCACCCTCCTCATTAAAGACCATGCATATTCTCCCAGGAGAGTCCTCCAACATTACAACTCTTCTCCACAGGTACAGCTCTCTTGGGTCCCTCACTTTTTCTCATCCCTTTCCCTCTCCTCCCCTTTCCTCTTGTCTGCTCTCCCTCTATCTCCTCTTCTCATCTGTCTCCCACTCCGTCGCCCCTCTTTTCATGTACTTCCCACTCCCTTTCCCCTTAGATCCGTCTCTACCTCCTTCCCTCCACCTTTACTTCACTACCTTTACTTTGGCGGTGCACAATACTCTTCCCTCCTCTTCTTTCTCTCTCTTACCTTCCATCTGCATATGCAAGTGCTTATTTTGAAGTCGTGGCCCACAACAGATATTCAATATTAATGAGGACCCTCATGAATTTTTGAGCTCTAATTAGACGGCTCTTGGTTCGTTAACTGAGAGGGGTTTCGGTGCTCAGTAGCAGTGATGGAGGGCTTGGGGGTTGTGGGCTGTTAGATAGAGGGACAGTCCCACCCTCGGCTTCTTCTTTTGCACTCCTGCTCCCCCCCCACCTTCCCCCCTCACCCCTTAGTGCCGTAATGTCCCCACAGTGGGAATGGCGATGGGGCAAGGGGGGTAATCAGCAGGCCTGGAATCGCCGGAGCTCATTATAAGACAGCTGGCCATTAGTTTGCAGGCCCTGCGCATTGTATCGTCTCTGCACACGGCCTCCTGCTGGGACATTATTTAGCTATTCTATTTCATCGTCACTTCAAATGATGCAACGGCCCTTTCAGGCACAGACAGACACAGGAGTGAAGTGAGAAGGTGACACTTCCGCCCTTCTGTGACAAGAGAGACATTCCTTTTCAGGAGGGTGGATGACCAAAGGACAGACAGAGGCCCATCATTCATGACTTGTCTGATCTTTGCTGCTCGACTCTAACTTCAAACTATAATTCCTAGACTTACTTATATAATCATTGTTACAGCTGTTATGCTCAAGTTGTATTGTTATAAATGGCATTGTAGCTGCATTATCTGTTGTTTTCATACTGCCATATGTATGTTTTGCTTCCTGTTTGCCCCCCTGTCTGTCTCTTTGTCTACACCCTTCTCTCTCTTTGTGAATCTGCCTCTATCTCACTTTTTGGCCCATCCGGTTGCGGTAGACAGCTATTCGGCCAGTGAGTCTGGTATTGCTCGAAGGTTCTGCCTGGTAACAGCAAGTATTTAATGCTACTGTTCCAAGTGCTTGCTTATTGTGGATTAATGTTTGGTCTCTCTAAATAATACAACAAAGAGTTTGATCTCAGCAGTAGAGTGTTTCACCTCTCAGTCTGAGGGTTGGCGATTCAATCCCTAGCTCTTGAAGACACTGAATACCAAATTGCTCCCAAAGGCAATGCCACCAGTGTATACATGCTTGTGAATATGTTAGTTGGTATTGATGGATATTTTGTTGAGCAGCCTCGGCCATCAGTGTGTGAATCTGTTTGTGAAAGAGCCATTGCGACATGTAGTGTGACATCGTTTCTAGTGATCTGAAGACTAGAAAAGTGTTACAAAAGTGCTGACCATTTACCATTCACTCAGTTTTTAAGTGGGAAAAAGAAGTGCCAGTACTCCCCTTAATCACTTGTTTGCGAGTGTATCATATGGCCAGTATCAATAAATCATTAGTATTACATTTTTTAAATCTACAGCTGATAAAAGATACCTCTCTGTGCCCTATTAGAGCCAGGTCAACATCACTGTCATCTTCATTGTACTCAGATTTCCTTGTTGATCTTACACTGCAGAGACTTGTGAGTTCATATTAATTTGACGCTGCTCTCAAGCGAGAACAGACAAGTGAGTGTCATGTAACACCTGCAAAAGGACACAAGCGTCATGTAGTGTGCCATGGGTGAAGTATTTTTGGTGCTATTATGAATTGCAGAAATAAACTGTAATATGGAGACGACAGGAAAGGAGTGCTGGCAGCTGGTAAGAATTTGTATGCCGAAAAGGCCAAATTATACCAAGGGGTTAAATTCAGAGGTGGTGGTACTGCATAGTCGAGTGCACCCGTCCATTAAAAACTGCATTTACCCAAATAAGATGATGTCCTGAAATAACTTTTTTATGATCAGGGGCTGTAGGAGTATGATGGATTGATTGATTGATTGATCAATGTCCAAATAAGACACAGGATTTCCCCTTTAACAGTCAGTCCTCTTCTTCTTTTCGGCACCATGGCACGTTGGTTAGCTGTCATCCCTGTCTTATCTCCCACAATGTCACAGACTTGTGTCTTGCCCTTGCTGCAGCCCCCCACCCTCCCCACCACTAACAACAACCAACAACCAAATCCCTCTACTCCGATATCATGCTCCCACTATTTCTTGCGGAGCGTTCGCTCTGTCCTTTGGTTTCTTATTCCCAAAGGTGTGTCAGGATCAGCACATACCACAGGCATCCTTGCCTTTGCCACCCCCCTTCTCACCCATCCCTCCCTACTTGTGCATATGCAGAGGAAGGAAGCATCTCCACCGTGGCAGCAGCAAAACACCACACTACAAAAGAGATGCGCACCTCTGACAGTAACCATCAAGAAGGGCGTTGACAGAATAAGGGCGGGAGATGATGATCTGAGAGGCAGGGATGTGCAGAAGGAGGCAAGAAGGGAAGAGAAAGGGCTTTCTTTCCTCTGTCTCCTCTTTTTTCATACCTTTTTTTTCATTTTCCCAGGATTCATCAAGCCCCACTTGACACATGTCTGACTGGGGTGGCGTTAATCTCCCCAGAGGGTGGGGTCCCCTTTTCTCCTCCACGTGCCACTCCTTCACGGAGCCCTTTTCCTTTTCCCTTCGATTTACATTTCAAAACAGGCGATGAGCCGATCAAAGACGGTCACTAACGATGAGGCCTTTCATCAGTGGCTGGCGTGGTATGCCGAGATAGTATACGCTGAGGTTTCAATGATCATAAGCAGGTGGGTGTGCTGTTTGGCACCGGTTTGTGTGCTGCTGGGCTCCTGTCATTGTTTTATCCCAAGTTTGTCTCTAGGGGCAAGACGTCGCTGGCGGGGGATGTGCCAGTGGGTCTCACAGGAGAACGTCTTTGTCATCTGGAAGCCTTACATGCCGGTGAATTCATCAGAAGGATTCCAAGACCTGCGATGGCACCGAAAACCTGAACCTGAAAACATTGTTTGTCAGGGAAGTTTTGATGGATTTGATGGTCTTTATCAATAACTCACACACTGATAGTGAGATTAAATTTCAGTTCTGATCAGGTCAAATGTAGGACAAAAGAAAGGAAGATGAAACTTGACTTCTGATGACATCCCTCCTGTTAAAATTAAAACACAATAAATTGAACTCCTCAGTAACAGAACTCTTGAACAGCATCTAAAATCTTATTTTCTGTAATGCATTTGGACAGTAAAGGCAAGCTGCCAAAGGCATCATGAGAAACAGTAAGTTCCTACCCATGTTAAAACACATTAAGCTGCTCTGATCAAACTTATCAGTTACCCAGTTTGAGGAAGAAAAGAGGAAAGAAAAACATTAAACACCAACTCTGTTTTGTTTTTTTTGCCAAGTTCGAACGGGCAAGTCAGAGAACTTTTGTCTGGTTTGTGGTAAGCACTGAGCTTAAACAAAATTACAACTTTGGAGCGACTCAAAGGGGCTGAATACAGCAATGAATACTGAGTCAGACCCTTAATCTTAGGATCATCCCCCCAGGGTGGGAGATTATATTAGCAGAGCCATTCATCTCCAATAATTTAGTAATGTAGATAGTAGATTAGCTCTATTCCCCCTTGTCTGCCAACACCTGGGGCATAGCTCATATTCAATACCTCCTTGTTCTCGCACCGTATGTTTTAACTGTTGTAGGTGGCCTGGCCTTCCCACTACGCTCATTTGACTGTAAAGTACCGAGCTCTCAGAGGAGACAAATCAACAGAAGCTGACCAGAAGACCTCAGTCTGCAGACACTGTCAGGACTATCAATGATCACCCATAAAGGTGTAAAAAGAGCCACACATTCATACTTGATCACATGTCATTTTATTATACTCCTTTGGTATGTAACCCATGCCCTTTTTCCTGTAATTATAGCCGTCGGGTGGCAAGAGGAAGGCACGCTGTAATTGTTTTTGAGGCAGGAATGGTGGTGGCAGAGATAGATTTCAGATGCCATATTTTTGTACTGAGGAATTCAAGCTTTTTTCCTTCCTTTCACTCTCTTTTGCAAAAAGGACCCTGTCGTTTTCAGAGCCTGCCGCTCCCGGGGTAGTATGCTTTTTATTATTTTTCCAATTAGAGTCAATTGACCTGACAGAATGGAGGGCAATTAGTGATATTTCCCCCTCCTCGCAGGCCTGCGGGGTAATTTGCTGGAGGTTCTCAGCAGTGCTTTATGTGCACATACGCCCCGCCCCACAAACCCCTTTCTGGAGCATAATGGTTTATGATTTTTCAGAATATATCCCCTCTTACTTTATTCTTTCACCCAGCAAAGTACAATTACAGACTGTTGAAGGGAGTCGTCTTTTAAACTGCCTATAATCTCTCTCCTCTCTCTCGCGATCATATAAAAAAGACTGGCTATAGTATCAGTGCTTTTAGTCTTTATACACAGAAATGAGATCTTCACTGATGTTGCGGGATTGTTGCCAGAGCAGTGGCGGTAGCGGTGTTGGTTTCATAAAATATCCATCCAAGGAGGCATAATTGTGAGCAGATCATTCCTCTCATATGCAGAATTAACTTGTGCATTGAAAGCCAGACTTACGGAGGAGGGGGAGGAGGTGTTGGTAGGGTGAGCTCGTTGGCTTAAATCCCGAGTTGCTATTGATAAACTTGATGAATGTAATTTGTGCCTGCAACCCCAGGTTATTGTCCCCCCTCTATACCTGCAATGCCAGAATGCTCTGTTCCTGCGTACGGGAAAGCACAATGGCCCGGTCCTCGCGTTGGCTCCCGTCTGAATACCTGTATGTGCCTGTGCCTGTGCTGAGGAGTGTGACACACAAAGAGAAAAATAATCTTCTGAACTAAGCTCGTCTGGCATATCCACAGCTGAGTCTATAAGAGCAGAGGAAATCTTCTCAAACTGATGCACTGAAATAAATACGCTTAATTTACCCATGCACAAGCAGCATTGGAGACGGTAAAGGCCGGCAAATAAAAGAGGCATGGATGGAGTTGTTTGGAGATTGAGATACAAGGCAGTGTGGGTTAGCGGAGCATGCATTGCATATAGCGAAATGCAAATTCACCGCAACAAAAACACGTTTGATACATTGAGTAAAATTTATTCCATGCATGCGAATGCGCCACCCCAACCCGAGCACATCATTTGCTCGACATTCAGTACATCTGTTGTGTTAAGTGACTGTAATTTAGGTGACATTGGCACAAAGCCTCTTAATGTAGCCCCGATGGACCCCCTGTAAGAGGGGCACGCGGGACCAAACAGAGGCATCTCGCAGCTGGAGCCGCGTCAAGGATCATTTCCCTCTTCACATGATTAATTACAGTTTGATCACTTGAATCTAAATCTGATTAATTTTGGTCACATGTCAGAGAGGCATCAGTGGTCTATAATGTATACTGTGTTAATCTGCAGCAGCCTCTCCTTGAGAATCATTTTATGAGGTTACAACATGTGAAACTAATGTAGTGCATGTGTGAAGTGTTGAAACGATCACTTTATGTCAGTCGAGTGAGGATCTTTGGTATCATTGTGCGTAAATTTCCTGAATTTGCATCAAGAATGCAAGATGTGCAGTCTTTAATGGACCACTCACACAACGAGGTGATTTAAACTATACATTTAACGTCTCTCTTTGCATATGGTGTAATCTGAAAATGTATAGGAGGAAGTTTCCTGCAAGCTGTGTGCACAACATTAACCTTCTCCTGGAAATGGCATGATGGGTTCTGTTTAAGAAGCTGCACTCATAACAACTCCTTCACAATCCTTGTCACTCATATGTGTTTTCTTTTACTCATGAGAAACACTGCAGGCTCCTCCAAAACACACACATGCCCATTCCCCTCTGGACCTTTAGGCCAGATTCCTGTCCTAAGTGGTTGTTGTGGAACTTCTGAGCTGTCAGAGCCTCATCCTAATCCCTCTCATGGGTCAGGATTCAGTGTCAGGTCTCAGTTTACTGTACGGCTTTACGGGGTACTGGCCTGAGCCTCAGTGTGGTTTAAAACACAACACAGTAGAGATTTGTTTTAATAATTTGCTGTTGTAGCACAGGTAGCTCCAACTTTTCATTTTTAAGTAAAGATATTCCAAAACCCAGGGGTGCTTCCATATTTTCAGACTGGGGTGGCCCATCTGGGGTGCTGACTTATTGTGGGGGATGTGTGCACACAAACATGTAACAAAAAAATAGCACTTATTTTGTATTTCTCTATCCACTAATCATATAGCATTATTTAGTAAACCTATAAAACATATACATTTTACAAACTAAATGTAACATAATGTAAACACTCAAAAAGATGTTGAACATTTTGTAGTGATATCTAGTAGCATGAGACGCTCCCCTGCTCACCCCTAACATTGCACAATGGCTTTTGGGGACAGAAGCTCCTGTGATGTATGGTAAGTATGATCCTCCATATGTCAAGTTTTTACCATCAAAAACATTGATCAATAGTGTGCACAGTCACTCTCTTCTTCTTGTCCTCCAACAAAGAAGCTGCCACAATCACAAAATAAAAAAACACATTTTTTTTTATTCATTCTTTGCCATGGTAGAAACATGGTGGTGCAAGATGGTAGAAACATGGCGGTGCAAGATGGCTGCTTGCATTGACGGGGATCCAGTCCTACATATGTAGATATTTAAGGCTCCTTTTACAACAGCAACTACAACAATATTTTGATATTTTGGTTATTATGCACTAATTTGAACATTTAATCAAGCAAGTTTAAAGTCACTTACAAATTTCCAAAGTCAAGACAAAATCACAAGAGTTTTGCTTAAGTTGGGACACTCTCCTGTGATCTCAGTCATTTGGTGTGAGGCGATCACAAAATTAAATCTGGACAGTTTTAAGGCAGCTCTTCTTGGCATTCTGGAAAAATCAGACATGTCTAATACTATCGCAGGTCTTAACTCTTGTCTTGTGCAAATTGTGTAGTTCTATGACGTGAACACTGTCAACAACCAGAGGTGTGCTTTTACCAGCACCAAACAGGACAAACTATCAAAACAAACATGACGGGAGGCTAACGAAAGTACAGTTAGCTCATAGGCTAAGACCAAACAGTTACCTCAGCCTGATTTGATGTTTAGCGAACGAGCTAAAGCATACCTACCGGATTTCAGTAACGCAGCATTATCTGTCCCTCTTTCCTTCTATTCTGTCATGGTATAAATAGGAAGACATGTCAAAGAGGCACTCTAACTTTCTCAACAACTCCATCAGTTACTCCTCCTTTTCCCCGGTCAGTATAAGTCTTTCCCTTTCTCTCATACACCTGTGTGTGTATGTGTATGTTCTTCAGGAGTGGTTGTCTTGCAGTTAGTGACCCTGCACGATCTCTGTTTTTTTGCAAAATCTTGAGTCTGTGTCTAAAATATCTGCTATTTGTTGTCTTCAGCTGTAAAAGGATGTCAAACATTTGTCTTTAAAAGGATTTAAAAAGTCTTTCAGCCCATGTCACACTTGTTGCAAATAAGTAACAAAATTAAAACTGTGCCCCTCCACTATTTCAGTCTGTTACAGTAATGCATTGCTTGAATTTGAACAGATTAGATGCACAGTGGAGCAAATATCACCACTGCCACTGACATTTTCGTCCTGTCTCATTACTACAAAACAAAAAAACATTCCTCAGGCTTAATTATCAATGATGTAAGTTTAGCTTGAATTGTCTCCATCATGAAAAAAAAAAAAGGTTATTGACAAACAATTAGAATCACAATTTTCGTTATTAGCATTTGAAATCAACATAGCGCTTAACAGGCTGATAGCGAAATTAAGTTCACAGGGTGGCACCTGTGTTGTCCAATCAGATATCAAACAGGGCCTATACCACCCCAGGCCGCCTCCTGGTAACACCCCTGCTAAGATATCCCAATAATATCTAAATTTAGGCAGCTCAAGGTAAAGGATTTCCTTTCAAAGATGTCACCTAAAATTGTAGTTGACCTTGAAAGAAAATCATTCACAAGTCTTTACCAGCTAACTCACTCTGAAGATGAGCAACAGCCTCTAAAGTGGTTAGTATTATGATCATTCTTATTTTTTACAATCTACATTATAAACTCTACATTTAAAATTAGGTTTGCAGGATGTCATCATCATCATCAAGTAATTCCTAACAACAAATGCATCAATATCGTTACTACAATCACAATTTTCAAAACAGGAGTTTTGATGGGCAAATATTAACTGTTGTTAACATCAAATGTACCTTCACTTCAAAAGTTCTTCCTTTGAGTTGGACTCCAACTTTTCAAAATAAAACCAGGATAATATAAAAATGAACAAGTTAAAACTCTTTTCTAATTTCTTCAATACCTTTTTCCAAGAAGTTTCAAAAGTGCAGGACATATTTCTTCTCTAATCTCTGACCTTAAAATTATTTCAGGAATGTTTTGTGAGTGACAATAGGAAAGAACAGAGCAAAAGCAGTGAGGCTAACAGGTCAACTTTACGGTGCCTGCTGCATGCCCAATAGCCTAAAGCTTGTGTGATTTTCTGTGTGTGTGTGTAGGGTTTTTGTGGTTACAATTCATCCGTCAGCTACAGGATCAGTGTTCCTGCAAAACCAGTTATTAGATAAGAATGATAAACACACTAAAGCTAACAGGGGGAATCAAAGGAAACTGGATGTCCAATAATTTACTTTTTGTTTTTTTCATGAAGGAATTTCAGGATGCTGGATCCAACACTAAAAGCAGTGTCATTTTTAAAATTCTGTTACGACAAAACAAAGCATGCTCTGAATATCTCGTCAGTGTTGAGCATTGTTTCGTATAATCACACTCACCTTGACTCTGCATTGTGGGCAAACAGCGGTGGAACTGTAATTGTAGATATGCTGTACGTTTTAACACAGGAATATGAAAGGGGTTCACAACAACAACTTGCAGGGAGGCTTTGTGAAGTGTGTGAGCTCGGGAACTGTGATCCTCAAGGGCGAATCAGCGGAAAACAAAAGCACACAACAGTCGTGGCCTACATTCATGTTGGAGTGCTTTCAACGCCAACAGAGCTTATTTTCATACGCCATTAATTGCTTGAATAGATTGCCTGTTGAATTCTTAATGTGCTATAAATTCCGTGTTTGTTTTCCGCGAGTTGACAGCGCGCAGGCATACTGTGTCAGGCCGGGTCCTGTAATCAACACTGGCCTTGGAAGAACTTCAGCTGAAGAAAAAAATAAAAACCCATCTACGCTCTCTCTTCTCTTCAAGTTTATGTTCTCATGAGCTTTTGTGCACAAGTTTGCCTCTCATCTCGCTCCTGTCACAAAGGAATCTATCCGTTTCATCTGTGCTGTACATCAATGGGGCTCGTGTGATGTATAGTAGCCTTCTTTGTGCTCATCTTTCCTATTCAAGAGGTAGGTGTGAAAGCTTGGAGAGGGTCACCAAGCAGTACGCAGCTCTGCCAAACAGATTATCCTGCAGCACAGTGAGGAGTTGGACAGCAGTGAAGGGACATCTCAGGGTTTTTGTCTCCTCAAAGTGCAGAATCAGTCGTCACTGCGGGGCTTTTACCTGTAGGAGTCAAACCCTGCTTCCAATCCATTTTAATGCATAACCAGCAGGGCTTTCCTTTCCAGCTTAATTCGTACGCAGGGACTTTGCATGTTTTAAGCTCTATGCAAATATTATTGGATTTTCCAAGGATTTGGGCGGATTTCCTGCCATGGATTTTCCTTTACAAATGTCTTTAGAAAATAAAGTGAACCTATTTTATTTAAATTCGGTTTAAGAAGGCAAACAAATATTTAGATGCTAAAAATATTGAAGAGGGAGCTTCTGAAGTCGGGGCTGAACTTTATTCCAAATATTTCTGCCCATGCTGGAATTGACTTTTCCACAAACCTTTTTTAAATAGAAAATGAAGTGTCTTTTCCATCAAATCCTGTATCTTCATTATCATATTACTTATACGGCTTATGATGCATGATTCCCTTCATGCAAAAGAGTGGGTTATAGCCCAGCGTATCTGTGTAATGATCTTGAACACTGTTTTTCAGTGGCCTTGATGGAATGTACCTGGACCAGGCCTTGAATGCCACACTGACAACGTGACATCCTTGAGCAAACCTAAAGCCTGTCCACAATAATGGGCTGCTGTTGCTTTCGTGTCATCTGAGAGGGCGTCGTGTTGAGGAGTAATATCGGGGGTTTGTTTGGACATGACCAAGCAGGGTGAGCCATCCCCTCTGGCCATGGAAGATGACACTGGAAAGAAGTAGAAAGCACACAAAAGCAGGTACAGTCAGACCCTGATAATGGCTCCAAAAGGGAGTGCCTGCAGCGAGAGAGCCTAATTCCTCTAAAAGATGTTGACTGTGTGCACAATATTCATAATCGCGGCTCTTTGCCACCAACAACGTCCTGACAAAGGCCTTAATCAGACACTGCTATGGGAGGAATTTGAGGTGCACATGTTTTTGATTAGCGCTCCCTCTCTCATGTACTGTTCCTGCTCTGCCATCTTTAACGGGGCCAGAACTTTCTTCAGTAATGTTTTCCCCAACAAACTACAGCGATCCCTGTATTTAAAACATTATGCTTGTGTTCTGTCAGCATACAGGGAGAAGTTTTAATGAGTATCTCTCACACCCCGGCTCGCTTCCTTCTGTCTCTGCCCTTCATTTCTCTCATAGCTTAGTCTGTTGGTGGCTTTTTTGGGGGTTAGTAGGGGAGGGGGGGTGAGGGGGGTTTAGGCCCTGGCCACAAGCTGAAGGCTTGATTACAGTCCTGGCAAGAGAACAGAAAGCTGAAGGGCAGGAGGGATGAAGGGGATGGGGAAAAGGAGGGGGGAAGGATGGAGAGACCTCGGGCCCTGACTAAAAGCAGCTGTGGAGCGGGCGGGGGTGAAGGCCCTGTGTGCTCTTAAAGGGCTCAGAGAGACTGACCTCAGCAGAGCTCCACGTGGAAGTGCTAACACGGCCACATTAGCTAGCTTGGCAGATAACTCACTTTCCTTATTTGGATTTCACTTTAAAGTCCTGAGTATTACAATTGTATTTTTTCTTCTTTTTAAGGCGTAGTTATTCTTGTAATATCTTGTACAGTCCACAGGACTGGTCTGGAGTGGCATGGGCCCAGCTCAAAATCTGACACCTGAGGTGCCACCCAAAAACCTCAAACTATGGTTATTTGCCTTGTAAGAAGTGGGAACAAGGAAAACCAGATTGGACAATGTTGAAACATGCTACTGGTAGTTTTCTTTGCATTTAAATGAAAATGGTTTTCTTTGTAGCAGGAGAATCAGCCCATCAAAGCTGTGAAACTCCAGCACACTGTCAAATACACATTTTGCGGCAACTTTTTGGTACCAAGTACTTTAAGTTGTGACTTTGGACACTCTTCATATCTTTAATGATTAAGCTTACAAGACTAAGAGGTTGCCACTCATTTGTGATACTTTGTGAAGTTAAAAAAGTAGACACAGGGGTAAAAAACGTTAGTAGTTGATGTTTATATTTAGGACCGGGGATTAGGGCCACACTAAGGGCTTAAGAAATTGAGATATCTAGTATTAAGAAGCAGTATTATGAGAATAATGCCATATGAATAAAATTTTGGAACAAATTGTAAGACTATACTCTAAATAGAAATAAATGTATTATGTGATTGAAGTCATACATTTAGAAAAGGTGTAAATTAGATATACAACAATAAAAAGTTACATTATGAGAAAGAAGTCCAGTAACAGGCAATGATTAATTTACTTGTAAAATATCTCAGGGGGGTGTTATGAGGGCATCCATCTGCCTGCACTAAAATGAGGAGCGTGGATCATCTTGTAAAGTTATTCTCAACATTGTTGTAGAGACTGCCTATTAGCCGGCCCTTCCTTAGAATAAACTAAGTTTCTTTAGATTCAGAATTCAGACTGCGGTGCTGATTCGCTAAAAGATCGGGTATTCTGTTTTTTAAAAAAAGTATACTTACAAATAACTTTGCAAGGTGCTACAGGTTTCTCACTTTTGTGCAGTTGGCCTGCTGCTCCTCTTCTGTAACATGGTCCTAGTGCTTTGTAGTAAAGATTCATAGTGGAGACTGTAGGGAAAATAATGAAATTCATCCATGATGTTTGCAAATGCTGCATTCCACCCCTGCATAAGTCAGTAGCTCACCTCAGCTGACATGCCCATGATCTTGTTGCCAACAAGAAACTTGTGGAGTCAGAGAGCATGATGACATAGCTCAAATGTCAAGTAGTCAACAATCAACTTCTTAAACAGAAGAATAAAATGAAAACTAACCCAACAATATGTCCACTCTCATTTTCTCCTCCACATGGTACGACTCATATAAAGGGTTAATGAGTTGTTACTGATAGCTGTGCTAATGGTTAATAAATGATATTCTGAAGCTCAACAGATTCATTGTATGCCAGAAATAAGGATAAATTGTGTGTTGACAGGTTTTAGTTTGTCAAATCTTTAGACCAGTTGAAGTTAAAAATCGAAGTAATCCATCAATAATTGTGTCACAAGCCGCTGATAAATGAACTCAATCATGTTCAGCTTGTTAACCACAGGTATGAGAGGTGATACAGTCTGATCAGTGGACAGGATTTCTCATCAATTCAATAACTAAATGGCGTAAGTGTGATCTGAAAACCTTCAAGAGTTTTTGTTTACCTTTAATTTGAATCTTTTAAAGGACTGTTTTAGAATCATTGTACCTGACTCATATGCTCATGTTGGGGCTTGTTTAAAATCTGTCTGACCCTTTCTCTGCATGTGTCTTGGATTGCTTTTTGGCCTTCTTTTCTCTGAGCAGATATTTTTGGGGGGGTTGTCGTAACAAGTGGCACTATTGATGGCCCAAACTACAAAAATAAGATTTAACTTTCACTGAACATCACTGGAAACAACCATATTCAATCTTTTGTAAAGCACTACAGACCTACATTTGAAAGAGTAGCTTGAGAGAGTATCATACCTGTAAAGTTTGGGTAAACAGCAATGAGAGATCTCACATTCAAAACAGCATATTAAGTGGATTGGCATTCAACAACATATGCAGACCCTCAAGAAGCCGATGAATCTGGTTACTGAGGCGTCAGTGTTTCAAGTGACTTGATGCTCTCTTCTCATGAAGCTTTTATCTATTCAAAACAAAGAAAAAAGAGAAAAATGGTGATGAGCTGGATGTGATAGTGCTGCCAGAATAATGATATATTCAAAATAATGGCTGTGAGAGAGCTCCCTAATGGCAGTGTTGGGGAGCCGAGCATTGTAAAGCACCGCGACAAGGCTAAACTCGTGTGGTGGATTTACATGGGGACATAGCCGGCGACTCCCACTCTTTCTCCTCACAATCCGCCGTTCCTGCACATAAAAGATGTGCAATAGTCAACACGGCGTCCTAGTATAGTTTTCTCACACTCCCACAAACCTTCTGTCACATGCAACAATGTCATGGGAGGAGGAAGAGGCACCAAAGAGGATCTAAATTTGTGATATGAACAGGATGTACAACAAAATTATGAGCCTAGCACTATGGCATGTTCACATTTCACTTCACTGCACTGTCATTTTGTGCAGCAGCAGAAAAGTAGGAGCACGTTCCCGTAGCCCTGTTTTTGCCCCCTGAGTGACGAGGACAGCCCGCTTTATTAAAGGGATATTTCATCCAAACACAGGGGTCCATTCCCTTCACTGATTTTGATTGACAGGTTGACTCTGGCAGAAAATCAAAGCAATCTGGGATGCATTTGGATTAAAGTGAGAGGGTCATCCTGAAAAGGCTCAGGTTAGGTGCACTGGGTGGATTTCTCAGGGTTGGAGCGTCGGATCAAACGCCTTTGTTTCGGATAAGGGCTTTAATGTGAAGATAACATGTTGTTGTTTGGAAAATGTCGAAATGCAATCTTAAGTATCCCTCTTGAATGTGAATCATCTCATTACCAGGCATTCTCACACTGAGATAATGTGAAGCATAATGTGTTTTATATCATCATGGTATGAAACAAGGCCAGCAGTGCACTGTGTAAAATCCCCTTCAGTGGCATTATTTTGGTCGTCAGTAGCATAAATTTGGATGTGAGAAACATCAAAGCCCCCATATAAATGCCTTTCTCTTCATGTTGTCATCCTATCTTTGAATCACTCCCCCTCCCCCCCGGGGCCATGGTTATTTACATTTTCAAATCTGCATTTTTCATATAGATCTGTCTGCCTCTGATTTTAATATCAGTGATGTTTCCCACGACACCTTTTGTTTTATTATGCATTATGAATTTCTTCCCCTCTCACTCCTCCCTCTCTCTCTCCCTCTCTCTCCCTCTCTCTCTCTCGCGCCTCCATCTTTTTCTAATCCCTATCCCCCACACTTGGCTTATGAGTCCCAGTGTTTTATCATGGGGAGAGAGATTTATCATTTCAATCTCATTTCAATAAATAAAATAATCTCTCTTCTCCTGTACGTGACAGCAGCTAATAGTATTTTGTTATCGGGGAGTGAAACTTTGCAGACTTGGTGCACTTGCTTTGCATTCTGCAGCCACATACAGTAGCACTGCCTGCACACTCAATGCAGCATTGTAAACTCTGCACAAGTACATTCACAGAAATGTGACTCCAGCCCACTTCATTACATTGAAGCATGATGTCAAAACATTTTATTTGTTGATTTAATGGATGTTATAATGTAATATGCGTCTCTTACAACAGGCGTTCATCGGCTTTCCGAGGTTAAACACGGCGTCAAGTTAGATGCTTAGCGATTAAATGAATAATGCACTCATTGGGTTTGGTTTGTACCTATTTAAGTACTAGTATACGAACCCTCTTGTACCAATTCCCTCCTCTTAAAAGCTACTGGGCTGCACTCATGTATGCTTTTATCTTTCAGCCAGGATATGTTCTTAAAGCACGCTCTGTCAGATCCGCCTGCACTGTGCTGTGCAGAAGAACAAGAGCAGCCATCAAGACGACAGTTTTATTTTAATTGCTATCTCCCTTTCCTCCCGGTCCTTCATTTTCCCTTACCCCTGGAGCAAATCAACAGAAAAAATGTAAAAGGACTGACAGGAAAACAATTGCGTTTCAAATTGAACTCCCTGCAGAGTGTGTTCACTTCCTTAACCTGACATCCCTCCCTTCCCCACACATGGCAGAGGCGAGCGGCAGCCACACTAAAGCTTGAGAGGGAGAGAGAGAGAGATGGGGTGGGGGGGGAGAGACCGTCCTTTTGAATATGTGTTTTCTGTTTATCATTAGCTGACTGGGTGCTTCATCATTCGGCGAAAATCCCTATCTGCTGAACATAAGGCCGAGAGACAGCGGGGAATCAATCTTTTGTGCTTGGGCAGATAAACACAGGACGCAATCAGGGGGAGACGGAGCGACGGAGCAGGCCGCGGGACTCACGCCGCCGGTGATGGATGGCGGAAGTGAAAGTGTCAGGATGGCATTATGCAAATGGGGGAGGCATCCGAGCATCGCCCCGGTGATTATGGGAGATGGGAGAGCAGCCTGTGGTCCCCCTGGCACCAAGGCAGCCATTTTGGGGGCTCGTTGTCTCCCTACTGGAGCTGAGGGAGGGAGGGAGGGAGGGAGGGAGGAGGGAAGGATAGAAGGAGGAGATGAAGGAGGAGGAAAAGGGAGGGAAGAACGTGTCATGGTATCATTCCCTCACATGCGCCGCCGCCTCACCCCCACCCCTTCACCCCAAAAAAAGGGGAGGAATAAGTCTATAAGCAGAGTGAGAGGCATCTGTGTCATTTACTGAAACAAATGACCGGGCTTCTCTTTCTGTGGGGTTTGAACGAGGAGGGTGATAGAGATAGAACTCTGATGGAACAATCATGAATAATGAACTTGAACTGGACAGAAATAAAAAAAGAGAAAGCTGGTTGGGGGTGATTTCGACAGCTTTTTTTTTCTTCTCGACATACTGAAACAACCGCAGCTCTCTGAGGCCGACGTGACCCCTGGGTGCAATGGTATCCATCCCGGCTGTGTCACTTCCACACACACACACACCAATCTCAATGACAAGTGAGCAGGACACACACACACACACACGCACACACTCACACTCCCACTATAATGACCGAGGATGCTGCTTGTATTCAAATGAGGGTTGAAGTGAGAGTGAGGCAGATACTTGAGGGAGCAGCCGGGGCCCAGAGGGGAGATCCAGCCGCAGTCCCCGCTGTACCATTACACTGAGATTGGATGAAGATGGAGACATGGAAAATATGATAGTGTGTGTGTATGTGTGTGTGTGAGAGGGCTGATGGGGACGGTGCAAGGAGAATGCCGCCCAGATGATGTATGCACACGCGAGACTGTGTGTGTTTGTGTGTGATGTGAAATTAGCAGCTGTAGTCAGATGAGCCCATTTTTCTGCTGTTTACACAAGAGGACAGGAAGAACGTGTGTGTTTGTGGTATCAGAGAACGTCAGCCATGATCACACGGGAACACAATTAACGACAATCATCCAGTCTCCGTTTTTTACTATCTCAAACTGTCGCTTTGTTTTTTTTTTTTCCTTTTTCTGAGCCTGAACCCATTTTTAGTCGCTGTCCTAGAGAGACAAAGCGCTCTGAAGTGCCCGTCCTCCACCTCTAACTTCACCGCTCGCCACAACACACAGACAATACCACTCCGTTCCGCCTGATTGGATCCATTTGCATTGGACACCTCCTCTGCATATTGATTGATGGGTTTAATCAGCGAATCAGGGGGAGCGCTCAGACATCAATCTCTGTCAGGCACCTACCTTTTTTCCAAGCCTGTGATTCCCTGCTAGGACTCATCAAGGAAAGCAAGTTTAGACAGAGAAAGAGGGAAAAAGAGAGGGGGGGGAGAAGAAAGGCATGCAGGGAGGGAAGGACAATGTATTTGAAATAAGTTCAGGTGGATTTCTCTGACTGGCCGCGATAAAAAGCAGATCAGGTGTAGAATAAAGGAAGGCTGTGAAGCGATGGAGGGAATTTAGGAATGAAATAGCAGCCAGACGGAGCAGATTTATACACGTTATGCATGCACAGTAATGCAGAAAATGTGAGTCCAGCATGAAGAAGTTTCAACACTTGGGAATAATCTAGCGGATATATATATATTTTACTCATTCATTGTTAATTAATGAAATACATTTACACTTTCATCCAATTATATCTTTCATTTCCTATATATTAAAACTTCTGTCTGACCTCGGTGTAAGCTTGAATTTATTCACAGGCAGGTTTCCCTCCTTATCACCTCCTTCAAATTAAACTTTTCTTCCTTTTTTTGCCGCCTAAACTTTCGTGCATGTCAGTAATGGGGGATGACAAAACAGTTAACTAATTGGCATCAAGCAAAGTGCCGTTTTAAGCGCCTGCCTCTTGTCTCATTTCACAGGTCCTACATCAGGTGTAGCTGTCAAAGTCACAGGATCAATAGAAAGAGTTGGAAAAACAGCCTTTTTTCGCTCCTCTACCCCCGCTGTTTGTCTGCGTGTTTGTGTGTGTGTGCGTGTGTGTGTCTCCAGTTGTATATATAGAAAGTGTTAATTGAGTTGTGATTGCCATTGTGTGCCTCATCAGGGGAAGTACAAGACCCCTCCCCCCTCCACCTCCAACTCCACCTCCACCCCTTCCCCATGTCAGTGTGAGAGTGTACCTGCGACACATGGAGCTGACAGATACTTCATTTCCTTCTCACTTGATAATCACTGTAATACAAACTCAATTAAAAGTAAGCAGCTCAAAGAGGAACAGAGATGAGTTTGATTAAAATATTAATAAAAAATACAATTCTAAGAATACATATTTTTACAGCTTTTTCTTAGAGATAGTGTTGGATCTGTAAAATTGAGCCTAGATATCACTCCTCTCTGGAAACAGGAGACATGAGAGGTGAAAGGCAGAGCTGGGGAAGTGTGTTCTATAGTTCTGGACAATCTTCTTGTTTTGATGAGCAGATACTTGACTGATTTTAAACAACAGCTTAACAAAGTCAGCTGTTTCAACAGAATTTAAGACTCCTTCTCTGTCACGTGCAAACACTCGCCCTCTATATGAGAGCCCAGTGCTGAGGTTGGTTTAATACAGACCAGACAATTGTCTTGAAACATCACACACAACTAGTAAAAACACTAAATGAACTCTATCCTTCTGTATTTCAACATTTGTTCAGGCTGAGAGCATTTTTTTTATTTCTTCTATTAAACTCAATTACTTCCTGTGTGAATCTGGCCTTGACGGAAAAGGGGCCCCATAATTCAGTTCTAGGGAGAAGACAAAAAAAATAAAAACCCAACATTGCAACATGCTCGTTTTTGGAGGAAGAAACTTTTAATACCCTCAGCTCTTAATGACGGCACTGCAATTAGAGTGGCTGCATTTTTGCTCTAGCCGCGAGTCAAAGGAAAACAAATAAAGCAGCTCGATTTAGAAACCTTATTAGACTTTGAGTCCCTGAGCAATTAAAGTATTACAGCTGAAGTGCTTCTGTGAACCCACCGATGGAAAGCATTTATAGGTGGTCTTTACGTTACTGGTGGTCTGTTACTGGGCTCTTTTGCTTATTTGCACCGTTCAGCGCTGCAATCGCTTCGTGTTTATGTGTCGTGAAAGAGTATTGGACAATTAAAGCTCTTATAGAGTCTGTCAAGGACAAATTATATGCATAAAAACTTTACTGACCTCTTTGTGTGACAATATGAAACCACATACAACACCCATTGAACTATTTATTTAAACTACAATAATTGAAAACTTAAACATGTTTCATCTTTTGATACATGCACTCTGTAATCTTGTATCTGCAGCCTCATGCAGTGTCTAAATTGGCTTGGCTGTGATGATGCCCTTTGCAGTGCAATCTCTCCAATTTGATGCCTTATCAAATTACTAACCCAGAGGAAATTAATGGTATCATCTGTGTCACGGCATTGATGTAGTTTCACTTAGCCTCAAACACTATGGTCCTAATTGAATGATTAGATTCCTCCAGATTTTCTATCCATCTTAATACTAATTACAATCGGAGATGAAAACTTGAGTGCCTTACGTGTCAATTTAACAAATAAAAAACAGGTAAAAATGAGAAAAATGATGTCTCAATCACACAGAATTTAATAAAAGATAATTGTAATAGGCTTTCATTGTGGTGGAAGTGTTCTGAAGACAGGTGAAATTTCATTTTCTTCCATATATTTTATTCTAATGAGTTGTAATGCACTTTTAGAAAGAGCCCAGGAATAAAAGACTAAAACCTGATGTGCCACTAGGGGGGGTGGTGATGCTTTTTGGCCCAAGCATTGAAAACACACCACAGTCAAAATGCTCTGTGTCTCCTTCACACACACACATGCTTTCCCACAACAGAGAGAGGAGGCAGCAAAGGGGCGAATGAGGAGGAAAAAGTGGGAGGTTGTGGTCACATGACCGCTTGGATTACATCTACAGCTGTATCTTCACTAACTTTGTCTTGTAGTTTCTTCCTCCGCCTGTTAATACCATAATCCACCCCCCCTCAGAGCCGTGACCTCCCACTCTCAGGCCGCTTATGACACCTCCTGTTCGGTCACCTCTGCCCCGGCTCCTCCCCTCTGATCACTCGGTGAGAGTCCCCCGCCATAATTGACTAATGACCCCGTATCAATATTTGGCTGTGGTCACAGGCTTTCAGTACTGTTGTAATTTAAAGTGGATTAGTGTTCGCCTCAGCACGTTTCTTTTGGCAGCCAGCCAGTGGGACGAGCTTTTGATAACAGGTTCCTTCTTGCGTGAGTGTGTGTGTGTGTGTGTGTGTGTGTGTGTGTGTGTGTGTGTGTGTGTGTTTCTACTGTGTGTGTGTGTGTGTACTTGTCTGCATTGTGTGTTTGTGTGAACTACATAAGCTGCCCATTGCCCTAAGGGACTTTAGACACTAAAGCGGTAAAAAAAAAGAGCTGCAGTTTTTACTGATGAGGAGATGGGAGGACACACACACCCACATACACACACACACACACACACACACACACACACACACACACACACACACACACACATTCACACACACATATGTGGGCTCTGGCTGTACTGCCTGAGCCTGTTCCAGTGAAATGCTGAGGTCCCAGTCCAAGCATTTATGCTGCTCTCCCACTGTGAACGGCACACGATGAAGGAAACAGAAAACAACAAAACAACACATTTGAAAACTTGACTCCAAAAAAAGTTAACGCCTGGATTTTTGACACTCTAAGTTTTTATATTTCTCTCGTCAATCAAGTCCCATTAAAATCTATGCAATGTTGTCACCAGCACTCAAGTTCTCTATGCTTCAACTATTGTGTCCTTTTTAGGATGTATGTAATGCTCTATTTGTCACTTAATACACTTTTAGATGTCCGTCTAGTCTGTAGGACATCTGAACAAGAACAGAAACTAACTGAACTATCATAAATAACATTAGTACACAGGTTGGAAATGGTGAGCATGTAAGTTTGGAGTAAGCAGTAGTGATTGGTCAGGTGTGGCATGGACCCCCTTTAAAATTTGATCAATTTTCTTTGTCAGGGGCAGCTTTTTCAAAAATACCTTGCACATCTACTTCCTAATATAAATGCATAGGAAAGGGATCTGTTCGTCAAAAATTAGATGCAGATCTCCTGCATAATATCTGTACTGGCAACCTTCCTTGATATTGTCTATAACTGCACTTTGACATACAGTATTCAGGAGTTTGCCTGCAATATCATAAACACTTTGAACATAGATCTTTTTTTTGAGTCTTTATAGTCACTGTGAGGAGTTTCTAACTGATTTTGAAATAATCTCTTATACATGACCTACATGGTAAAACGAGATTATCAGCGACAAGACTGGTTATATATTTATCCTGAATTTTAGCTCCTGTGTTCAGGTTGGTTTTTCATCGAGTTGATATCCAGCACTCACCGTGAAGCGACTTTGCTTAGAACTCTGATGGTAAAGTTTGGCAGTGAGAAGTGAGTTACAAAAGCAGAGGGAGTTTTTTTTTTCCTCTTTAGATAATTTTCTTTATCCAAAATTTTTTGTACTCATGGCTGATACTAGAGCAGACTGGATATAAACAGGATTTACTGTTTGTCCAGGTATGTGAATGTTTCACTGCGGTTTGAGGACAAAGACGTAAACTGTGTGAATATTCGCATTATTCAGACTTTTTTGGAACACCAGAGCACGTCATGACACCAGTGCTGTGACGGTAAGGTAAACAGATACATCTGGTCACCTTTTGTAAGCTAACTACAGTAATATCTCAGAGTTTGCAGTGTTTGTCTGTTGTTCTACAGTTAGTCACTTTACGTAGCTACAAGTAATTACATTACCTCTTAACTCTGCAGCTTGACGAAAGTTGTCTTGAACTAAGAAAGTAGTATCCTGTCTTCAATTAATTTGCTTCCACAACAAATGCATTTGCTAGCAAGAGCCACGTCTTTATGACAGTGGGTTATGGGGCTTATGGGTAAGGCAGTCTTCATTTCAGAAAAACACAACCAGTTTCGTCCAAAGAGGTCACCAGAGTCAACACAACGGGAAAACTCCTCACAGTGCCTTGAACGTATTAAGCTTTGGAGATCTATGCTGCTACTCTGTTGTGTTTCTGTAATGTAAGAAAAAAGTATACACAGGAATATACCATCAGTATGATACTTTAAAGTTAGTTGTTCAACTAGATGGGATGAATACATCCTAAATTTCACCCCTGCAGAAGTTAGCCCACCCCAGTCAAAAAATGTCTGGACACACCCCTGCAGTGTGCAATCATTAAAGCAAAGTGAGAGGCGCCTCTACCATTTATTTGATAATCCAAGTACTGTTTACTACCTGAGAACAAAAGAGGTAATCAACAAAATAATCTCCACAAAACAAATCTCATTTAAAGGTGTCTTTTCCAGATCAGTGGTTCTGATTTTTTAAGGTTGTGACATTTAATCCCAAGGTAAGTTTTTGACTTTTAATAGGAGCATTTCAACCAAATAACAAGTTCCCGAGGATTTAAGTTGGGAAAATATCTTATAATTAATAAAAAAAAAAAAACATTCAACACAAGTCAGAATAAAAGGCCAAAATTGCATGTTCTTTTCATCTCTGTTTGAACACCCTATGACTCCTCAGCAGGAACACTAAGATTTGGTTCAAAAACAAGTCATGCTGTCAATGTGTGTAATATTTTGTTGAAATATTCAATCCATCATAAAGTATACACTTTTTTTTTCCGCCCTCCTTGTCTTTGTATGTCTGGGCTGCCTTGACTGATCAGACGCAACCAGGTCCAGACTTGTCCGGATACACTGTCTGTCTTTAAACAAACCTTACAGCTCCACTCCAGTAATACCCAGACAGACAGACAGACAGACAGACAGACAGACAGACAGACAGACAGACAGACAGACAGACAGGCAGGCAGGCAGACAGACAGACAGACAGACAGACAGACAGACAGACAGACAGACAGACAGACAGACAGACAAACAGACAAACAGTAAAAGAGTCTGACCGTGTCTTACCTTGTCCCTGCACCGCTCTCAGTATGCAGAGAGCGGAGGCAGAGTGTTTATCTCGCTCGCTGGTGGAATGTTTGTGTAACTGAACGCTACGCTGATCGAGTTCAAATCACGGCAGGATAATTAAAACATGTTGATCCCTTCAGTCATGGGGAAGGGGCAGATTTATTAATGATACACTTACCACAGCCCCGTGGACTGCACGCACACAGCTGAGAGATGGTAATATTGCATGAAATCGTTGGTTAGATTGTCATTTACCTGCGGGCCCGTGCCAGTGTGAGTGGTCTTTCATGTAAATGAATTTGTGCACAGAATGAGAGAAAGGAGAGACAGAGGGAGGAGTGAGAGCTGGAATTAATAGCTTGGGGTCATGGGGATAATGATTTCTTCATGGACCCAGTCAGAGTCAAATGGCCCAGGCGTCTCGTTTGGTTATTTTTGAAAGGGGGAGTGAATGTAAGGGTGAACATTACACGGAACAGGGGCATTTACTGAATATGTAAACGCATTTGGTTTTATGACAGGGTCTACATGCCAACAACGTTTTCCAAATGACCCACTTTGTATTCACGCAATGCAAATTTGCTGCTGCATCGTTAGACCTGGTTGATTGAGTGCTGCTCCCATATGTTAAACAAGAGAACATATAATTTGCTCATGATATCAAAATATGGTGACATTTAAGGATGAAAAAAAAAAATTCATAATTGTAGAACCCGGATTACCTGGTCAAGTTTAACCTCAAGTGGGGGGTGCTTGAGGACCTAAAACCTCAAAAGAGTCCAGGGGAATGCAAAAAGAGCATGAACAAAGCATTAAGTGGATACTTAATAAAATTAGCACCAAAGTAAAGACTGAAATGGATAAATAAAAGTGTCAATCAATCAACTGATTTTGAGATATATAGTACCAAATCATATAAAGTTAACCCATGACACTATACATAGACCAAAGCCCTGTTTGTTTTATTCAGAGGGACTTAACATTGATCCAACAATGAGCAAGCAAACAAAAACTTCATGTTAACACACAGAAACCCCAGGGAGAACCTTACCAATTGGTGGTAAGCCATCTGCCATGATGACTGGGATTGGCCAGGGAAAGTGGATTGGTGGGAGAGAGAGATTATACAGACTTGCCTGGAATTAAAATGCCATAACGACTCTACAAATTAGGGCTTCCAGTGTAAACATGTTCATCGTGATGTGGTCAAGGTCTAAAATGAACATGTTGTTTTTTAAAATTGCATGATGTTTTTTCTTTTCAGGTACACCAAAGTTAAGCCAATAGAGAATCTTCTGCTGCAAATAGACCTTAAAAAAGATTGATTGATTTGATTGATTGATTGATTGATTGATTGATTGATTGATTGATTGATTGATTGATTGATTGATTGATTGATTTATTGATTTATTGATTTATTACCACTTATCTAAGCCCGTAAAAAAAAACCAAGTCAGACATTTATCCAAGCGGACTGAGAATCGATTTCAGGCATGAATCCAACTGTTCTTGTCACCGAGTGTACCCATACCCCTCCAGCATTAACTGCGAGCACTCACACATAAAGGTGCAGGTGTGTTTTCCACCCGCCCTCTGAATGGGGGGTGGTGGCGTCAAAAGCTGCTGGTCAATCTCTTTGCACATCTTTTGTAAAGGGGGCAAGTCTGACAGAGTAAACCAGCATGGACACATGTGAACATAAAGGGCAGACCTCACACCCTCGCAGCCCGCATGCTGAAAGGACCCAGTGGGGGTGTGAGCAAGGAAGGAGAGAGGAGGAGAAAAGGGTCCAGGGCCAGACCCCTAATGGTGGGAACAGTGCGGAGGTGAAGCTGTCTTTTGTTCGCCGCAAATAAAGGAGGCTTTTGAGAGGCAGCGTGTGTTTTTGTTCCACGGAGGGCCATCGAGGCTGCAGGCCATGGTTGTCCTGGGTTGTAGGAGGGGTTGGGGGGGGGGGAAGGCGGGACAGGAGTGTGGACACAGGCAGAAGACAGAGTTACTCGCTCCAGGGAGAGAAATATGCTACTGCGAGGGTGTTGCAAGGAGGACAGCGTATCATCTGTCCATGAAGAAAAAAAAGAAGAGGAGGGGAGGTGAGAGAGTAAGACAGGGCTATAGAAAGAGACAGATGGAGAGGCAAGGGGGGTTGAAGAAAGTGAGACAGAGAGAAGGAAAGGGAGAGAAGGAGAGGCGTGAAGGTGCTTTATGGGGTACTTAGTGGCTCATGTATCCAAGCTGCTGTCATTTCAGGTCATCTATTGTACTGTGTGCAGCTGTACGCACCTGATTTTACTGCTAAATACTCCAAGATATTCTTCTGTATTTATATCAGAATCAACCAAATAACTAGCTTTGAGTTTTTGGACCAAGACTGAGGATGAAATCAGGATGATCTGTATAACATTCATACGACAATGACCTATTGTTATAATGACAGAGACGCAGCTTCAGGCAGGCAGCATTGAACTCTTGCTGCTCCCTGACCTGTCTGACCTTTCCAGCAGTTCAACTTCCACACACCAGCACTGATTGATCGGCCTTCAGGGCCCTTTAAACTGCTCCCTGTCTACGCCGCTGACAAGGAACAAAAATGTGTGATTCCTGCACTGAAACTTGATCTTTACATCAAATATTAACAGGATCACATTCTTACACACTGCGCCCCTGTTTTAGCCTTTTAGACAGCAGTATTACGGTTAAGAGGTTCACATATTCCTATTAGTTTGATTATGTACAACTTTACTGATAAGAAAGATAATTCAGTTACTTGCTTGGAAGAAAACCCACAACTTGTAATAAAATAACACCTTCCCCCTTATACACTTGTACAAAACTCAGCTCGAATGAGCTGCATGTGTGAACATAAATGATTGAGTTTTTCACCCTGACCTAAACTGTTCTCTGTTTCTGTGAGTGGGTGAAGTGATGTTGTCACACATGCACTTGTGACAATGTTGTCCACATTGAGTTTTGCTGCTTTACATTCTGTATTGCTCACTTCAGTTCTATAGTATGTCTGCTGTGATGTTGGTGTTGCAGAAACATCTTTAAACATGTCATAGTGGTACAATAACGGAAATCATCACTATTATGGAAGTCATCTCCTCTTCCTTCACGAACTACCTACCTGACCCCCTCCCCTTAACCAAACTTACGTCAAGTTGTGAGAGAATGTCAGGCAGAGGAAATCTCCCACTGTACGGAATCTTACGGCATCTTCAGGGCATGAATGTCAGGAAAATATCAGAAAGATGTCAGGATACATGTGTGAAAGAGATGCTGGATTAAACATAATGTTCTTTAGTCTATTCCTATCAAGGTTAGTTACATCCATGAACATAGATAAGTAATTCATAAGTATGTTAAAATGACTTTCTGAATAAAACCTGATATTTATTGAATTTATTGACAGTTTTGTCTCAATCAAATACACTTGGATATGAAACATCGTAGCCAACCAAATGAAATAATGCATTTTAGCATTTTCTGGTTGTATATTATTTTGGAAAGAATGGCGTGTTTCTACATTAGCACTCAAACTTCTTAAACTGAGCAAACTGATATAAATTACTCGAGTTATCTAAAGCTGCATCACCAAAAACTGAAACAAGGCTGTTATATGAAGCTAAAAAAATGTTGACATATTCCAGATTCACAGTTGTGACATGACAGTTACAATTACCAAGGGCTTTGTAATGAGAGGAGGAAAAGAAGATCTCCTCACGTCTGTGACCTTGCACTGAGGGGACAAGCAGAGAGAAAGTTACAGTGCAGGTGTTCAGTGTCACTTCTTTACTATGAAGTCACCATTCATTAAAAGGCACCAGGTGTCTTGACTCTTTTTTCTTTAACTCTTAAGTTGATTTTTAGTCATCTAACCCCTTAAAATGTCCATTTAGGTGTGAGGGAGGGTATGTCTGTAGAGCTAAATGTAATGAATGGGATCAGGTGACATCTCGAAGTAGGAAACAGAGGATGGATTCCTTCATAAAATTGAGATGGGAGAAATGAAAGGACTATAAAGGTGGCTGCTATTGGTGTAAGCACAGTACAATGCAGTGTCTACTGTGTTAGAATAAATTAATAGAAATATCATTTCTGAACAGGACTGCAGACTTTATTACTGACTGTTTCTGACATATTTCCAAAGAGATTAAAAATGTATATTGTTGTGACATGTTCATAGCTATACTGCACTGATGCTGTAGTAGAATTCTGCATTGTTTATGGACATTATGTGGATTTCTGCACATTTTATCTTGTTTTCCCTTACCTTGTTCTTTTTTAAAACACTCTTAGCTTGTTTTTGTTTACTTTATTTTCACTGATGGCTTATTTCTATCCTGTCTTTACTGGGGTTACCCTCTTAGGGCCTGATCTACTAAACGTTTGCGTTTATAAAAACACGTGCAAACTTGAAAGCACGCGCAAAGCTGACGTACTAACCGGGAGCACCGAGGATTGCGTCTGTCAAATGTGCAAAATAGCACTCGCTATCCATTTAGTGTGTTTGCCTTCATGAATATGCAGAATACATGTAGATCATCAGAACGGAGGAGATGCAAATGTAATCATTTAGCACACGCAATGTGATTTATCAAACCTGAAGCAGATAGCGTGCAGTGTTTTTGCGTCTTTATTTAGCACGTTTGAAAGGCAGGTGCAAACTGGCACATCGCTACCCACAAATGACAGTCAAAGAAAGGAGCCATGCCATATCTCCTATGGAGAAACTCCTTGCAACCATAGACTGTAAATCTTGCAACACTGCATTTTCTTGTAATATAAAAATAATAAAACAACACAAATTTAAAGCAGTTCAGCACCACGGATAGCGACCGCATCATTCTGACACCCAATTTAACTCTTTCAACAAATAGAAGCACAGTAGGCCACTGTATGAACAGATATAAAGTTTAGTAAAATTGGCACAGCGGCCCACATCTTCACATACAAACAAAAAATCTATATGAACTCGGCCTACTCACCACTGTTTGGACCAGCCTTAAGCTCTGCGGACTTGTCCGCTGTGCGCTGTATGTCCATTTTCTTTGCTCTGTCATTCTCAATAGATAACATGACATGTCCACTCAGTCTCTCCTGTCCCACCGTGCTCGTCAAAGGTTTTTTAATTAGTTTAACTTGGAGATTGAGCGCTCAGAAGTTGTGCTGAAGTGCAGAGAAGAGTAAAAAATAACAGGAGGGCGCAAACCTCACTGCTGGGTGGTTGACAATGAGTGTTTTTGCCAGATCCCTAACAGACTTTTGCTTTGTCTGTGAATCTTTGGGACAGTTGCTGGATGATGATATCAAGACAGGTATTAAAAACGTTCACCCAAAAGTTGCTCTCTGCGTCAGTGAGGCGACTGTCTTCATCAAAGTGATGCCTAACTTTTCTGGCCCTGGTTGTTTCAAAACTGTGATTGACTTCCCAATTAAGTAGCGAGAGCAAGACTGGCAGACTTTTGAACTAATTAAATGTTCTTCATCTTCTTTTTATTTCATCGGCAGATCTTCTGTTTTTTCTCACAGCATTCACCTTTTCACAGGCCTCCCAAAAACGCTGAGATGTCACCAATGTGTTTATTTGCGTCCTCCACTAAAACCTCCAACTCCATGGCTTCAAACTTCATTTTTCGTTTACGGCCACTCTGCTCTCCAAAACTATCCATGGGGACGGCCGATTTAGCACACGCAAAATCCTCATTGAAGGGCGGTACGTTCCACTTTTGCACTTGTTATCATTTGCGCACACAATCATAGTAGATCACCCGCAACACGCCCAGAAATAGCATGTGCAATGTTTTAGTTTGCACACACAATATAGAGCCCGTTATTTGAGATCTTAGTAGATCAGGCCCTTAGTGTTGTGCACTGTCACCACTTTGTTCTTCACATCTTGCCCTGTGGTATTGATGGTGTGTGTAAAAGGAGACTGACTCATTCACTTTAAACCAAACCTACCTCCAGGTACAAATAAAGTAACCTAACCTAGACTGAATTAAAAATAAAAAAATAAAAAAATGGGTTATCTTACATTCTGTGACTTTAAGAAATGTTCATATTTATTTTTATACTACAAGATGTGTGTTTTGCCATAGCGTGTATTCATTTGTAAGAAAATTAACGGAATGCAGATCTTATTTATAATGCTACTTTTCTTTAGTCAAGAATTTTTGCAGAATGCAGAGTGATGAAGTCATGTACTGACTTGTACTTATGTAAAATGATTAACTTTTACGTAACAACAAAACTTTGTAAACTCTGATTTAGCTAGCTTTTGTTACATTACTTGTTACTAATATCATTTTACAATGTTGATTATGGAGAGGCATTGGTACAAGTGTTAAGACTATTTCAAATTCAATGAAAAACTACTCACAGTGCCTGTAAAGGTCAATAAAACTTTCATATAAAAAACTTATTCTATAGATACAATATCACAAAATGGTAAACATTTTCACAATGAAAGACAATGTTAGTCATATCAACACAAAGTGGAACTTGAAAATACTAGAATACACCTGCATACGAAAATTTTGAGTACCTGCTTGTAAGATAAAATTACCTGCCAAATATAAGTTAGAGTAACAGGAGAAGAATGAGAAATCGAATTAGTCTACAATGTGTTTTCACATTTTACATGGCAGTGTATCACAGTCTAATAGATTGCAACATTGCCAATTAGCATCTCATGATGCTCAGTCAGCCACAGAGCTTAGGGTCAAAGGTCATTCTTGCTCTAGTTTCGGAGAGAATGAGACAGAAGCAGGAGCAGCAGAGCAAAAGGAGGATGGAAATCCACTATTTCAAGGCTCATCTTATTGTAATAGATCAAAGATAACAGTAAGTTCTTCTATTATTATAAATACCACTAAATTCAGGCAAATGCAGCAAATGGCAGATGATATCTCACTGCATCTGTGTGTGAGAAACATCACAGAGTCTAGATAGCCTGTGGATTAAACACTGACTTCCCTCAAGCCGCCCCTTATCTCAAACTAGATTCTATCTCCACGCAGGTACTGTGTAAATGTTCCTCGAAAAGGACGACATTACAATGCACAGTCATGTGTAAAAGGCAAATGAACTCTAATAATAGCCTTTATCTGAGCGCTAATTGCCATAATCCATAAATCATCCTCAAAGATTACATCACCTAAGGGCTGTCAAGTATCATAGACGCATGATAAAGTGTTAGAATCAGTTAATCACCTCTGACAAAGTGTATAAAATGATTGAATGACTCCTCTTTAAAAAGAAGCTTTGTTTGGATAAGCTGGGACATGCAAAGAGGGAGGAAAATGGCCTCCAAGCTGGTGTGTGTATGTGTGTGTGTGTGTGTGTGTGTGTGTGTGTGTGTGTGTGTGTGTGTGTGTGTGTGTGTGTGTGTGTGTGTATGTATTTGTGTTTGTGTGTGTGTGTGTGTGTGTGTGTGTATTTGTGTTTGTGTGTGTGTGTGGGGGGGGGGGGGGGGGGGGTTTGTAGTCCATTGCAATGCTCATTTATCAGAGGAAAAACACAACAAAACTATCACAATCACGCCATCGAATGATAGTCATGATCTCACACCAGGACCCTCCATTAGCTGCCCCGTGTGTTTACATTGCAGGGGTCTGTTCACAAACACATTGAATGCATTTCTTTTTTCACGCTACTGTTATTTATCACATGCAAAATGGGCCGGGACATGCTGATGTATGCCATCAGCAGTGACAATGATAACCAGGACAATAATTACACAAAGCCTGACTCATCCATCACCGTCACTTATCACTTTAACAATCAGGAGTTAAAAGAGAGCGGCGGGTGGAGGAGGAGAAGAAAGAAAGGATCCTGGACTGGGAGTCTCTGTTCTGTTATCAAGTCGAAGACTTTCCAGTTTTGCTGCCTTCACAAACTTGTTGGTGTCGTAGATGAAGGTAAGCTCCAACACAGCATCCACAACTGACAACTGTTGATTGATCATTACTGTTGAAATTCTCTTTTTTTCTGAGCACTTTGACGATTTTTCATCATTTAAAGTTTTGGTTAAATGTTCAATCTTGATCTTAAAAATAGCTAAAGAGATGATCCACTTGAAATGTATTAAAAAACACGAAACGAAAAATTAAACTTTGAATCTCAACTTTGAGGTGAGCATGGGACAAAAGTGAATGTACACTTGTGTTTTGGAACACAAAAGTAACAGAAACTGCAGCCAGTGTGACAAGACTGAATGAGTTGACTTTAGAGATCAGGGCTGTAAACTCTGTCTCATCTTTCAAATCAATTAAAAACACATTTTTTTAATTGATTTTTTTTTCTTTAGATTACTTGAAAGTTGTGTCATTTCTGTCTACTTCTATTCAGTAAAAGCTTTTGCAGCTTTTAATAATCTCTGTGTTTTTAGATGTGCTTTGTCCTTACTTTATCAGAAAGTAAGGTGTCACTGTGCTTTGACCTTTTAATAAAGTTTATTATTGTTATTTTAATTTATTATCTGATCTATAGCTCATAACAGCTAATAAATGGACCTTGTGGTGGTAGTGTTTTGTGAAGTTTTGCTTCCAAGGACAAGAATTCACTCGGAAATTGTTACATTGTGTTTGCTGCACAAAAAAAATCTTCATCTTTTGTAATCACGTTTTTTTCATTTTTACATGTCAATTTAGGAAAGTCACTTGATCGTCACTATTTCAGCTCAGGCACATCTGATTGCATCACACATACAGACAGAAATAGCTGATCCAGAGTCTTGTTTTAGCTTCAGAGCTCAGGAAAGGCCTCAACATGTTTGGGCTGCGCTGACAGTGAACTTGAACCTTAAAACCCCTCAAAGAAAAGTAAACTGGAGACTGAAGGATGACTTGAATGACAGATTTGAACCTCCCTAGTAGTGAAGGGTCAAAGGTTTTGTAAACACAAAGAAAGCCCTCTGGGCTGGGTTGATGCCCTCTTGGGTAATGAGGCTGACACCTCCTGGGATTCATAACCTTTGAACTCTGAACCCAGGATGTATTAGCCTGTGTGTGGAAAAAAGAAATCTCACTGGAGAAGACACACTCAAGTTCCCAAAGTGGAGTGTAGATATCAGAATCAGAATCAGAAATACTTTATTTATCCTGGGGGGGAAATTCAGTTGTTACAGAATGCTCTTATACGCAGTATGAAAAAGTCAAAGTATTAATAGAAAGAAGGAATAAAATAAGATATATACATACAAATGAAATAATAGAGAGGAATCTGACCTTCAACCCTTTGCTCTGTGTTATAATCTGCAATGTCTTCAATTGAACAAATCTTTACCAGCATAATGTACGGTAGATTTGTAAAAGTGGTGAAAAACTACACGAAAGGAGGAGTGAAGAGCAAACATCTGCTGCCTGCAAGAGCCAAATGAAAAGCACTTTACTCCAGTGTTTCACTCCCTTGTTTATTGCAGCAGGATTATGAATAAGTTTCCTTTGAACATGATGGATCATTAAAGTAATGGTGTACCGTGGTTTTGTTCTTTTTCTGCTTAGATGTTTCTTCTTTTTAATACAAATTTCTATCTGTGTCTGCTTCTCTCCCGAGAACTGCCATTGCTCTACTTACCAGGAAATACTTTCTAGATATGCAAATGTGTAGTCATGAGAGAGTACGAAAGTGTGTGTGCATGCATGTGCGATGAAACAGAGAGGGAGGGAGACACACATGGTTGAAAATCTTGTAGCAGCAAAGTAGAAGCATTTAAAGAACTCGTTCTAATACATGTCATGGGTCTCTGAGTTCAAGTGCACATACTGTACATGTGTGGGTGTGTCTTGGTGTGTTTTTGCACACGCTAGCATGCTGTCCCGAAGTGGCTCACTCAGACAGCATGTCATTGTGGGTTTGGTACTCTATGTACAGTTTGTAATTGAACTGAAAGAAATACTTTGACATATTGCAACTCAAGTTAGCTTTATAATAATGCTGTCTCTGAAAGTTAGAAGAGAAGATTGATATCACTCTCAAAAATTTGTTTGAAAAAAGCATCACCCAGACCAGACTTAGCTTAGATTAGCACATTTAGAGCAATGGCAGAAAGCAGTTAAACTAGCAAATGTATCCTGACTTTGTAAAAGTTAATAAAATCTACCCTTAATTCTCTTTAAATATCACAAATGTACACTCTGCATCTTGTTTGTCTCATAGATAAATTAATCATATTTAAAATGAGCTGTGTAGGACTATTTATTAGTCAAACAATGAAACTCACTGTGACAGCAAAATTTGCCTGGCTAATAAACTCTGTGTTTCTGCTTCAGTTTTGTACAGGTTCAACTAAAATATTTGAAAATGTTCGTAAGTAATTGTTCGAGTTACTGACAATCTAAAACTTGTATTTTGGGGCAGAATGCTGTTATCCCTTGTTTTCAGACTTTGTGCCATGAAAGTAATTATGCATTTTAACAGGTGGTTCTACAGACATGGTGAGCAGGACCTCGACACACAGCATGATTCTAATGTACATAACCAACTGTTCACAATACATTATCTGACGTATTACCAGGCCAACACCAAAAGTATAAATATTGATTTAAAGAGGATTTTATTGATTTAAAAACGTTTGATTTATAAAACCAAAACAACAGTCCCTCTGGTTCCACAGTCGGTAAGGCTTTCATGGCATCATACTCTTATCTGCCCTCTTTCTGGAAAAAATAGCATTAAACTGAACATTTGAATTCAATGATAAGTTTACAATAGCCTGCTTAATTGTTATAAATCACATAAAACTGAATAGTTCCATTCAAGCTAACATTAGACGAGGTGAATTGGACTTCAACAGGAATGTTTATGTTGACATTTCTGTCATTCAGCTCTCCTTCTCTGAGCTTTGCATTGACAGAGCTTTTAAAATAGATAAATGAGGCAAATGTCACAACTTTTAACATTGTTGCTGTCATAATTTAACAATGGTTTGAATTACTTAATATAGATTGACAACTGTTGAGATGTACTCACCAGCTCTGCTGCTGCGGTTGCCTGGATTGCAGAACAGGATCTTACTTCACTTTTCCTATCAGATTGTCGGGGTCAAGCAGGTTGGCTACTCTGCACCTGTGTCCAGTAACTGTCATTATTTTCTGACTGTGAAGACCAGACTGAGACGGTAACTTTTTTTTTTTCACATTGTTTACCGACTTAGAATGATAACAGGCACGACAATCTTTTCCACAGTGTCAACAGGCAGAAGTGCCGGACTTTCCACAGACTGAGTTGATATGACTTGCCTGATCATGATGTCTCTGGCTATTTGGTTGCTGTTGAGAATTAATCACCATTGTTACAGATCATGGGTTCCCAAAGTGTGTCTTGCGACCCCCCCAGACACCAATAGGGGGTCGCGAGATGTCTTCCAGTTTGTTTGGTTTTTTCATAATAATCTAAACTTGCTTATTTTACCCATTATTGTACAAATGTAGACAAAAATAGTAGTTACATTCGAAATAAAACCCTACAAATACGTAAATTTAATAAGTTTTCTGCCTTTCTTTGTTGCCACATGACTCCTAAAGTTAGGGTTAGGGTTAGCTAACAATTGATTAACAAAAGGATCTGTAGCAGCAGGTTAATTCACAGCAGCACAGGAAAAACAGCCAGATGTGCATGTAGGTAAACTAACTAATAAATCGTGGGCTGAAAAGTTTTGGAACCCCTGTTAGAGAGTGTTGACCAATCAGAATTAAGTAGGTAACATAGCCTGATAATAGGCTAGGCTAACATGCTGCTGGCTTTAGCTTTACATTTAGTTTACAGTCATGCAGTATTGATCTTCTTAACTGTTTTTTGTTTTTTTTTGCAAAAATGTCAATACTTGTATTCCCAGTATGTAAGTCTGTTATTTTCTTTAAAACTGCAGTTTCAAAATGTAACATGTAACAACTCTGTACATGTCTCTGACATTATAATATACATATCACAAACATAAGCCTTACCATTTAATGTTGTAAATACATTTTGTAAGAGGGGGGTTGGTGGATTAGCAACAACCTCTATGAATTAAACTAATGTGTCTGAGATAAGTATCATTCAAAGTTAAAAAAAAATGGGTCATGTTCTTGAAGTGAAATGAAGTTTTACTTTACAAAGACTGTTGTGGATTTGCACAGTCATGTCTCAGCTCACTTGACCCAGATGACATAATTTCACTGCAGGTATGAAATCCCCCTCGTTCATCTTCTGTCTGATCAGAGACCACCCTCCTTCTCATGGCTGCGTGTGGTCTCCTTCTGATTTCTTCCGCCTGTCTTTTGATGCTCAGGGGAGAGTTCATCACTGCCTGTGACACAGACAAAAGTGCTGCTGGCCAGTCAGTCAGTCTTTTTTCTCTATTGATCATCACAGCCCACTCTTTTATCTTTGACCAATATCTTCTCTCCTCTGATACATCACCAGAGTATGTCTGACCCTTGGGGGGGACACACCCACCTAATGCTGCTGCTGCTGACAGTGTTTTGGTCAAACAAAGTAAAATAGACAAAGGGAATTATTTTGTATCTTCAGATCAATTACAATTAGTGAAGTTCATCTGGTGAGCAGATTTAAAACTTCGGTAGTTTCAGTCCTCTAAACCTTTACTTTGTGCATTCTAGCAGTAAATAGCTCCATAACCACAACATCCTGTATGTTCTGTACATTAATATCCCTCTGCTATGGTGCAATTTTTGTTGGTATCCATCACTGAACCATTCATTTCTGCCCTGTTGCAAAGCCAGCTAACAATATATTTGGCACTGAGGTAAGCTTCAGAGACTAATCACAATGAAGAAGAATGGGAAGAAACGAAGACTGATGCAAAAGAACATCCTCTTTATTTGACAGTAGTTCAGTTACATGTTAAGAAAAGTATGGACAGATGGTCAACATGTGTGGAAGAGCCAGAGTCCCCAGGGAACACAGATTAAAACATTTATTCAGCACTACCTTCATATATTTTGAAAATGGCCATAAATTATAGCTCAGATTTTTTTTGTGGATAATAAAATTTGAATATTTAGATGAGTCAAATAAAGTTACCTGAGCTGTCTCTCCTGATTAATCTGTCCCTGCAATTTATTTTTAGTTTCTTAATGATGATTTAATGTAATGATCTCAACAACCAACCAACCAAATCTGACCCAACAGTAACCTGTTGTATATAAATGTAGAAACAATGCTTAATTTGCCTCATCGTTTTGTGGAATGACTTCTGCTGGTTTGTCATAATCTGAAATCTTTCATTTGTTAATAAGCTTTTAGTTAACAGTTTTTGAAATGACGCTAAGTAGGAATATCTGTAGAATTATCCTGTCTGTGCTTTAGAGACATTCCAGTATGATTTATATTCTGACTAGCTGACAAGCCCAAAGGTAAGAAAAAGCTAAAAAAAATTAGCACAATTTATGTAACACTGCTAAATACAGCATCACAGAGTCTGCAGGTAAACAATGTTGACAGGTTTGCAGAGTTTGGCTACGTTAGCAGAGCTAACTGCACCAGCACCAGCATCCGGTCCTCCCTGCATGTTATCCTCCACATTCCTGTTTGTTACACATCACTCTGGTCGAGTTAATTAGACACAGCCTTCATCCAACTTTGTCTCCATCCATTTTCTAGGATGGCATCTTTTATCTGTGCTTGTTTAAATCCAGATAGTAGTCATCATCAACGACTGCATTGTAATTACAATACTGAATCTCCTAATTTTGCACCACAATTTGTCTGTCTCATGAAGACCATGGTCATCTGCCTGTCATCATCATGGTGCTCTGTAGAAAATATTTTACTCTTTATTAAACTGCTTGTATTTAGTCAAAAAAAAAGTTTACCAAATATGACATTTTCTGTGTTTTCTAACTTTTATTCTTATCATTTTGTTCAGAAGAACAATACAATTGCTGACTTATCAACAGAGTGCTGGTTGCACTCCTCTCGCCTGTCCGCTATTTTCCTTTACATCACAATGCATGTTGGTACATATTGCTGGGATAGTGACCATCGGTTAGACACCACCTTTTAGAATTACATTTACATTTTAGGATGCATAGAGTCCACTATGTAGGGTCATTCTGGCGTCTTCTATGGTGAATTGTTAGTTTTCATCTTAAAGCTTCAACAATATCAAAATTGTATGAAAAAGGAAAGAAAGAAAGAAAGACAGAAGAAAAGTGATAAGGTGATTAAACAACAGGGATTTGTTTGAGCTTGTGGTTCATGTAACCTCCTCAGCCGGCACCTCGAGTGGCCCAGCCTCGGTGACTAAAGGGTCTGTGACACACTCAACAGAAAGTCAATACCGTGATAAACACTCCTCTTCACTTGAGCTCCGGTTCACCACTTTAGCAGCCAATTGCTTTAATAGTCATTAGCTAACTAGTAAATCACCACAACCTGGAAACAAGTAAATAACAGAGTCACTGAATGAAGTCATGAAAAAAAAGAGGCAAACTGCAGCGAGAGGAAACATGTTGCGTTTTTACACGTACTCCCTCTTAGTGAGAAAGTGAGCATATGTTATAGAAAACGAGCCTGTAAAACGTTTTTGTATTTTTTTCTCCTGCCAATGGGCCTGGCAGTGAGTGTCATTCAAGATGTGGCCTTTCCACACTCATAAAGAACACATAAAACACACATTGTGCTCTCGTAAAGCACTTACAGAGGTGAGATTTATGTGCCGGGGTCTGGATTTCCAAATAGAGAGCAGCGCTGTCACTAAAATGTGTTTGATTTACACCCCCAATGTATTGGTGTGATTACCGATGTGATTTCTCAAAATTGAAAGATGATGTTTGAATTGAATGACTTGAGCAGACTTAAAATCTTACTGAGGGTGCCGTAGAGGGTCCTTGGTTCACTGAGGCGCATTACTTTAAACACGTGCAAAGTTCATCAGCAAGGAGACATTTTTCTGCCCCCTTTGTCCTCTTGCCAGACAGCTCTGCAACTCACACAGGCGAGACCAGGATGTAACAAAGCTCATTTACTAAGTACTCTAAATAAGGTTTGATACTTCTATTTCTCTGTATTTGTACTGATGTGTAGTACTTTTCCTGCACCAGATATGTTTTGATGGCTTTACTTGCTCTTTGCAGTCACCAACCGTTTACATTACATAATTAACAAATAAGATGATTTACTATTACAACTTTGAATACCAAGCAGTTTACGAAGTGTTTTAAAAGGAGCTCCACCCTTCACAGCTGCAGCATTAGTGGGATAAAAACATTGATGCATAAGAGATTTGGATCCAAAACGGCTTAATATTTTTATTTTTCTCAATGAAGAGTTTCACTACCTCCACTTAAGGTACACTTTGATGCTTTTTCTTTTTTTGTTCTTTTCCTTAACGCTGCTGGGACTGTCATTTTGTGTCCCTTTAAGCAGCCTCCGTGGACTTCTTATGTCTTTGCTAACATTGTCCTCCACAATCAAAAGTTGCATTCTCTCACAAAAAAATCTCCCACTGTCTTTAAAATGTCAAATGCATCTCTCACTGTTTTTTTTTCTTAGGAAACTGTAAATATGGCCTTCTTCAGTCTGTGTGCTGTATATCAATTGGACCTCACACAAATTGTGTTTAAGGGACGTAAGCACTGCATGATGCATGATATATACAGGCAAGATAGTACCAGTGCCTTTGCTAAGGGAAAAAAATCTAAGAACTTGTTCCTTTTACAAAAAAAGAAAGCTGAAGAGAGACAGGAAATTTGAGGGGGTAGAGTGAAAGCAACCACCAACGACCACTGTGATGACATTACATGGGTTGCATTTTACCACAAAGTCAAACCAGCACTCCTGTACTTCTTCAATTCACACTATTGTGAGCTCTCTGCTCATACAAAAAAAATGTTCAGTAGCTAAAATTGGAAGACATCAGTGTATTTTACATCCACTGCCAATATTAGCAAAGGTCACCTCTGCTTTTGTGAAAAAATGCTGCATTCTCTCTTGTATAGAAGGTCTGGCTAACTTTGCTTATGTGTCTTTAACACAGCCCTCTTACAGCCTTCAAAGTGGATTTGAAAACGTTTACATCGACCTGCTCACTGGAGGCAAAAGTGAGTCTTGTAAAAAATGAATTATTGATGCCATGCGTGGCTCCTCTCTGACTAGGAACAATGTAACTCGCACTGGTGAATTCATCTGAGCTCTTAAAAAAATCAAGGTCTCTGTGCTCGCTTTCATGTCCTGACATGGGTTCGCTCTCCACGCCACAAGACATTCCTTGATCACCGGCGATGTCCAAGGCATTTCTTGGAGGCACCCCGGTCCTGTCGGGACAGAGCGCGTTATTGTTGGGATACCTGCATAGTTGCATGATTGGTGTCAAATAAACACGGTGCTGAGCTGCAGTGCTAGAGGTCTTTTTACCTGTAATTATGGCATGGCTAGCTTTCCACTGCGGGACGGCTGCCAGCTTGCTTTGGCTTTTATGGGGCTTCTGGTCCTTTCTTGTGGTTGTCATGCTGCAATTAAAACTGTCTCCAATCGCTGGGTGGCAAAAGGCGCTGAGACAGACTCTTGTCTCTCTCACACACAGACACACACATGCCTGTGTACTTGTATACACACACACAAACACACTGTGGAGCCTCTGGCTGGAGGCGATGGGAAACGTATGATATAGGAAAAACATAGTTAATTACATTTGACAGGTATCTATTAAAGTGCATTCTTAGACCTTAGAGGCCTTCTCACATCTAATGGAAATACACACTCAAATGTTGCCCATGAATAATAGTGTTTCCCAGCCAAAAGCTCTGGCTTTCTTCCCTTATCTCGCCGACATCAGACGTCTGTCAGCGAATAGACAAATCACCACTAATCAAATCCACAAAAGTATTAACCAAGGTCTTATACTGGCATTCAGATGCTTTTTAATTAGTTATTCAGGGATTCTTTTCACTTTAAAGTGAATAAGCACTTGAGTCCCTCCTCCACAGGAGCACCAGCTCGCCTGTTTATTACAGACAATAGAAGTGTGATTGTAATCATCGTACTTTACTCTGATTTGGAGATAAAAGGAGAATGTATGTATCTCAGATAAACATGGATCATAAACTGCAGGTTAAATGTCCAGATGTGTAGTATACACATGTATGTATTTGCAATAAACTATGCCTCACATGACAGAGAAAGTTGTCTGAGATACTGTCTTCTTTTCCTCATCCATGCCCTCCCGGTCTCATCCGTAAGGCTACAACTCTTTTTGATTTGTGGATTAACCCTTTGTGCCCCTGACTCATTTCCAAATCTATTCTAGACTTTTAGCGCAAAATATTTTCTAAAAGGCATGAAAGAAGAGGGACACATCTTATAGATTACATAGATTACAAGTAAAGGGATATCAGATGAAAGCTGTAATCCCATCATCATGTTAAATAAATCAGTAAAACACAGGATTAGTGATCTTAAAATTGTACGCCTCAACACTTTATTTGCACTGCAGGCAAATATGGGGGGTGGGGGTAGCTATGGTTGATAAATGATTGTTGAAAAAAATTCCAAACCGAGTGTCAGGTGAGGAGATAAATACATCTGTATGCTACCTATCAGGCTTTGCCAAGCAGGTCATAAGCTTAAAGCAGGCTTGCTGCAGAATTTTAGTCACAATGAAGCTGGACAGTCACTTGTGCTAAGTCTATTGCAATACAGTTAACCCTTATAGAATTGCAATTTTGTATTACATGTAGGATATCAAAGATCAGCCAGGCAAAAGAAGAAAAAGGTGTGAGGAAATCTTTTTTTTCCCCCAAATCCCAAATACCTTTCAATACAATTTGTATTTGTTAAATGTTATGTTAAATTATCTTTTCCAATCAGTTATATCTAGTCTAATACATCAGTATGTCCTTCACTGTGTGCAGCTTATCAAGAAAGCTGGGTTTTTCTGTTAACAGAGTCATGTAAGCAGTAACTACATTTACCAAGATGCAATGCACACCAGTAGCTGTATCTGGGGCCTTGTCTCTGCAGTATTTCTTTATCCATATACTCTGATAGTTTGCAGTCATTATTTGTAGATGCTGCTTCCACTAATGAAAACACAAAGCTGGTCAGCAATACATGAGAAGGCAGACACTGGAAAACTCTGCAAATCAAGTGATGGGGACACATAAAAAAATAATTATGCAGGTATGGCGTTATACTACATATGTCACACTGTGACTTTAAAAAGATAGATGGCGATAAGGTTGAAAATTGGCAAACAGTCCCTTTAAGGTGTGGTTACACCACCTAAACACTCAGTCTGGGTTAACCATAAAAATAAAAATAGTTGCAAGATTTGGCTGGACACAAACTCTAGTCTCTGCATACAAAATGTTCAGGAAGGCAGAATACTTCCTTATCATTGAACATTGGCACTGGGTGTAAATCATGAGGAGTTCAATCTTCCTACATGTAATTCCTATATTGGCACTAGGCTTAAATCACGAGGAGGCCTAAATCCAACATGTACTACACAAATACTGCTGACACCTGGTCAAGTATGTTTAGATTTAGTAAAAAACATAGTTATGTAATATCATAAAAAATGTCAAGTAGAAGTGTCATACAAGGTGGCTGCCATGTTTTTACACCTGGACCCTTGTGGGCCTAAAGGGAAATATTTGATGTAACGTGTAGTGCTATAAGACACATTCGTGCAGGCTTTTGGCTGTAGGCGTTCAAAAGTTTAAAGACGTGCAGAGCCGTATGCTGTATCAAGATATTCTGTCCTCTTTTTCTGGATGAGAAGTTGTTTTTGGGGGGGAGAATTTAAAGAGATTGATTAGTTAATATATTGATTTGTGTTTCGAAGCTTCAACTGATTTGCACCGTAGTCTCTTCATTTACTTTATTTGTTCTGTATTTGCTGTTTCACAAAACTCTTCTCCCTTTCTTACCACTCCCACACCCCCATGTTCCTCCCGTACTATCTCCTCTCATTAGAAGGGCTTGAGGATCTCTCACAAAGCCAGCGAGAGATTATGATGATAGTTTTGCAGCCTGCCCCCCTTTGTCTCTGTCCACATTCCTCTAAAATGAAAGACAATTACCTTAGTGTCTGATGCTTGCAGTTTGTTGACATGCACTTTGAAGAGCAGGACTGGTTCCCATGCAGCCTATGGCTATACATGCAGGTTTTTCTACTGCAGCAATTACTGTCCACGTTGTGATAGCTGACAAACTGGGAGTGCCCATCTCTTCTGCAAAGATACATTGGTCCGGAGCCAGAATCTGTTGGCATGGAAAGCTGTTCTTCATGTATAGGCCGGCCGTTCACGGAACAATTAACAGCTCAAGTTTTTTATGTAAAAGTTATTGACGTGGACAGGGAGTCAGGATTCACTTTAAATGTTACCACAGGTCAGGGGAAAAGCAATGTGTGGCATTTAAATAGGCAGCACATCAAGGCGTAGCAATCTGACAGTGACATGTGAGTCTGGAAAGTGCTAATAGCCTTTTTCGAGCTGATTCCATCCGACCCGCTGCCAATGTCAGAATCCAGCTGAATTTGCTCTCCAAGATGTTCTTCTGAGGTGAAAGCCAGCAGTCAGTTGTAGCTCCGCTGGTAGCCGTTTCCGATGCTTTGGTAGCGTAGCATCAAAGTCACGGGGCACACATATATTCCGCAGGATTAGAGTAGCGTAAAAGGACAGCCCCAGCCCATTCACTGTTGGCACGGCCGCCACAGCCTCGGCACAAGTGAGTTTTTAATGCATTCCATTTAACTTTAATTACTCCAATCTCTGCGAGGGCACACAGGAAGAAAAGGCCCGGGCGTTTGTGCCGAGCAGATTACCCCACTGCCCTGCCAAGTCCGCGGCGCGCTGCATCCTAAGATAGAATTCAAATTCAAATGTGGGCTAAAGAAAGTGCAGCTGTCACCCCTCTGGCCTGCGAAGCCCCAACCGGATCAAAGATGAGCTGTCCTCCTCCCCTGCCCGTGTAAAAATGAGCTGTCCTGGCCGTGCCAGTGTCTCGTCCCCCTGGGGCACCTAATCCTCCTCTCCTGACTCCACACTGACAGTCTGAATAAAGGCATTAAACCCCGCAAAATAATTACCAATTAAAACGGATGGAGAAGTCATCAGGTAGTGACTGGGGGGAGAGTAGGCAGAGGCGGCAGAGAGGGATGAAGCTTCGGTGGGTTTTCTCTCCTCCCTGCCAAGAACAACCTGTATTTTCTCCTTTATGGGTTATGGTTTTTGCAGTTCTGGATGAGTGAGTGACCTTACACAGTGGTATCAGAGCGGGAACAGACTTCGGAAAGCTTCTAGGATGTCGAAGAAAGTTTGTGTGAGGCATCCCAACTGTACGCAAGCCAGGAATCAGAGCAGAAGTTTTATAAGCTGCTGGAGTTAAGAGTACTTGTTTTATCTGGTGTTACTCTGTCTCAGGCTGAGATACAGTTGAAGTTTAAACATCATCGGGCATTTGGTTGAAATATTTAGATGAGTTTTGACATGTTTGCAGCACACAAGAATCGGCTAAAATCCTTGAAGTGTTTGGATGCCATAGCAAAATGCTCTTAAAATGTTACCTCAAATTGATTTGCTTTAGAAGAGAAAGCGTGTGTCCATGTGTCTTCGTACCTGTATAGCAACACTCTGGGGGTGTTTGCAGACTAGCGTGCCATGAGGCCCAGGGCACTAATCCACCAGCGCCACACTGCCGAATCCAGGTAAAGTGATCCTAAAGCCTTCTTTACCCCTCTCCCTCCTCTGTTCTCCCTGCTCCCCTTTGAGCTCTGTCTATTAGCAGTGGCGGAGATCAGACTGGTGAATATCCACTCAAAAGACCAGTCTGGACCAAGACCCACATTTTGACAAGTTAATCTCCTCTTTGACGGCAGGCAGAAAAGGAGTGAATTGCAGTGATACAAAGGGGTTCTGACTTGACCATATTCTTTTGAAATTCCTTCCTCTGGTGTGGGAGACAACCTGTATTCCTGCCCTTCACAGTCGAGCATGAACATGTGGTCCTTCCAAAAGACTACTACTCACATAGTTTGAAGTGTTCATTTGATTTTTTTTATTTCAAGGCCTTAAACTTGTTTTCAAATTTAGATTATTTTCGTTACTGTTAGTCTCAAAGCAAGATAGATAGTGGCCAGAGCTGGGAAATCACAAAGTACAAATACTTTGTTACTGGGCTGAGGTGAAGTTTAGAAGTGTCTGTACTTGGCTTCAATGTACTGTCTGGAGTTTTAGATGGTTTTGAAAGAAGCCAATATTATTAGTCATGCCTTTTATGACCTGTGTAAAAAACAGATTATCAGCCAGAAGATTGATGGTTGCTGAATTGTTATTCTAAATGCTCCTTAGTGCTGCCACCAGGTCAGTGTCTGATGAAGCAAGTTGCAACACGCTGACTTGCAGTGACTCTATTACATCTCCCACTGAAGAGATTAATAGAGTGATGTTTTTTTTTAAAGATTATTTCTGGGTTTTTGCCTTAATTTGATAAAACAGGGAATGTGGGTAGAGTGGAAGGAACCGCATGCCCAAATTACTGCCAGGACCTGGAATTGATCCTTTGACCAGGTAAGCTGGCACTGTTTTCTCTTTACATGGGATGCCTGCTAAGCCAGCCAGTACCCTGATATTAAATGAATCATTTGAGTGTTACAATACAGAGGGGAAATATGTTGTTCCAGAGGACAACTCACATGTCAACATCAGGATCAGCAGAGATAAGACCTACAGCTTTGTCACAGGGGCAGGCAAAAACCAAGAACAAACCAAAGTGTCCTCATTGTAGCTTTAAGTTTTGTATTAGTTTTGTTTTTAATTAACTTTTGGAAAAATATACGGATTAATAAATTTGTGTTTTCAATGTCTCTTAGAGTTACGTTTTAAATGGTAAGATCTTCTCTGACTGTTTAACATACTTAAGACAGTCTTTTGGGCTCCCCATCATCAGACGTTACACTCTGTGACACTACAACTCTCAGCTGCTTTACAGCTTTATAATGTCTCTGCTGCATTGATTACTACTTTCTTAAAATTGGGATCATAACTCTGCCTCAGCTGTTAAACAACTTAGCCAACTTTAATTTTCTGGACGATATCTGTGTCCCTCCATCTGACATCCCCTGGCACTGTGGTTGTGAGTGACAGCTGGCCTCTGCCATGAGGCGTACACCTGCTTATTAGATAGATGGTGCCATCCACTTCAGATAAAAAAATACATGTCTAAAATTTGGTGCAATATCATTTTTATTTATCCATCATTTTTTAACAATTATTGATTCATGAGTATTTCTGTAACTTGAGAGTGACAGAAGATGTAAAGAGAGAGAGTGGGGGATGACATGCACCAAATACAAAGAGTATCAGGAATTAATCCTATCACCATTGCAGCAAGGACTGTGGTCTCTTCAAACAGGGTGCCTTCATGAGGTAAACCAGCACCCTATTTTTTCTGTCAGTTTTAAACTTTTACCCCTGACATTAAAACACAAAATGTCAAAATATTTTGAAAAGGCTAAAAAACTGCGTTCGAGAGGAATTATGGCTTATATCCATTTTGCGTCACCATGTGCTGCTTTCCCAACATCAAGAATAATTTCAGCCTTCGAGGGTGTGACAAGAACACATGAAACCCAGTTGGCGTATATGTCAGTGCACCTCTTGCACAACAGATGTATGCTGACAAAATCAGCTTGAAAGACACACAAGAGTATTTTGCAGCTTTTAAAGCAGGAAAGAAATCTCCCATTCAGCTGATCAGGTTAAAGAAAAGTTCATTAAGGGCATCAACATTTAAGAAGCTGTGGTAAGCTCCACAAATTTTAGTGTCAATGTTGTTTCATCCTCTGGTGTTTAGCTTGCTTCACCTGCAGGAATACTTTCTGCTGAGTGACAGCAATCCCTAAAACCTACTGGCTACCACTTCAAGGTTCAAGGTTGACTTTATTGTCATTCAGTCATATTTAAAAACATGAAGGAACAAAACACATTACTCAGATCCAGCAGCATACAGAATAGATAACAAACTAAAAGTAGACTCTACAAATAAAGAAATAAATACATAACCTCAAGCCTACAGTAAGTAAATATAAAAACGTAGTTTAAAACCAGCGAGAAAGTGCAGTAATGTGTGCATGCAGTCACAGCGGTAAAGTGCAGCATCACTTAATGACGATTGAACTTTTGCTCATCTCCTTAGACAGAAAGCTGCATAGCAGGGCAGCTCGCAATCTATTCTTAGACGTTGTCTCTCAACTCCAACTCCATTCTTGCGTCTCAGGTAAAACTGTAAACTATGCTGCTTTCTAAAGAGGACTACAGTACACCAGGTACAGTACAAAAAACCTTGAAATGGTTGTTTTTTGTTCCAAATGATAGGCAGAGGGTCTATGATTGCAAAATTTATAATTAATGTTGATTAGTTCCAGATAGTACTTTTTTATTTTTAGGTAAAAATGATCTGACCTTAATATTCAACCATATATGATGTGAAGTTTGGTTAGCTTTGCATGCAAACAGCCGGTTGAAATATCTGTCAGAGAGCATAAACTTTTGACTAAGTAACTTTTTTCAAAGGTTCAAGTCTGTTCTTCTAAGAATGCGTGTACTTTTTCCACCTGTGATAAGGACACAAATTAAAACCCTTGGTTGACTCACAGCCTATAAAGTGCCCACACCATAAATCAACCTTATATCCACATTCATGTTTATTCCCCTGGTTTCATAACGCTGATTGAGCAAGGCGGCTCATTCCAGTGTTTGAAGCCAACTGCTCCACAGTCTGTAACTCGCTGTGGTATTCAACTGATGTTGATCACTTTTGACCCGAGGGACGGTTTGCGTTGCTGATATGACTTGTCTTTTGGTTTCTGTATCTGTGCCAGAATCACCCTGGGCTAAGTACACTGGGCGTGTTCACCACTGTGGACGTTGCAAATGTGTATGATGCATACACGTGTAAGTGTGTGAGCGGAGGAGAGAGAAATAAATTTTTTGTCTATTCTGTGGAACCCATAATTAAACCTTCGACTTCGACTCCCAGCTAAAACACATATTTGCTGTATGTGTACATACTGTACCTGAAAAACATGCACACTACATTTACCTTCAGCAGAATTTTACAGATGATCCCATGTGGGTGTTTTCACCTTTCATCTCTCTTGGTGATTAAGCCCAGGATCAATTTTAAATCCAGCGATGTTTCATCTCAGTATCCAACAATTATCATGTTATGGTCAAATTATTTGATCTTGATTTATAACCTGCAAGCTTTGCTTTTAAGATACCTAGTCAGCTTAATAGGTTTATTTTAAATTGCAGGCCAGGTATTTAATAGCTAAAACATTACTCACCTTAATATGACAACTCTGCTGTATAAAGGCATCATTGTCAGACTTTGTGAGACAAGTATATGTTTGGCAAAAGAGGTCATAAAAAACATCCTTGCAGAACAAAGACAAGTCTCAAGGGTTACAATTCAGATGAGCTTTTTAAAAGAACCAATAAGTGATACACTTTATTAATATAAACAGATCAAATATATACTTAAGTTGTCTAGCTCTGTCTGCCATCCAAATGACATGACCTGTATGTCCCTTCTTTTGTATTGTGTATTTCTGGTTTGTTTATGAGCTGTCTCCCTTCTTCCATGCTGCTAAATAAAACATTTTCACAATTGTTTGCAATAAATAATAACCTGTTTTGTAAGAGTGAAATAGTGTCACAGTAGGAGCTGTTATATGTAACCTTTTGTCTATGCTAACAGTTTAAATAACAGGCCTGTGTGACATTGTCAGACAAACTGGTGGAGCAGCTTTCATGACCAGCTGTCATGTGAATGGACGAACATACTGTAAAACACGGTGAGGCAGCAGAACAGAGCTTTACCTCCCCTGATAAAAATGTAATGATCTGTTTATGATTCAGCAAGAGCTTTACATGATTGTCGCTTTTAATCTGTAAAGACCGGACCTGGAAATATCAAAATAAGAATTTTCATCATCTTTTCTAATAAATGTGAAATGTTGCTTAAACAAATCTTAAAATAGTCTAACCCTGAAAAACATATAAGGCTCTTACAAGTCATACAATAAGCAACTACGATATTTTGTTGCAGCTTCAGGTGTGAAGACACTGATATATAATGAAAAATAAGATGAACTCTTGACATGCACTCTTGTTCCAAAATAATCTATGTTTACAGAATAACATTCATGCAATGCTTGTAATAAACTGTTCTATTGACTTTGAGCCGACCCAAGTGTATAGTGTTAGCATAACATAAGTTGACTCAATGATTACTGTGTGATAGCTTCAAACAAGAGCAAAGGCCACTTTTTTTGGGGTCATCCATTTAGTTCTACAAGAAAAGACTATAAACTGAAATAAACCACTTAAGTAAACATACTGCTCAATGTGCATGAAAGTGTTTTTGATAGAAAGACGTCAAACTCTCTGACATGCAAAGGTCGAAGGACAATTTGATAAATTAAGGAGGGCAAGGACTTCTCTTTTCATAAAAGAAAGAGTTCCATATAAAAGAAAGAGAAGGCCTTCGGGCCTTGTCAGCCATCCTCATTAGAAACTCCACTTTAGTCTTAATGCATTTCTAGTCATTAGCCAGGGCACAATATGTCACAATCCTCTTCAAAAGAGTATGTACACATTGTTCCAATAATTGCCCTGTGAAGGACAAACAAGCAGCATGTAAAAAGGCATCATTATTCAGGTGCAATCACCGACGAGGACTTTCAGGCTTTGCCATTGTTGCAGAAGGCCATCTGATGTCAGACTGCCTCGCTGCAAAAGTAAGAATGAAACACAGAGTGATTTGCCAAACAGCAGCGTGAGAATGTCTGTGTGGACTTAAACACTGTTTAATCAGAGCTGCAGCTGCCATGATCAACACTTTCAAATACAACACGATTAAAGTCAAATAATCTGGTCTGAGTATTGTGTTGTATAGACTGCATCTTAATGTAAAACTACACCAAAACACCCTTTAATAGTACCATCCTTCTAGCTGTCAATCAAATTGCAGTAGATATGAAATTTCCCACATTTCTCAGAAATTTTAATTGATATGCATAGTTAATGAGCTGCTTTCTGTCAGACAGCAGTAAGATGGCAGCTTGCCAAACTAAAAAAAAGAAAAAAATCTTTCCATGCATGGATGACTGACTGTACTGTCTTATGTATTATCATAACGCAGACTTGACGTCAAGGTTATCAGCACCCATAGAGGTGAAAAACTGATGACCTCCCCCAACATCAGTGCTCAACCGTTAATGCCCTCAGGAGGGCTTCAAAATCTTCAACTGAACACTGTAAGTCCAGCTGCCTTGACTTGACATGATCAACTACTCTAACAGATATACTGCAAACAGTAAGTACCTTTTGTGGGATGTTCAGGAATGTCCTCGGCCTTGAGGGCATACTGTTACTCCCTTTGGCAGTGTGCAAAAGGTGATACCTTAAAAGAAATGAACAAAGAAAAACCCTGACTGGGTGTTAAAGAAAAGGTTGGACTCTTTGGGAAATACCCTCATTCCCTTATTTGTCCATTTGAATGGACAAAAAGTTACAGTTTTCAAGCATTCATATTAAATAGATGATGTGATGGGATACTTATGACTCAATACAATACAATACAATACAATACAATACAATACAATACAGTACAATACAATACAATACAGTACAATATGATACAATATGACATGATTTGATATAGTACTACACCATATAATATGATAAAATACAATCAGGGGTGTGTCATGGGGTTGGCCAGAGGTGGCCATATTGCACAATATTGCACATTCCACAAAATACACAACAAAATAAGTGAAAGAGAAAGGAACAAAATTAAGTTTTTCACAACAACAACAACAACAGCAACAACAAAAACATTATTTCAAATTTTGATTGTGGTTGGAAAGCAGCAGCACACCAATCCAGTGCCACCAGAAATAAGCCCCAGTCAACAGTGGGTTAGCTTAGCTTACCATAAAGACTGGAAATGGGTTAACTGCAGCCTGTTTCTGTGTAAAGAAAAATGTCAACGAGCAATTTCAAAGCTCATCAATAAATATGTTTCTTTCTTTCCTTTTCTTGTTGACCTGAGGGTGCATGCTCATGAACGTCAAATAGTCCAACACATGACTCCCAGTAAAACCCAACCTGCTGTTTTTAACCCATCGCTAAGGCATCAACAATAAAAAATATGAATTGTCAGTTTTAGTTTAGGTGTACAGGTAGATTTTACTACCTTTGGACAGAGCCTTGATTGCAGTTTCAACCTGTCCTGTCTTTGCTCATCTAAGCTAACATTTGTATCATTATCAGAGCGATACAAACCTTCTTATCCAGCTCTAAAGAAGAGTAAGAAACTTATTTTATGACGAAGAGCTCATTTCTAAAATAGTGTCAGACTGTTCATTTAATTAAATACTGCAGCACTGATAGAAATTTGGTCTTACACAACCCCGTCTTAAAAATCAAAGCATGTCATTTAGAGGAATGTCTACTGAGGTAGAAAGGTTGTTATTGAATTTGATCAAATTGAATTTTGTAAGTTTATTTTCCCCTACAAGTTTGTTCTAAGCATGGAAATAAACAGGTTAAAGCTTTCACTAATAAAATTTACCCGGAAATTAAACCTCTGAGACTGCAATGTTGCTTTGGTCAATATGCTGATGCCAAATCAGACCAAAAGCTAGCTGAGTATTCAAAATGTGCCTCAGAGCTGTTCTAATAGGTATTAAATCATCTTAATTTTAAAACTCCAGTAGCTCTGATTGTAATATCCTTTTTTAATAACTAAATAAGAGCAAGAGAGCTAGGGCGACAGTGCAGATGTAGAGTTTAATACCCACACTCTGTCTGCCAAAGCAGGAAAAGCAAGGGTAGAAAAGGACACATTTTTGGCAGCCCTTCATCAAAAGCATAAAGCAGTGGCCACAAGGGGAGAAGTAAACAGATTAGAAAAGCTATTGACATTTCCACATAGCAAGGAAGGGGTGTCAAATGGCAGCGAGGATGATAAGGTGTACAGGCATTCAGTCCCCCCTCTCATGTTTTATGTATCTGTGATCACAAATGATCGTGAGAGAAATTAATCAATAACAAAGCCGCCGGGATGTGTGGATGACACATGCCACTGCCCACCCCCGCCGCCACCTTGTGCCGCCCCCCTCCCTCCCCCTCCTCCTCTTCCTTCAGCATCCCGTGCCACACTCCTCCATTCTCCACCCTCCTTCATTCTCCTCACCCCATCCATTTTGATTCGGGGGCCTGTTGTTCGCCCACGTCTAGGTGAGGGATTTTTACATCCCCGGCGTGCTTGGAGGAACTCCATATGGCCGGGATCAAAGGTGTTGCTGGGTGCATGGTTCTGCTTGGTTGCCAGCCACCGCTGTTAATTAGAAAACAAGATCAGAGGCGGTATTAAAATCCAATTAAGCCCGTATGAACAGATTGCCAAGTGATGTTCACTAATGCATTACTGAGCACCATGCAAATTTTAGTGGCAGCATTTGGCTTTATGTTATGTGTTTGTGTCATTAAGAGTGTGTGTGTGTGTGTGTGTGTGTGTGTGTGTGTGTGTGTGTGTGTGTGTGTGTGTGTGTGTGTGTGTGTGTGTGTGTGTGTTGGGGAGTGTATCCGAGTGTGTGCAGGAGTGTGTCTATGCACGTGTCACTTGCTGGCTATCCAAGGCTGTGTGACATTGCCTGATCTTTTCTTTGATACACAGCTCTAATCTCATATAAACAATCAGCTAAAGCTCTGCAGAGCAACAACACCTCTGCGCACAATAAGATTGGATGATATTGCTTCTTACAATTAAAGCATAATTGAGAATGCTGAATTATTGATCCATCATAATTGAGTTCTCTTCATCTGATTTGTATGAGAAACTAATATGATGCACAGAAAATCCAGCAGATTTGGATAAATTGCCTGAGAGTATTTGGGTTTTATACAAATATCTATAGCGCTTCGATTTGGTCTCCACTGGCCACTCAAAAACATAAATTACAAGAGGGACAGGAGCTTTCCATTTAAATCATTTTAAAATCTGAGATGGCTGTCTGCAGATATAATTAAACCATGTTAAGGAATTGGATGAGGCACATTAAAATGCGTACATAAAATCATTCTGCACAATAAGTGCCAATTTAGTCCATGAGTTTCATTCGCCACAGCAGACAGACAGGGCATCTGTACCAAAGACTGACAAGTGGATGCAGCTGGTGGCCTATGGCCCGAAGCATCCACATTATCACAGACGAGGGCTGTTAATGCTGGGCTGAATGGAGCCCCTTTTGAGATACAAAATAGCATTCTGATTAGAAAGCCAGGAAATACACATCTGAAGTGCCGGAAATTGTCACAATGCAGAACCACGGCACATTTGGCACAGTCTCAAGCTGGGTATAGAGGAGGAAGATCTTAATGAAGGGATGTGCCGCTATCAAACGCTCTTAGATTTCTCATATAGTTGTGCAGTTGATCATTTTCTACAGGGCAAGTTCTTCAGGTCATGGGTTGTATCAAATTTTCCTCTCTAATATTATCATTTGACAAAAACTGTATTAAACTCGTCTGTGGAATGAGGCTTGCACTAATATTTTCATTAGGGAGTTTTGTAGTGGAATGTTTCAGAGATTTACTCTGCAAAACCTCAAAACTAGGCAAGTGTTTTTGTCTTATTTTTGTAAAAAATATATCTCATTAGACTTAATATAAGACACTTTCATCTGACATGTCCAGATAACATCTTATTTCAAAATATTACCAGCACAAAAAAGACCTGAATTGTTTGTAATGAGTACAAAAAAATGCCAATGGGGTAGGAAAATGTACTTGTTAAGTTTCTCAGACTAAGAACGTTGTCTTTATTCTGGCAAACACATCATAGTGGCAAGTAAACTCCCACTGTACAGGTGCATTGTTCACTACTCAGGGCCCTATAGCTCACAATCAGAGCACTCACACTGTAGGAATAAAATCAGGCAGAGCTTTGACAATTGTAAGTTTCCTTTAAAAACTCCCGCACACAGAAGTAAGTCAGACAATGACTTTGATCATAAATATAAACAACAATTATCACCTTTCTGACATGAAAATATAAACCGAAAATGAAGAAGCTTTGTAAAACGATAATTTGTCGTAGCATCAATGTATATCGTTGTATTTCAGTTATTTACATCACGGGGTGTGATGCCATGGCGCTTTCAGACGATGTCTACCATTTTATGTAGGTGCAATCAAGAAAAGAAGCCCTGAAGTTTGGGAAATGGCTCATGTGGCCTTGTCTTCACTATATGAGAGGATGCAGTTTGCCGGCCAAAATTTCAGACATGCCAGAAAATCATGCGACTGGTCAGGAGTAGCTGATGGCACAGTGATTGGCTCTTGTGACCCCTATACTATATGGCCAACAAAAAGCGATCCAGCTAAAATTTGGCCTGACGTCAGAAAGCAGTCATGAGATGTAAAACTGAGTCAGGATCAACCCTCAATTTTCAGTGTTTGCCTGGCCTTAAGTCTGATGAGGTTTTTTTTTTTGTTTTTACCTGAAATAAGACAAAAACACACCTATAATCTTGAGTTTTTGCAGTCTTATATTTATTTTTCCAGGAGAGCCAGACAAAAAGCTATCTCAGCACATCACATCTGTATTTGTAAATGAACCTGTAAAATGTTTGCAGTGTGTTTTATCATCTTCATACACAGATCAAGACTTCGTATTACAGTTTGATAAGATAACACTCTTAGACCTAATTCAATTATTTTCGGAAGATTTTAAGGATTTGTGTCAAGACGATTGGAATGACAGCTGCTACATGAAAAAGGTCAAATAAAATCCAAGAAAACACAGAAATACACAAAAACACACAAGGACACATTGAACTCTGCAGTGAAAAAACGTGAATGTAGGTACAAAACTGCAATGAGTGCCTGCTGTGGTAATCAGCTCACCTTGTACACCTGTGAAAACTGCTCAAACCACCATACCTTGTTGAAGTGAGATCCACCTTCATCAGGACTGATTGACTTGCACCTGTGTGTTGTCAGCTCGTTGTGTTCTGTTTGGTCAGTGCAGGTTACTTGCAGCGTATATAAACCTCTCACAGCTTCATGATGGTATCAGATCTACTCCTTCAACATTATGGCTGGTTTCCTCACCTCTGGGTAAGCATTGTGCTCTTTTGTGGCTTTTTGGCTGTTTTGTGCCTAGTATCTTTTGTCACATTCTCTGTTTGTTTTTTTAATAGGGCTGTGCTCCTTGTTGTGCTGATTGCTTCAAGCTATGGCTACCCTTCAAAAATGGGTAAAGTATCTTTCTTATCAATGTATGACAGTTGGTTAAGATGACTGAGAACTTCTAACACTTAATCTTTCTGGTGGTTCTCTAGCTCTAGCTCCAGCACCAGCACCAGCTGCTCCTGAAGTAGTTGTTCAACCTCAACCTGCTACATATTCAGTCCAACCAGTGGCAGTTTCTCAAGGCACTAACATTCCTGCAGCATCAGGCTACATCAGAAGCGCTCCAGGTGGTTTCCAACATGCCTCTGACCAAGGTAACCGGTGCTAATTTGACTGACTTCCAACTTTTCCCTGATGTTTTAAAAGGCTAAAATGACTATTGCAAATTGCTGGACTCCTAATTGACTGACTTCTATATTTTAGAAGTTGCCTGGGAAGTTCAACCCCTCAGTCTTCTTACTGGTGTAAGCCCTGCTGCTGCTGTTGACGCTGAGCCTCTTGGCCTCGGCTATGGGAATCAGCCACAGTACAATGGAGGTGACCTGTCCCAGTACGGGGGGAGCTATGAGCATGGAAACTCTGAATCTGAAACCCATGGACTAGGTTACCAGTCCCAGTCTCTTGATGTCCAAGCTCCAGCTGAAGTGCAAATCAGTGAAGCTCAGCCATTAGGCCTTAGCAGCTTTGGAAGTTGGCCCTCATTCTCATACCTGTACGACTACATGTTTATGACCGGCCAGTATCCTCCAGGCACCCTCACCCACTCCAGCGAAAGCTTTGAGCAGGGAGCAGACCACTGGCAAGATGCCCACTACCAGAGGTACTACATCCCTAGCTACACTATTACTGAGCTCCAGCCTGCCCCTGTTCAACAGGCTCCCAAGGGAAAAATGCCAAGCCAACCTGTGAAGCAAACTGTTGGCAAGGTAATTTATTTTTATTAATGTACAAAATTTGAAAGGTTGCTTGGAATAGCTCTTAATGTGGTCTGTCTCTTTCAGGGTGGATACTGAAAATCTGACTGAGGCCCTTGTTTCTGATCCAATAAAGATCTTAAAACTCATTTTCTTTGTCTGAGGTTGTTAATTGATATCACACTTAAATGTTTGACCCTTGCACAGCAGCAAAACATTTCTTGCTTTCTAGTATTGACTGTACAATACAATCTATAGTTGTGCAAATGCATGAGGCTTTTGAAAGCAATCACTGCACTGAGTATATGTACCCTTGGACTCTTGCATATGACCTGCAACTTAAATGTGTTGTCCACTGTAAGAAAGGTTGGACAATACATTAGTCAAAATCCTTTCCCTCACCAGCTTAAAGCTTGACTCAATACCAAAGGTGTGCTAATGTTATCCAGCCACAACTTGTTGCTTCTGGCTTAACCTTGTTTCTAGTGACTCCTTTGGCTAAAATTGGTCATTTTTAAAAACTTTCATAACTTCTTCTTAAAGGTGAGGCTCTTGCCAAAGCCTGCAAATAGACTGCACACCAACCTTTTGAAAATGTTTAGCTGAGTTCATGCATGTGTATCATGTAAAATTGACAATCTAAACCGTGGGCTTTAAAACCCTTGAGTTTAATGTGTACCAACAATTGTAGGCACACTGTTTACTCCTCCAAAAATCAGTGATTCAATGGTATTTGACTGTAAAAGTCATGTTTGTTGTGCACTACATCAAATAACTAAATCCAGTAGTTTAATGGTATAACTTTGAACCTCTTAAAGGGGTGGAAGTGAGGTATGAGGAACTTGTCTATAGGTGTTACCATTTGAGGACTGAGACAGAGGCTAGGACTTCCACCACGCAAGATGGGGTCAACTCATTTAGCTTTCTTTAAGGAACTCCTTCCCCAAACACTGTCAAGTGCATGCTCAATTTGGAAAATTTTCATTGCTTTATTTTGCTGTCCCAAAGCCCATCCGTCGGCACTATTCTCATATCCAACCCATACATGTTCTTCAAAGCCTGCAGTGCACTGACCAGCTGTTAATGTCTGCAGGCTTTGAAAGACAAAAAAAACATGACATTCTGATGGCACCAATGGCATGCTGTTTACTGTGGACACAGACACTTTTTTAAGTTTACAGCGGAAGAATGATGCTCAAGAAAGCAGGAGGGGAGAAATGTCTAACTGCACTACAAGGGAGACCTCAGTTACCTAATGGGACTTTCTTCAATTTTTAGAAGTTAAATCAGAAAACCAGAAAAAGTTTAATGAAAGTGCGTCTTCAACAAGGGTTTTCAGCTTATACTGTTTTTATACAATATTGACACAATCCAAGGTCTGCCTGATATGTTTGCTTTAACAAAACACATTGTTTTAGCACTTGAGGGGAAGACTGAGCTGAAACAACAAAGTCTAAACCTTGTCATACTGAAAATGTTATGCATTTGTTGCTTAAAACTATGTTAAAATGTGATGCAAAATCATCAAAATGTACAATATATCAGTACACTGCTGGCAAGGAAACAGTGTTGTAAAAGCAAACGGGCTTTCTGACAGCAAAAAAAGGGCTGAAAAATGTCAAAATAAATCGTACACTAACAAAACCATAGTGTTTGGGTTGAAGCTTTTTTTTAATTGGCTTACCTATATGGTAGAGTTGACCTCACCTGTAGGGGCTGATAGCCCTGCTTTTGTTCCAGTTTACTGTATACCCTGTAGGTAATACACCTACTATTTATAAGTATCCACACAACACCAGAAATAGGGAACTACCCCTTTAAAGTGTGCAAAAAAAATTGCCTTCAGGATTGCAGGTGTTAACAGCCATGAAATAACTCAGTTACTTGGGTCACTCATGGCCTTCTCACCCCCTGTGATGCATTGCTGATCTGCTTGATGAGTGGAGGAGCGTGTGGGAGGGTACTTCAGGTTTTCAAACCACCCCAGCCCCAGCATTAGAAAGATGTATGCCACTCATCCATCTTCTGATGCAATTCATACATTAAGTAAAAGCCATACATTTTGAACACCTTGGGAAGCCAAAGTGTGGCTGGTAAAAGGTCTTTTCTTTATCACACATTGAGTACATTCATAAACAAATCCAACGTCTCGGGTAGTCTTGATCTATAGTTTGGCTTGAGCTGCGTCTCAAACAAAAGTGAATCAATAGCCAATCTGTTACAGTGACATTGCCTGATGTCATTAATGGACAGTGGGCATCCTAATTCATATAACAAATCACCTCAGAAAGACTCTCCATTGATCTTTAATTAGAAGCAGCTGTTAATCACCTTTATGACTCTCCTCAGTGGCACTGTAATGGTTTCTGCAGTGAAGCCACAGCAGTCTGTTCCAGCTAAAGAACAGCAGCATCAGCAGGGTGTGTTTACTGTCTCTGTTTATGTACAGCGCACCACAGTATTAATGGATCCCCTTCAGGTTTCCAGGATATTTTGGACATTTCATAATTGCCATCTTTTATTCAATTTAAGCCAGAGAGAAAAGGAGAATTACAGTCTTCATCTCCAGCTCCTCTGCCACTGTAACAACCTTAAAATCCTCTCTTTCTAATGGTCTTTTCAGGAAAAGGGACAAACAATGACCCACAGGAGAGAAATGGCAATTACCTCCAGTAAGGTGCCCACTTCACACACCTGTCACAACACAGATGAACCCATCATAAAAGGCCGGTGGAGAGGGACAAAAACGAGGGAGCTCTCCCCCGGTGACCCTTCAGCTTTCATAGTCTCCCCTCCTTTTCAGCTCGACTATTAAGACATAAAGGGGTCAGTCCCCAGACAGCTCCATCCTTTATCCTCCCCTCATCCACTCGTCTCTGACATAAAACCTTTCTGTGTTCCCTCACTAGCTGCCACAGAGCATCGACATCAAGATTCTAATTTTTATTCTAACGAAATGGCTTCTTGTAAATTTTATAGTGGTTTTCTCAGAATGAAAGTTTTCTATTATTTAATGACCGGATGAAAACTTTTTAACAGTGAGTTTCTTCACTACAACCACTCATCTTTTCTAAAGCCATATAAACAGAAAGTAAGTGTGATATGTTTCATATTCGTTTAATTGTTTCAGTGAAGCAGTGGTTCAAAGCATTTTGCATGCAGCGCAGAGAAAACTGAATATACATGTTGCCATATGTTGCGATTTGGCATCTGGCGTCCTCCTGTGCCAGTGGATGTGAAGGTGGGATCTGGTTCGACTTAGCCATGTGGCAAATATAGGCCTAAACAAACATGGATTTCAGATGTCTGGCTGTAAAACTCGGATAAAAAGACGTGGCTATATGGGGAAATAATTTGCTCGTAAAATTCATAGATCTTCATACTTGAGTGTTATTCCTTCAAGTGTTTTATGGCTCCCTCTTAACATAATGAAACAGATATAAAATCCCTCGGGGCAGAGATCTAAGTTTTATTTACAGTCTTTCTCATCAGTGTGATTTCTTTTGATGAGATTTGGTCATTTACTGTCAAATTTACTTATTTATCTATTGAGGCTCACACAGTCAATTTGAAGCACACAAAGAACAGCAAATCCTTTATTCTTTGCAGAGATCCTCACATTTGAATACCTTTGTGGTCTGAAAACCATATCATTAAGTGCACCACAAAAATATAGGAGGCATCAGATTCCATTACCACGTACAACTGCTTAAGTCGTCACTTTTTTTTTCCAAGAATACCCAGGATGTGTACAGACCAGTGTTAAAACCTACCCCCAGCCACTGCGAACGGCCCAATTGCCTTGTGATTAACGCACAATAAAAGAATGTGATGGCTTAAAGAAGCAGCAGGAAAAGCTGCCCAGTGAAAGATGGGTGTATGGCGCACTCTATAATTAAGCCAGTCTGCACTTGATGAAAGTAGATCACACTGGCGGGCCACGGCTTCACAGCCAGTTTGTTTTTACGACATAATTACAGTCCAAATCAAATGAGAAGATTTAATATTGCGCCACGACAAGCATGTGCCCAATGCCAACAATGACACTGACCCCCCTGAGGGAAGGTGTGTGTGTGTGTGTGTGTGTGTGTGTGTGTGTGTGTGTGTGTGTGTGTGTGTGTGTGTGTGTGTGTGTGTGTGTGTGTGTGTGTGTGTGTGTGAGTGAGTGAGTGAGTGAGTGAGTGAGTGAGTGTGTGGGGGGCAGGTAGGGCGTCAGGAAGCCGACACTGTGAATCTCCCCCTCCACAGTAGCTGTGTACCTGCGTCTGGGCCCACCTGGGAGGTCTGACACCAGTGGAATTACATTGACAGTGGGACAGGAGAGAGGGAAGAGTCTGTCTGTCTGTATGTAAACTAAAAAAGAGAGGAAAGGTAATGAGAAAAGGAAAGAAGGAGGAGTTCTGAGGAAAAAAGTTTAACTGAAGGAATCAGTCCAGTAGAAACTGACAAAGGAAAGGAAAGAGAGAACAAAGACCTGAAAATAGATTCAAGTGAGGTTATGACTACCGGGGAGAGTGATGAAGAGACAGAGAGAATGAGAAGAGAAGGCGCAGACTTAAATATGTAGACAGAGAGGGTGTGGCGGGAGCAAAAAGATAAATAAATGTTTTGCTTGATCTTGTCTCCATGGCGAGGTGACGGACAGTTTGCTATCACAACCCCCAGAGTTGTTTTAGAGATAATAAACAAAATTAGCTGATGTGAAATCAGTGTTGAACTGGATTACTCTTGTGTCTCTACTGTCATGTCGCTTCACTCTTTTATTCTTCGGTTTTGCAGAAGAGTTTAGAAAATAGAAAGAGTCTGCACCTAAAATGCAAAAGTTGGATCAACGCCCAGTGATGTGTCAACTAAAGAAAAAACTAAAGCAGTTTATGAACTCTGTGGAAACTTGTTTCTCAGGGTTGTGGAAACAGATTTTGTAGAGATGCTCTAAATTGACAGAAATAATTATTGCCATTGACTTAACGTTCTTTGAAATGGCCTCAAGCTATGTTTACATGGACCACTTACAATCAGAATAATAGGTGGTTCATAATAAAGATGCTTCTTGTAAACACCTCATTCTGAACAGATAGGTCAGATCAGGCCCTGAATAAAGGACATTTCATTCAGATCGGGAGGGGGAGAGACTGCAATTGATATTTAGATTGTTAGCTTTGTTAGTCATAAACACTTAATCCAATCATTTCTTCCTGGTTGAGGTAAAACTATTGTTATTGCACATGTCTGCTCAACATGATGTAATGAGTTTCAAAACTGCCAACACAACTTTTTCTTTTTTTTTTTTTAGTTATATTTTTGGGGCATTTTTGCCTTTATGGATAGGACAGCTGATGAGAGACAGGAAATGTGGGGGGCAGAGAGAGGGGGAGGACATGCAGTAAATGGTCAAGGCTGGAATCGAATCTGCAACCTCTGCGATGAGGACTACAGCCTCTGTATGTGGGGCATTTAGACCGCTAGGCCACCAGCGCCCCCAGACAACTTTTTTAATGGAGAATTTGATAGAACTCGAGATTGTGGTAAACAAAATAAAAAAATAATAAAATAAAATAAAGTAAGTAAGTAAGTAAATAAATAGACAGCTAGATAGATAAATCAATTAATCAATTAATCAATCAATCAATCAATCAATCAATCAATCAATCAATCAATCAATCAATCAATCAATCAATCAATCAAAGTACAAACACCCAATGTGGGAGATGTGAAAAAGGAGGAGAATGTTATCTCTGTTGCAGGGGTGAGCAGGGAGGCACAATGTAGAGGCAGATAGTGACATTTCTCTTTTCAAACTCTATTTTCAACACATCATTTCCAATAACACAGCGACAGTGGTCTTCCTCAATCTCAGGAACAGATTGAGGAAACAGTTTCTTATGTTTTTTTGACACATTACACCGACGGAACGACTCTGCCCGTGTCAAAATAGTTTGATTTGGATTAAATACTTAATGCTTGTACATGCATGTCTTAATATGATTACTTTATATAGTGTCTGTGAAAACAGTGAAGTTGGGATCTCTATTTAAAGTAATTATGATTGGGTTAAACAGAGACAGTAGTTGACTGAAAAGCTGTTTCAAACAACACATGCATATTGCAATGAATTGTGGGTAATTTAATCATACCAGTGTTGATAATCAAACAAAAATGCCTTGATCAAGTTTTAATTTGAGTCTGATGTCCGTCTTAGTGAAAAGTAGTTTAAATAAAAACACATGATAACTTTTTGAGAAACTGAAAAAACAAAGTTTTTGAACTGGGAAGAAATACAGCCTCAGTTCATTCTGTTCCTGAACAGAGAAACAGTGGATTCAATCCTTCTATAGTTGAAAGGCTGTCTGAATATAGGAGATGATATAATAAAAACCATAAGATGTCATTTTTGTTTTCTGATGAGTGCAGTTTTGCTGCTTGACGACATGGTTGCGTCGTAAACGACCAAAACCTCCCACGGAGTGGCTTTAGTGTTTCCCTCCCTCTGAAAAAGTCTGCATTTCCTGTCCTTTAGTTACATATTCTACATGACCACAAAGCCTTTGTTCCTGCGGGTCAGATTGTCCCAGAAGAGAGTCTTCCCAAGCCACAGCTGTTGAGTGACCACGCTCGACCACACCGCTCTCTGTCTCCTGACCACCCTCCTCTCCCTGCTCACCCTCCATCCATTCTCCCTCCTTTTCCCCCCTGTTTTCCCAGGAGCAGCCAGCTGTGCCGGATTTACTCTGGTTGTAGCTCGGTGTGCTTATTGGGCGGGCAGCGTCATTTGACTGGGGACTGGTCAGGAGCAGTAGATTAGTAACTGTATATCTATAGAGAGGCCAGTGGGGCCTGAGCCCTGTGATCCAGCGGAAAGTCGGGTCTCTGCGGCCGCCTTGTGGCTCTGTGTGGCCCAGGACGTCAACCGCCATCCCTGCTGACACCCTGTTCCCCGAGGACGTGGTTTTACTACAAACCATGATTTCCCATGTCCCGCTCCGCGACTCACTGTCTGTGACTACAGGGCCTCTGCCCAGCGCTTACTGCTCAAGAGGATACAGCACCTCCTCACCATGGGCGCTTCAGGCCACTTTTCTCCCACGGAGCTGGGCACGCAGGAGGGGGGCCTTCTGCTAAGCAATCTTAAAAGAGAACTTTGTAACCTCATGTCACATGTGGCCAGCACAAGATGGGCTGGTGGTGGAGAAATGGCCGGATCGGGGCTGTGAGCACATTTGTGTGGCTTATGAGTATACAGAATGGCCCTTTAACAGAATAGACAGTTCAGAATGGGCCAATTGATGCCAAAAAAGCTGTAGAATATGAAGCTTGAATTTGTTATTAAATTTGCAAGACAGATGCACAACTTAAACACATCTGTTTAATGAGCGGATTGTGAGCTGCATCCTCTGTGTTTTTAGATAAGTGAAATGTGAGACATCAACCTAGTTGCAGGTTTTTACCTATTTTGGATCATCACCATCTGCAGCCACTAAGCATGCACAGAGACTCATGCTACTCCAATTGTTATGTCAATAGTTCTGCCATTGCTAGGATAATAGCTGTGGGAATGTGACATCCTCTCAACATGCACATTTCTGCTGACCAGAAGACCAGAATCATCAACATGGCACCCAGATGTCAGCCTTCCGGCACAAACACACACACACAAACTCAGACACACAGCTAGGAAAGTCACAAAACAATCCCTCCTGCGAACACCAAAGTCCTCCAAACATCATCCATGTGAGCAATTTGTAGCTGCTTGTTTCAGGAATATTCCGGCATATAATTATATTTTTACATTGACTCATACATAACTGAAACACTTCATGGGTCGTTGTGTGTGGCAAGAGCTGGCAAGCAGTGAGAATTCCTCCTGATTTGACTTTCTCACACAAACCCGCCTTTTTTTTCCTTTCTTCACTCCTCCATCTCCGCACCATTGTTCTGCCTCTTCTCTCGCTCTTTCCTTTCTCGCGCCTTCTCTACAAAGTGCGCACACCAACACACACATACGCACAGACACACACAAACACACCACACATGCACTGTTTCTGTTATGTTATCCAATGGCCTGGAGGCTAAAGCGAGGACGGGCTTGACTGCTGTTGGCCTGATATCAAGAAATACCTGACGGGTCCCCACACTCATGCCAGGACTCATTTATGAAGTATGAGACGTTCAGGAGCTGCGTTCACAAATTAAACATACCGTATGACTCACTTTCTCATTTGTATTGTTGTCTGTGAACAACAGAGTTGTATAAGCAGTAACTGAACTTAAAACGTGTGTGGTGCTTTTTTTTAATCAATGCGTGAATGTAGTAGCACAATATGAAATATGATTTGTTGGATCTGATCAGGGTTCGGTATCTATCTGTGTCTTGTCTTGCCCTGAGAAAAGTGTCAAAATGGCTGCAAGCTTGCAAGATTCCTCACTGACAACATGATAGGTAGATTATTTCTTGAATTTCAACCATAAAAACATCAACTCAAGGACCTTTTGACACCATGAGGGCCATCAAAAAAATCATGTTTTCATCCCTGAAATTAGCAAAAATACAGAAGAGGACTTTTGATTATAACATGACGTGTCTTTGCAGCTTTTAATTCAGATTTGAAATATATCTAAGGGGGAAACTGTTTCACCAAGGGGAGACACCTACTCTTAATTTATTATGCAACAGTATTAAGGATGTTTTAAAGATGCACCTACTGTGTATGAGGCAACCAATGTAATGCAAGAAGACACATAGATCAGTGAAGTAGCTGGCATGTCTTCAAGATTAAATCAATGATACAGGATAAACTTTATCTTCCTATTAATGTGGCTAGAAAGAATAAATCAATCTGCCTTTTTCTCCTTATATTCTGATGTGAGGCATAAAGGCTTAAACATGACTAGATGAGAAGAATCCTGGTTGCAGCATTTCAGAGTAAGTTAAAGTCATTGTCAAATGTCCAGTCCCAGATGATTTGTTGTCACTTATCCTGCTTCATATGCAGCATGTTATGTGTTAAAGCTCTACATATTTTCAGAGTCTCAGCTATTCAAACTAAACTATACTCACTTGTGTTCTCTATACATGTATAGAAAGAAACGGCTCCTGTTTTTTTGGTGTATAAAAAAAAATGCACAAGTATTATTAATGCATACATCTTGATCACCCAATGTGTACAGACAGTTTGAAGTAAACTATGTGAAACATGGACGTAGTCTCAGTCACATCACCCACTGGTTTCTGAAGAGACATTATGAAGCCCAAAGATGGCAGCCGCCATATTGGAAATGTTGACTCAACCTTACTTCCAAACAATCTAGAAACAGACAAAGAGGTGGAGCTGAGGTAGGCCTTAGGCCTCAGGCAAACAAGGCAAACAGCTAAAGCACAACCTCCTATCAGTCAACTAAGTCATGCTCTCAGTTACACAATTGTATGCTTAACCTTAATACATTTAATTAATTAAAATAAAAACAGATTACAAAAATATTCACTTCATTCAGTCAACATTAATAAAGAAATTAGCTTTCAAGACCAAAATTGTTTTTTGAACCAGGCTGTAAACAAGTTTATCTAAGGCAAATTAGTATTTTATTTTAGGGATATCTTGGCTTTTGCAGTGAGCCTCATGTGAACTGTCAAGGAACTGCAGCTTTTTGCACTTAAACATTAAGGCTGATTTATACTTCTGCGTCTCCCCTACGCAGCAGGGGCTGACATGTACATGAGCACCACATACTTGTGCACCGATGTGTCTGTATCGCGCAGCAATTCCCCGCCGAAGCGCTTGAGGGAAGTGTGGTCTCTCTGATAGCCGGTCACCTGCTTCCAGCCCCACTACGATCTCTGTTTACTGTACTTTTCCACAGCGATTCAGAGCGTGTTATGTTAATCTACAGCTGATACATGTTGCTGCTTATCATACAGGTATGAATACATGAAGAATAGAGAGGAGGAGATGAAATACAAGGCCCATGTGCAGCCATGAGCGGGGTCCCCCGAAGTGCTGTAAATGCAGGAAATACAAGCAGCCGAGTGGACCAATCACAGGATTTGCAGTCAGCGTCGATTCTACACGTAGTTACATTTTGGAGGATTCGACGCAGAGGTATAAACCAGCCTTTAGCTTCATTCTTTAACACTGGAGGTTGCCAGTTGAGTACAACAAGGTTTCCTAAGGCTGACATAAAACAAGAAGGAACATCAATTGTCCCTAATGTTTAGTAGTTAAGTAGTTCCCAATGGTCTAGGTAACACTTTTTGAATATAGAAAATGTTACTTGTTTATTTTTATGAAAGTGTAGCCCTTCCCTGACAGTAACAATGCACACTGACTACATAAACACTATTTTCTATTGGGCTCCATGGACTCATTGTTCTTGTATATGAGGATTGTAGTTAAAGCTGTTCACTTAACTTTTATGTATCTGTTGTGAAATTTGTAATTGATCTTGGTGGCGGAAGAAAAGAAGAGGAATAACTAGAAAGAAAAGCTGCTTCAATCATAGAGCAATTGCAACATTTATTGAAGTGTTGGCTTTCTTGTATTGATTTTTCAACACATTACAAAAATACATATATGTCCAAAACAGCAGATGTGTACTGTTCTGAAATCACTTTTTTTTCACAATGATGCACTCCCCCCCAAAAGACCAAGGAAACTATTTTGTACAAAGAGTGTAAGTGAAAGTTGTGAAAAGTGAAATATGAAAATGTATTCAAAATTACAGTTGTAAGTGCCATCACAAGACCTTCAACCGACCATGAGGAAAAAAAACACACAGTTCATGAACGTCTCAAAGAATGGATTTGGGAAAGCGTTCCTGCAAAGCATCATGTTCCCCTGCCGAAGGTTCTTCCTTTAGGATCATCCTTAATCTTTTTAATCATTTTGTTTTACATCCTTGAAGGATAGCTTCACCAAACCAACAACAGAATTAAAAAAAAAATTAAATAAAAAAAAAAAAAATGGAGGAAACAAAAGGTCAATAATGACACCACTCATGATAGGAAAAAAAATTGGCATGGTTCTGCAACATGACATTTTAAAAATTGTCTTCCCTTACAGTGAACAAGTAATCATACAGAAACATATCCATGAAGATAAAATCCCTCCACCAGGATAATCATACAAAACTGCTATGGCATTCAAAACATTTGAAAGAACATTGGAGAAAACAATACTTTATTATCATTTTAAACACTTACACAGAGTATTTCATTAATGGCATACTTCAACACTGTAAACATATCGTAAGACTGAATGTCCATGTGTGATTTAGATCTCAGGGTTGCACTAGTCGTCACTGGAAGGTGATATATTTTGTAGCTGTATGGCTCTTTTTGGCCTGATTCTCAGACTGAGTTTCCCTCGTATGAATACACTGTGCGTTCACAAAAGGATCTGGATTTTTGCACTCATGCATCAACATGTGTAAGCAAGCTGAAAGCAGCTCTTCAGACTATCTCTTTTTGTGTTATTTCTCTAAAAAAAAGTACTGAACTAGGTTGCAATTGAATAGCTTATGGAGTGCTGCTGTGACCTCAACATCATTTCCTTTCTTAAAAATATCACAAAGAGAGGAATTTGCATTCAAGATACAGTAATAATGATTTTTCTATGAAAACAAGTATGTTTTGGGGCAGATGGAAACCAGACAAAGGGCAAAAAAAGCAGGTCAAACTTTCAAGTGAAGATGATTTTGGTGATTGAGAATTGCAGCACTAAAATGAAAGATGAGTCTCAATCTCCTTTCATGTGGCTTTGCTGTCTCCCTCCCTCTCACGCTCGCTGTCTCACTCTGACCGTACGTTATAAGATGTGGCCAGTAGATGTGCATTTAGGTACAAAAAAATCCCTCACTTTTCATATGCTTCCAATTTCATTTGAATGACTCTTCTGTCTGGTCAAGGTCTTGCTCTCTTCCTCCCTCCATTTCTTTCTTCATTTCTCAGTTCCAATCTTTCATTCTTACTATAAATATAGCCCCTACCCAAGGTCGCCTGGCCTTCCCCCTTTTGCAGCTGTGCTCAAAAATTATCATAACTCATATAGCCAGATTCATTTCAGGATGAGCGATGCAGAAAATAAAAAACTGTAATCCCCAAAAGTCACGAACACGCACACTGTCTCAGAATCTGTTACTGGGAGTTAAACCCGTATCACTTTGTGAGGCGAATGAACAGGCTTCCCTTTTAAAAGCCGCTCTAATGCATGAATCTGAGCTAGTGAACTGTGAAAAGACGCCGTCGGAGAGAGGCTTAGAGCACGCTGCAGAGAGAAGAAAACACACACGCTAACACACACATTGATATGAATTTCATTTGGAAACATTTTGTGGGACACGGGGAGTCAACCCGGGTCAGAGAGAGCGGCCACGCCAGACAGGAGGGAGATGGACGATGATTGAGACGTGTTGCAATTGTTGAAGTAGCTTTAGTTGAACATATGGGGGAGTGGGCGGGTTAATCAGGTGGGTCTGAAAAAGTAATAATGAATGGTAGTTACACTTAGCATATACTGTGGATGATGCAAGCAGCTGGTCTTCTGATTGTTTAGTTTTAGGCTGTCTTTCACGTACAGTCGGGGCTACTTTAACATATAAAAAAGAATATATTTACAAACATAAACAGGACTGTTCTCCTTCTCACATCAATCACAAGTAGTCTTAACTTATTCATCGTATTAAATAGGGTGGTTTAATCCTACATTGGGAATGTACTGAGCATCAGTTAAGGGTACCTCCGTTAAGTGCAACCTTTATTTACGTCCTGACTAAAGCAAGGACGGCAATACAGTTACTGCATTTGAAAATAATTAGTCACAAGCCAATATTTAAAAAGGACAAACTCCCTGAATCAATTTAAAGTAACTAATCAGGTCTCTAAGATAATGTCGGATTTTTTAAATCCAGCATCGTGTTTTATTGTCAGGCTGACATTCAGTGCTTTAGGCCTGTTTGAGGGAATGGATTGTAGTCCGCTGCTGCAGTTCATAATATAGAAAACAATTGTTTTTACTTTTAAAAGCTAACTGCTTCACACAATTTTACTCTCACATGATAATAAGCTTCCTTAAAGGAACAAAAAAAAAAGAAAATTTGTATTAAGGGTGACTCCTTTCCAGTTATCTCATTTTAGAAAAAAAAAATGTTTAGCACATTTTAAAACTAACTCCATATGAAATCCCACAAAGATGTACCTGCACATGCCAAATATCATTACAAAAATCCAATAAATACAGAAATTATTGCACAGTAGAAAGGCTCCATGGATTCCTAACTGATAAAATCCTCAGACAGTTTGCCAAGAAACACCAAGCACGGCGTTCCAGACAAGTTTTCATTAAAGTTTCCCTTTGTTTATATTCTCAGGTGGCAGTTTTTGTGACAAGAAAAAAACATGAACATCAATCAGTCTCATTTTTTTAAGAGAGAGATTTCCAGCCAAGCCCCATAGCTGAAGAAGTGGTTATAGGGATTTTGTGTTTGCATGTGTGTGTGTGTGTGTATGTGTGAGAGTTTGCTTGTGTACGCTGTCGGCTGTTAAACTAATGTTTGCTGGCTTAACCTCTGTCCGCCTGCTCTAGTTTGACCTCACTGGCCATCAAATGTTCCCCGTGCCACTTCTTCATGTGTTTCTCCAGCGTGCTGTACACACTGAAGGGCATGTGGCAGATGTCGCAGCGGTACACCTCCTTCCCGAACTGCCCGTGGGTCTTCATGTGGCGCGTCAGCTTGGAGCTCTGGGCACAGGCGTAGCTGCACAGGTCGCACTTGTAGGGTCGTTCCCCTGTGTGGCTGCGTCGATGCACTGTCAGGTTGCTGCAGTTCTTGAACACCTTGCCACAGTACTCACAGGTGTCGTTCCTCCTGTCCTTAGAGCTTGGGGGCCTGCCGGGTCCAGGTCCCCGCAGGAGATGGGGAGTGCTGCTTCCGCTTCGGCCCGAGGCGCTCCCTCCTTCCATCAGTTCCCCAGGCGGGGTGGAGAATCGAAGGCTCCCCGTCTCTGAGGAGGAGTGCTCGGAGGAGGTGCCGAACGGCGACTGACGGGAATCTGTGAATCCCAAGAAGGGTTCTCTGATGAAGTGGCGTGACGCAGCGTAGCCAGCCAAGAGCTGTGAGTAGACATTCTCTGGGGAGATAAGGGGAATGGTTGGGGGAAGCTCCAGCTGTTCCTTCTCAATCTTGATCCTCTTGTTGTTGGAGGGGTTCGGGCTGGTGATGGGGGTGGGCCGACGCTGGAACAGCCCAGGGAATGAGTCTGCTTCGGATACACTGATTCTGCCGTTCATCAGGGGCCTGTGCTCATCCTCCTCTTCTCGCTCTCGCTCTCTGTCCTGCACCCTCTCGTTGTCTCTGCCTCTTTCTGCTTCACCCCTCTCTCCTCCATCTCCGTTGGGTTGTCTCTCCATGCTTCTCTTGTTGGGGTTTAGTCTCAGGTGATTGTCCAGGTGGTTATACGGGTGAATGATGCCCACCCCGCCACTGTCATTTTCTCTGTCCCCGCTCAGGGGCTTCTCCACGGGAGACTGCCTTGGGCCGTTCTCCCGATTTGGGCGGAACTCCTGAGAGTCCTCACTTAAGTTGGAATCTGGCCGACTTCCATTCCTCATTTCCTCCTCCTCTTCCTCTTCTTCCTCTTCTTCTTCCTCCTCTTCCTCCTCCTCCTCCTCATTGTCCATCACCATTCTGCTTGAATCCCCCTCCCTACTCTTTTCTTCCCCCTCTCCTCCCTCTCCTCTGTTTCCCTGCTCTGGGGAGCCACTCATGGACCCAGATTTGTTGTGCATATGTGTCTTCATGTGCCTCTTGAGCTTGCTGGCCTGGGAACAGGCGTGATCACACAGATGACACTTGTACGGCCTCTCTCCCGTGTGACTGCGTCTGTGGACAATCAGGTTGCTCTGGAACTTGAAGATCTTGCCACAGAACTCACAGGACTTGGACTTGCCTGGGGTCTGGTTCTGTCCCTGTGGATCTGGAGGACTTGAAGAACCGTGTCCCCCCTGAGAAGTTGGCGGCTGTGGGGAATAGGTTAGAAATGTTGGAGGCTTAGCACCAGGCTGGAATAGCGTTGGACTCAACAAGCGGTGCATAGGTGGCACGCGGTTGGGGGAAAGAGGAGGTGTTGGCCCACCATTATTGGTCGTGTTGCCGGCTAGCTCCCTCAGGCGTCGAGAGAAGTCCATGGATGGAGGGTCCATGGGGGCCAGCCGCATCACCCTCTCAAAGGCACTGGGGTGCTGTGACAGCAGCCCCATCTCCTCTGGGCCCAGCCGCTCTAGGGGAGGTCTAGGGGGTGGAGGGGGGCTGATAAAGGGTGGTGTCGCAGGCAGCCGGGTCTCCAAGTACCCTGGGGGAGGGGGATGTTCCCTGAGCAGGGGCGCAGCCATGCGGAGGAGGTGGAATGGGTTGTTGGTGTCACCAAGGAAAGTGGGGAGAGGGGAGCGGGCCAGGGCATCAGGGCAGGGTGGTGGAGGCAGAGCCATGCGGGGAGTAAGGGAGCAGTTGATTGGGTGGTTGTCCAGATAGATGCGGATGCCGTGAGTGTGCTGGGCGTGCTGGAGCAGGAACCAGGCGCTGGTGAAAGTCTGCTTGCAGGTAGTGCAGATGTAGCTGGATGGCTCATTCTTATCTGTTTGCAAAGTGAGAGAAAAATACCATGAGCTTAGCAAGGAGACAAAATATGCAAAGTTTTATGTTTTTGGTCCACATTTCAAACAAATACATGAACATGCATTGCTTTTTTCATGTATTAATGACGTGTGAAATTAAGGAAATCACTTGTACACTTGATTCAACTCTATGTTTTGGTTATGCACGAGCGTCTATGTGGATTTTTTTTGTGTATAATTTTTGAGTGTGAATTTATGTGTGTGTGTGTGTGTGTGTGTGTGTGTGTGTGTGTGTGTGTGTGTGTGTGTGTGTGTGTGTGTGTGTGTGTGTGTGTGTGTGTCTACAGGCTAATGCAGATGGCAGGTATTGCCCTAAGGCCATGACACATTATGCTAATGTCAGCTAGGCTTTAATATACAGATCCATCTCATCTACTCTGTCATCTCCATATGATGACAGGAGAGGCAGTGATGGAAGAAACAATAGTGAAAAGAAGTATGTTAAAGGTGAGGGAAGGAGAGTGAGATGTGGCATTAAAGAGAGATAGACACACAAAGGGAGAGACAGGAGAGATGTTGAAGACTATGTGTAAACAGTAAAGACTGCTCCAGTCTTGATGGAGCATCCACATTAAATAGAGCTTCACGTCACTGGTGTTATAACAAGTACAGTAAAGTTATTTGTTGTGGCTTCACACACACACACTCACACGTCACTAACTGACAACTTGCCTCTCTAAATTGCACAACTTAATAATGCCAAATGAATCTATCAGTCACTGTGGCACGGCCCTGTCAGCCTGCTGGTGAGTCATAAAAAAAGAGCGTTGGTTTGGATTCATCTAATTCGACGCAGGCTAACATGGAAGAGGCCATTCCCCGGTCTTGTGTTTGCTTGCAAAGCATCTGCATCTACTTTTATCATCAGCAGCTACCGCAAGCCGAGTCGAGTTGGTACGGTGGTCCCACAGCTCGGAGCCCAGAGGGAGAAAACAAAGACGGAGGAGTTACTTTTGCCCAAAGTCTTATGTGATCAAGAAAAGAGCCCTTAAGATGGCTGACTGCCTCAAAGCCACACATTGTCATGGAATGTAAAACACACATGCAGACAGAGATACATGTGCAGCGTTATTTTCTTTTCACTCTCTTCCTCAGCACACCTAAGTACATTCTCAAACTCAGGCACACACACACTGGTACACACTGGTACACACTGGTACACACTGGTACACACTTGTACCATGCAGAACAGATGAGCGAAAGCTGATGTTGGATCAGTGTCTGGTACAGGAAGCTGATTTGGCGGTGTGATTGGTTTGGCTTTCCTCAGGGGAGACAGGGTCAGAAAGAGTTAATGAGGGGCTCATTTACTGATTCTGTCTGTTTTTCTCCGCTATTAGTGGAGCTCTGGTGTAGCCGTCACTCTCACTGTGTGTGTTGGGTGGGAGATGACCTGACTCCTGCTTCTAACGTGTGTGTAGGAGCATGTGTCTGTGCATGTGTGTGGACATGTATGTGGATGTATTTCTGTGTGTGTGCGTGGGGGGCGAGTGGCGGGCTGCCTGCCCGTGTTTAGTTTGGCGAAGCTTCACACGGCCGCTTGGCAGCTGAGAGCTGGACAGCTTAACAGCTTGGACGGGGAGAAGAGAGCGGAGAGGGAAGGGAAGAGAAGGAGGAGGAGAGGGGGTAAGAAGAGAGGTGGAGGGACTTTAAGGGCCAGACGTGCTTTGGGCACACATGCATACATAGACACACACACACAGAGGGCATTTACAAGCCCCCAGGGACCAATAGGGGTCTGTAGACTTGGGAGTTGTTTAATTTCATCAACACAGGAGGATCAATACCAAATGAAGATGTGAGATAGGGAGAAGCATTGATGCTCTCATGATTAATCAAATACTGTCATTTTCTCTTCTTTTATCTGCGCTTTGCTCTGAACGTACGGCCTCATCAATACACGCCACCAAATCATACCACCCCCCCACAACCAACCCATCCCACCACCACTACAGCAACACATTTGCATCTTGTCATATCTTACACAGCTGTGCCATATGCTGTTAAAGGAAGCGTGGCAGCTAATAGACTGGCAGCTGATGGCTGCTGCCTAATGACGGCCAAAGACAAATTTCATCAACTTCCCAAACAAGCAAGCAAGAGGGGGGAGGGGAGGAGCTCAGAGATAGATAGATAGATAGATAGATAGATAGATAGATAGATAGATAGATAGATAGATAGATAGATAGATAGATAGATAGATAGATAGATAGATAGATAGATAGATAGATAGATAGATAGATAGATAGATAGATAGATAGATGGATGGATGGATGGATGGATGGATGATGTCTCAAACAACAATAACCTGATCATTTGTTTTTAATGTCAAATAATTTGTCGTTTCTGGAAAACTTCATGGTATAGGCCTTGCGGGGTTAAAGCTCCTGTGAGGAGTTTTAAGCTGGTTGGAAAGAAGGTCTTTCTCTATCAAGTTATTGTTGTTGCATCTGAAACCCTGGCAGGGGGTAGGTGACAGTTGTAGTGATTAGCGTCCCACTACTGAAAAAGCCTTTCTCGTTAAAATGGCAAAGGCTTACGTTGAGTTATGCATTTGTTCGTCAAATAGAAATACAACTTTTGCATGTTCAGAACAAAACCATTCCACAGGGGGCGAAAAAATCAACACAAACCAACATTTCCTCACAGGAGCTTTAAACTGCAGTTTTTTTAATGTTGCTCGATGCAGCTTCTGAGAATTTTTATAGTCTTTAAAAATATATCTTTTTAATCTTTGCACAGCAGTTTTGCATGTTAAATTAATTCAGCTTTTTCTGTGCATCTTGGCAAAGACTTCAAAATTAGCACTCCATCAAGAGAACTTTATATGCCTTAACACCAACAAGTTTGCCTGACCCACGTTTCTCTTGGGCTATAGCACTTAGTTTTCTTCTGCTCCACCCTTAGCCAGTCTGTTTTAGGGTGTTTAAATAAAGTAAGATAAAGGGTAAACCCAATTATGCAGGATAGAAGTCTCTCTCAATTAAAACCTACGTGCCACACAGACACACTTCCCAGTATTCTACTCTCTTACTCAGACAGATGCACAGAGATATGCTCACTCCATCCCCCCCCCCCCCCCCCCCCCCCCTCTCTCTCTCTCTCTCTCTCTCTCTCTCTCTCTCACACACACACACACACACACACACACAATTGCACACATGCTGGGTGTGTGTGAACATTGTCACTGCGTAGTGCTCCAGCCAATAAAAGCGTTCATTAGAGAATCACGATGGGCTGTGTCACGCTTCAGTTTGAGGTAATTACAGTCGTCTTTCTGACACACACGCAGGGACCCCTCCGCTGCTGACCGCCAAGGTCAACTAGCAGTTAGAACAGTTACACTCTCGTCTCCACGCAGCCACTGATGCCGGACCTAATCGCCCAATTTACTCTGACACACCATATGCACACAGACACATACCCACGCACACACATTTACACACACACACACACACACACACACACTGGTCGGTAAATGCGTCTGAGATGAAAGGTTAAATGAAATGGAGTCGCAGCAGGATTCTGTAAATTGCTGTTACATTATAAGCTGAATTCGCCGTCCTTTGTCATTTAGCTAGCGGCACAACGACTTATAAATGCTAGTCTGACACTTGAAATGTTCTGAATCTTTGACTTATCAGTTCTTTTCTGCAGAGGTGGACATACAGAGGGGCTTGTTCAGGAAACAGATGAACACAACACAGATCTGAGACCAGCTCTGCACTCTATGTCCTGTGCAACAAAACAAGGGCTGAAGGCCAGGAGGCCTGGAGGAAGTTATTAAAACATTGGCACATGCGTGGAGCTGAGGTGGGCTAGTAATAATGCCCTCCTTCTCTCCTGGGTTGTTTTTTTTTTTTACTAAACCACCGGGCCAATTAAGCCAGTCTTCAGGGACTGAGATCTGAGCTTTACATCAGATTTTATTCTTTCCAGATTGCCTTTTATAGCCATTATTTTGCCTTAAAAAGTACAAACAAAATGCCAGTGAATGAAGGGGAGCCACGATATTGACTGTTTGCATATGGCCAGTGGAGGAAAGTTGGTGTGAGCTTGGCAGGGTTTGAAGTTGGGACCAGGCGTACGGTGCAGACATGTGGATTTTGGTTTAATTTAGGAATTCACATATGCCATCCCTGCAGCCTGAGTTTGATTTATATTTTCGAGGCATGAGCTCCCTCCATTTACACTACACTTACAGTTTGGGGGCTTTATCAGTCCCTCTAATCCAGAGGGACTTATAATAAGACCACAGAAGAATAACAAAAAATCCGCAAACTCAGCCTTCGACAAGATGGGCAAACTGGAGCTTCTCAGTGAACAGTGAGTGGATGGTAATGAACGCTCACTGATGCCAAATTAACTCTCAAAAGCTTAGGGAAAAAACGTAATTGAAAATAAGAAGGATTTGAACGCTAGCCCGCCAACTTTGCTGCTGTGCTGCGTTCACTGACATGGACACTTCAGCAGCAGGCGGAAAAACTAGAGAGTCAAGTCTGGAGCATGTTAGAAAAATGTTGCTTTATTGTAGAGACAGAGGACAGCACAGAGCCCTGGCTGGGGCAGAGGATGCACTATAGTAGATCTCACATGTGTGTGTGAGTTGGGGGGGTAAGTATATGTCTGTGTGTGTGTACTGCCGCATTCCTTGGGTTCAGGTTCGCTGTTCTGCTTCGGCATTCCATCAAGGGCGACAGAACGCCACAGCTACGGATTTGCATTCTGAACAAAGCCGCCCGCAGGCTAGGCCACTGGGACACAAACCTGCCCCTGTAGCCCCTCCCTCACACACACACACACACACACACACACACACACACACACACACACACACACACACACACACACACACAAACACACACATGTACGCGCAGGCATGAGCCCTGGGAGTATGCGTGTGTGTGTGTGCACCTGTCAGGGGTTAGCTGACACCTCTGCTGCTGGCAAAGCAGCTCCTCATTAGCATGGCTGTGATCTAGGGGTCCCCAGGGGTCCCTGCCTCCTCACCTCGCCCGATTGCCCCCCCTCACCCCAATCCCTGCTCCCCTTACACCTCTGCTCCTCTCCTCCTCCGCACATCTCCCATCCGTCCCTCTTGCTCCTCCTCCTCCTCCTTCCTCAGTCTCCCCTTTGCTCTGATGGCATGTTTGTCATCAAGGAGGCTAATCAGGAGGCCAAGCAGATCAAGCGTGTGAGTCGGGGGTGGGTTTCACAGGGCGTAGAGGGCTCAAACGGCAAACCAGGAGTGGATGACCATCATATATATATACAGCATTAACATGAGAGAGATGGAGAGACAAAAAGAAGGAGAGAGACTGTGGAGGGTGGCGGTAGCAGGCAGGGGGTAAGGCTCTCACACAGTGTGACTGGCTCCATGCTAACTCAAACCAGCTTTGGCCTGCTAACCATATACATCTGTGTGTGTGTGTGTGTGTGTGTGTGTGTGTGTGTGTGTGTGTGTGTGTGTGTGTGTGTGTGTGTGTGTGTGTGTGTGTGTGTGTGTGTGTTTGTGTGTGTGCAGCCGATATGACCAGCTGAAATGCCTGAGAAGTTTTAAAGAAACAGTGCTGCTTAATGGGTTTGCTGGAAAGTGTGCGGGATGGAAAGCAAAAAGTATTTTCCCTTTCAGCTCTTAACTTTATTCCTTCAATTTTCTCTCTCCTGTGTCTTCCTCTGCTCTCACATACACACTCAGCACCTGCACAAGGTATCTGGGTACTCCACCCTGACCCTCATGCCTCCTGGGATGCGGGTCAAATGAACAATAAAAGGGATCAGGTATCTCCAGGCGGTGATGACAAGCACGCACACACACATGGAGCGAGCCCAGCTGTACAACAATGCACGAGCGGTGGAGGCTCTCATGTAGCACGTTAGCGACATGAGGCGAGTTATCCCAGTGAGGGCACAGGGGACGCGCTGTGAAAAATAACTGGAAAGACCTCTCTGTCAGCGAAGAGCTATGACTTTTGGCTCGGCTTCTAGGACAAAGAAAGAGGGAGGGAGAAAGAGGGAGCGATATAGATGGAAGAAAAAAGGAATGAAAAGAAAAAGGGAGCTCCATAAAGTGCATTAGCTAAGCTCTCTGTGGCATTTCTCAAAGCCTGACTCATCGCCATCAGCTCCTAACTGGTCCCAGCGCCTGTACTTGTGAGTGTGTGTTTGTGTGTGTATCAGGGGTATGTGCACACACTTGTGGGGTCTGCTGTCTATCATGTGACGCTGACAAATGGATGACACTCAATCGTGCTTGTGGTTGCGAGAAGAAGCGAGAGAGGAGCAAGATGGAGGAGAGGATGAAAGATGGAAAAATGAGGGCAATGGGAAAAAGGGGGTAGAAGAAAAGGAGGAAGAGACAGCACAAGAGGAAAAACGACAGAATCATGTGCAGCAAGGGAAATTGAGAAAAAAAATGAGCTTTGTTTTTCTCAATCACCTGTGCTTTCTTTCTTGATATATAATTATAACCACTGTAATCTTTTATCCCATCGCCTTCCTGTTTTACGACAACACAACAGCAGGGAAAACATGATGCCATGCAATAAAAAATAAAGGGACCAATTGGAGGAAGTGTAGGGGTGAAAGTATGCTTAATGAAAGGATGAATCCTAATTAACAAAAAGAATAAATACAAGGTGAGGTTTAAAGAGAGAAAGTCCCCACAGATGCTACAAACCACAAAAAGAACACAAAAATGTTTGGATAGGTGATGGCATCAGAGGACAAAAACTCACGCTGCTTCGACAATGAAATGCAGAGCGACTTTGTGGACTCGCACAATGTTTGTTTGAGGTTTTACATCCAAATGAGCTGCAGTCATACCCCCTTAGGGGCTCACACTTTGTCCAGAAACTTAATTTCCTATTCAGCGGCAGGGAGTAGGAAATTGACTTTGACATGTGAGTGACACTCGAATTCTGTTTTGTGGGTTTATTAAATTTTTCATCGGATAAATCATTTAATACAAACAGTGCATATAAGGTGTTACATTATTCTATGAATGTTGCTCTCCCTGAATGGTCAACTAAACAAAAAAACATTCAACCAAAATGTCGTAACCTCTGATAAAGGGGGTGTCTATTTTTTCTATGCTTATGAATGAATTTACCCTCCCTTTGTATGTGTATTCATGTGTGTGTGTCTGTGTGTCTGTGTGTGTCAAAGAGGCAGAAAACTATGGCAACAGAAGCAAGACATTTTGGAAAGTAGTGCTTCTGCGCCTCTGTGTGTGATGTATGTGGTTTTATGAATGTGTTTGTATGTATACTGTATGCTCATGCTCAGCGTGTGTATCTCTGCTACCACTCTGTGACTGGGTGCTGTATTCTTTCAGCAGTAGTAATGGTCCCCAGCTGGTTTTTGCCCACTGGAGCCAAGCAGCCAGGCCCACTTAACTAGCAGCCCACAGGAAAATACCACCGAGGCCCTGAATGAAGCACACAGGCCTTTCCAACCCAATCAGCCTGCTATAAAACTTGCCCCTCACATGCTTTGGACATGGCGTAGCAGCCTTTCCAGCGATTAGGAAACAGAGCCTGAACATTTAATGTTCTTATTTACTAGTTTCTTCATTTTAATACGTGATCCTGGCCACTAAAGGCTGTGAGAGGATGCATTCCTTTTACTTACACTTTAACACAAAGTAAAAGGCTGTGAGCATCACAGGAGAGAGCCCAGAAGTGTTGCATCATTTGACACCAGTTTTGCAAGCTCTCTGATGAGTGTTAGCTTACTAAAAAGAAGTGAGGGGAATCTTGAGATATAAAAAATGTAACATGAATGTCTTGTGCTCTTTTTTTTTTTTTTAAAAAGTGCTCTGCTCAATCTGGGAAAAAAATATTGCAGCTCATTATTAAATGATGTGGCTATGTGATGAATTTAAAACTTGGTTAACTTACCTTAGCATAAAGCTCACACTAAAACTAATCTGTCAAAAAGCATCTCTCAAGCTCAGTAATTAAAAGTGTTTCTCTGCTTGATATAATCCACTAACATCAAATGGTTAGCAGTTAAAGCTACACGTTGTGGTTTGTGTATCAGACTACTTCCTGCAATGAAGTAGTGACTTCCTAGTGTGCTGTACTCTTGCTTGTACAGTTAAATTTTTGCACAGATTAAACAATAAAAATGAAGTATTAATTCAACAGCTCTGCTCTAAGGTAACAAGATCCCAGTATTAGTACCTCTTAAGCTAACCGTTGACAGGCTTTTGGCAAAAGTAGCTAACTGCTGGTTATAGCTTAATGTTTAGCATCTAACCACCAGGTTGATATTGATCTGCACAGTGAATTCAAGCACATCCTCAAATGTCAAACTTTGAATGTGTTTATATAGGCTGTAAACCTGCTTCTATCTTTATTTCATTCAGGCTAGCCGTGCAAATTTTGACACAGAGAAGCTAATTAGTAAACTTCCAAAAGGAAAAAGGGGTTTGAAGAACCTGTTGTTTGTTCTGCCATCACTTAAAATATGATCGTATTTGATCAAACTAAAAAAGAGAAAATCTATTTTTTCTTAAATGTGCAATGAGGCCACATGACACAGTCACACATGACACTCTCTTTCATCTATGAGATCAAATTGTGAGCGGCCGGCAGCACAAGATTATTAGCATTACAACGGTCATGTTTCCAGGTGTATCCTACTCATTCTCATTATTTGGTCCTATACGTACTCAGGTGTGTCAAACTGTCAATATTTAACCTTGACTGCTCCACACACACACACACACACACACACACACACACACACACACACACACACACACACACACACACACACACACACACACACACACACACTCACAGATGCAGACATAAGCATGGATCCATCTCTCATCATACACACCCAAGACATATTTATGAAGTGACATTTGTGTGTGTGATTGGGCTGACTTTGGCCTCAGGCCTCTCCCCCTGTGGGTTTCATGTGGCCTCTCCCTCCGTCTCTCTCTCTCTCTCTCTCTCTGTCATTTCTTTCTGTGTCTTTCTCGTTTTTCTCTCTGTCTTTCTGGCTGTTATCACGCTGATACATTTCCTGCTCCTGGCACGGCTCCTGCATAGCTTATGGTTAAAGAAAGCTTTCATCTATCCAGTGCCTTAAGGACACACACACACATACACACACTCACAAACACACTCACACCCACACTAACACACACACACACACACATACTAACACTGGTACAGGCCAGCGCTGCCCCACCAGACCACAGGCCCAGACAAGCTCCACTGGCACCAATCACCCTGATAACATCTTAGGCTTTATTTCATTTTGGCTCGCTCTGTTCTGCTCCGGGAGAGACAGACACGGAGAAGAGGGCTTTATGGAAAAGTATGAATTACGCCAGTATACAGCGAGAGTGCAGCCCCCTTAACCTCGAGCAGTTAACTCCCCTGTCTGTATTGCCATCTATGGACATGACAGTGCAAGCCCTCTTTCATCCCTGAACGAGACCGGAGCAGATGTTTTCTCCCTCTCCTCGTAGATCAGTGTTCAGGTTATGTGAGCTAAAGTGAAAGTATAATAAAAATAATAATAAAACAATATGTTTACTGCTGTAATGATGAATTCAACCTCCTCTCATTTAAAGTGTCCTTTTCCTCTTAAATTCATAAAATTCACACAATGCAAATAAGGAGTTAGGGGGTCTCACAAAAATAGGTAGATATTTGTTTTAAAAAACTGAAATTGATGTGAAAGAAAATATTAAACATCAACTTGTCTGTCCCTGGTGCTATGGATTATCCACAAAAGGACCTCGCTTTTAACAGTTTTCACAGGAGATGGAACAAATGTGAAAATAAAATCCCTATGAATATTGTTCACAGTGTGTTCTTTGGATTATAAAGCAGCAAAGGCGCTGCTTCTGGAAAGAGCTTTTGCTATTAAAATTCTTAAATACCTTTTTAAAAGTTTGAACACTATACCTGAGATACCAGTAAGCTCTCTCGTACTAGAACAGAGGTGTTGAAATGTATTTCTGACACCTTTTTCAGGTTGTTTTTTTTCCTACATATTGGTAAATGCTCACCACTGATTTATATTAAAGTGACAAAGCTACAATAAGGCAGCTTGCGTTTGTCATGTGTTTGTCTGCGTCCGGTGTGTTCTCTCTCTTGGAGTAATTGCTGGAGACAAATAAGTGGATGAAATAAGGGGAATCGTAAGTGTACCATGAAAGGCTTTCAATATCTCTTGTGGCAGAGCAGCCTGAAAGAGGAAAAAATACGACCATAAACGCTGTCTCCTCATTTTCTTTCCCCACAAACCCGCCCAATCAGAGCGGGACGCTAATAAGATAAGAGGAAAGGAGCAACAACAGTGAAGCAAGTAGGATTACCCCTGTCTGACTGGCTAACAAGCACCATCTCTTTTCCCTTTTCACAAATACTAATGGCAGCCCTCTTCCTCCAGAAGGCAAACACTTTTCTATAGAGCTGGAGTGAACGCCCCGGTCAGAAAATCTCCCCATTTACTCCTGAAAGGGGGCATATTATATGTTATGGCACACTGCACAATAGCTGAACACACACACACACATGAGTTTCATCTGCGTGTCCCAAAGTTCTTCAGTTAGATGTGTTTCTAAAGCAAGGCAAAAATAACCATGTTGCCCAGCAGGTTCTTAAGCATGCTCTTGAATGCATACATCCAGACTGTAATTACAGTGAGTTTTTAAAAATGTTGCACCTTAACTCAGCACTAATGAAAGCACACCTGTAATCGAATGTCACAACCAGAGAGCAGAAGCAACGGGTAGCTTGAATAACTACAGAGCGGCAGTCAAATTACCTTGATTATAGCTATTTATGAAAAGAACATAAACACATTCACAGATTCCCACTGACACAAGACAACTTATGGTCCGTAGCAGCAAGACCATGAACTTCACATCAGCACTCCGCACAAAGCGGCGTGTTTGTGTGGAAGCAAGCGCCATCACCGCTCTCCATGCATAGCAAGGCTGGGGTGTGAGGTTTCTAATGCCTCTTAAGTAAGGCTGTTAAGGAGCAAAGAGTCCACACATCTGGAAGACACAGTCAGTCGGCACATGCTGAAAGTTAGCGGTGGCGCTCGCAGTCCAAATTAGTGGCGAGTTTTATTCCCCAGCTGTGGTAGGAAAATATCAAATCTGCTGCCATATGAGTGCCATAAAGCTGGCTGTGGAGCGTTTGATGCCTTCATGTGGGAGCCTTTAAGCAGTGTGTGTGTGTGTGTGTGTGTGTGTGTGTGTGTGTGTGTTTGTGTGTGCGTGTGCACGAGTGTGCACGAGTGTGTTAGACCTTAATGTGAGATGTATGCATTCCTACATGCACACATTTTTGTGTTTGTGTTATCAATGTGAGTATCCCTGCACCGTGTCCAGTTTCTGTTTATCTGCATAAATCTTTAAATGTACAGATATCTGTAGGAATATAATGTTACTATGTGCGTGTGAGAGTGTGTGTGTGTGTGTGTCAGGTGGAGTGTGCATGTGCAGCTGTGCCATTTTAGCAGCTTTCTTATAGACCTGGTTGACCCTGCTAGATGTAGCAGACAGACACACACAAGCAGAGTCAGACGGCCCCTGGGGTGGTCCTGTCTGAGGCACGGTGTTATGAGCCAACAACTCTAGGGGCCCATACGCAGGCAGGAACACGTATACTGTAATTGTATGCACACACTCACAGATGTAGTGTATATGTACCAAAATGCACATAGACACACACAGATGAAGAACGAGGAAACAAATCTCAAAAATTATTCTGTGTCAAATTTGGGCAAAAGTTTCTGTACTTTCACTTCAAATTTCTCCTGGATTAACATCAATGAACTGAACTGAATTTGCTAATATTAAAAAAATCAACAAAATATGGCTGCTCTTTCAATAATTTGTTTCAAGAAATTAATAAAGCAAATACAGTTTAACTTTCACTTTTAGATTTAACTAGTGCAACAAGATATCCAGAGGTTTCTTCAGGGTCGCACGCAGAACTCTGCAAAAGCACCTGCTACTACATGCAACCATGAGAAGAAGAAGAAGAAGAAGAATATGCATGAAATTGTAGTAACTGTTGTTGCGGGTATCCTAGATATTTTTATGAATGTATATATTTTTTAAAACAACGTTATAAAAAATATAAATTAAAAGCAACTCTGTAGCTTGTTTAGCTGGATACAGCAAAAAAAACATTAAATCCTCTACTCGACTTCTAAGAAGATATATTGTTCCTGAGGTCCAGTAATCTTTCATCTGTGTTGACATTTTAAAAAGAATACTCTTAAAATATCAGTGCCATCAGTTTTACTTATCTCTTTGTAGCTTTTCCACTATTGTAACTCGAGAGTCCAATAAAGAAACACATGAGGGGAGATACTGAATCATGAATGAGAGTTTGTCCGCGTTAATCAAAAACAAAAATGTGTGTTTTAGTGAAGGAAAGAGTGTACTCCTCTTTTTTACCCACAGAGGAATAAGAAAATATTTACCACACTCAGAAACTAAAAACATACACACACACAAACAAACACACAAACAAACACACACACACACACACACACACACACACACACACACACACATACATACACACACACACACACACACACACACACACACACACACACACACACAAACACAAACACACACAGACACACGCATACATACGCACAAATGAGAAATCAAAAAAAGCACACACACATGCCTAGCAGCAGACACAACACAAAATCGCTGGCAAGCATTCAAAACACTCATGTAAGAGCACATAAACACACACAGAAATGCATCAGAAACACACATGACACGCACATGTGTACACACACCTCCTACACAACTGCCACCATGTAACCCCTAATCACAACCCCAGAGCTTGGACATCAAATGAAGCAAGTTTTTAAAAAAAATCATCAGGAGTAATTAACGCATTTTCATATGCAAATGTGATTAATGCAAAACTACAAAGTCATTATGCAAATCGACTTTTCCTTGAGCCTCTGTACAAATATTCGCAGCTCAAATCAGGGATCAGTCTCGCCATCTTTCTTTTTTTATCTCTCACCCTTCTCCCTCTCGCTCTATCTCTCCCTCTCTCTATCTCTCTCTCCTGGAGTAGAGATAATACGTAAGTAGCATGTGAAGTTATTTCTAACTCATGCAGCGTGTGTGTATGTGTGTGTATGTGTGTGTGTATGTGTGTGTGTTTTCATGCGATGGGCTGGGGCTATGGCATTACGCCGCCTGCCTACTGATTACTGGCTGCTTGGCACTGGAGCGAGACAGGGAAGCCGGCGTACAGGGGAAGGTATGAATATGCAAAAGCCTGATTGCTTTTCATGATTAAAGCCTATTTAATATGGAAATGAGAGCAAGCCAGGTGATTAAAGGAGCATTGGGTGGTGGGGCAAAAAAGGGAGGAAAAAAAAGATGGGGGGGGGGGGGAGAGAGAGGGGGAAGAAGAGAAGAGAGGAGAGGGACACCTTTAAATCCACAGCGGTGTTGAGGTGTGGAAACTGGGATGTCACAGATATTTGGTGACAAGTGTTGAACATGAAGGTTTGACCTCTTTGGGTACAAAGGTCTCATTCACTTTTTAGTCGTTTTTTTGAAGGTTACACCTCCTGTTTTCTTCTACAAACCACCATTAATCATTAACGTAAAGACAAATCCTTGATGCAGATTGGCTTAAGGACAAATACCGATCCTGTGAGGTTAAGAAAACATCTGTGCACTTTAACACACTTTCACATCTGCAAAAAAATGTTGCACGTTGAGGTGTGACAGTTTAAAAGTGGCGGGTGTCTCATTTATTGTCTTTGATCATAAATCCAGTGTCACTGCGGTTCACTTAACGCCAAAGTATGGGTAGTAAATCAAGCTCATAAGTGGTTTCACACCCAAAATCATACTACGCTAATGCAAAGATCTTCAGCCAAATGCAGTGATGAGAAAGTGACAGCAGGAAGATCAGAGGTGGACAGAGAGGGGTAAAAGAAGAGAGGGAAGGATGTTGCCACTGTCGCTCCCATGGCTTCATGAAATATTTAGCGTGTGATCTCTATACAAAGTGTTTGTGAGTGAGAAAGAAAGAGACAGACACAGAGAGAAGAGAGACGAGTTGTCATGATGTGACTTCTCCCGGATGTACTGGATGTGTTTAAGTGCTCCGAGGGGGCCGCCAGCCGTCCTGGGAGGGGTTCAAAGCAGGGCCAGGGTCGTCTTAGCATGGTAACGCTCCCCTAGCGACAACCTCTCGCTTTCCTGGTGACATGCGTCATTCTTCACAGACGCTGCACGCATACACAAATTCATACAAGGTACAGCACACACACTTATATTAACATACTGTGACAAAGCCCACACATAAACACGCAGAGTGCATGCATCAGCACGAGAAACTCAAGGAAAATAAAATAGGGCACAGAAGGGCCATTTTTCATCTACCCCCAATGTGTGCAGGAGATAGTGTGTGTGTGTGTGTGTGTGTGTGTGTGTGTGTGTGTGTGTGTGTGTGTGTGTGTGTGTGTGTGTGTGTGTTTGTGAGTGTGTGTGTGTGTGTGTGTGTGTGTGTGTGTGTGTGTGTGTGTGTGTGTGTGTGTCTGTGTGTGTGTCTGTTTGGGTGTGTGTGTGTTTGCACCTTTTGGGGTTGAATCTGCTAGCCTTGCAGTATGTTTGCAGTTTAAGCGAGCAGGCTGACAGACAAAGAGGCCAGACAGGATGTTATAAAACACAAGCAGGTGAAAAAAACAAACAATCCAGGAGTGGAGAGGGTTAAGTGTGACACATGCGGCAATACAGCACAGGTATTTCATGCATGCCTCAGTGCATCATGGGAACGTTTCTATACTTATATGCGTGCAGGTGTGTGTTATGCATGATACATATGCTCATTTTGTCTCTTCCGTGCAGCAAAAATGTGCTTGTGTGTGTTCTCGCTGCAAAGTTCTCCCACATACATGCAAGAAACGGTTATGATGTTTCCTTACTTGTGTGTGGGTGTGTGTTAGTGTGTGTGCTGCTAACACATTGGACTTAATTAGACCTAATAATGTAATCTAATTTGGTTGAAACTTGAGACTGCCTTGAGTGGCAATCTAATGTGTTGAACAAAGCGCTCCTCCTCTCTTTCATTTGGGGCTTGGAGTGCTTTCATGTCCTGTTCTCTTAGTGATAAGACTGTCACTCTGTCTGTCTATGTGTAAGTGTGTGTGCGAGTGACTAAATGACTGCCGCTGTAACAGGCTGACTCACTCTCTAACTGCTTAAATGTTTTTCCTCTGACCACCCAACAGACAAAGTGCTGTGTAAAATTCATTGAGTCTTTTTTTGAATGCATGAGCTGCCAAATGAGTTCCATGTTTTTTTTTTCTGCTGCAGCGGGGCTGTTAGTGGGTTAAATGTTCATTAAATGCCCTAATTACGGATTTAAAAAGACAAAAAACAAATGAATAACAACTCTGATGTGCTATCTCGACTTTTTCTCAGTTATTAAATACTGAAGAAAAACATACTCTCAGACTTTATTTTGGACTTGCGAGAAATGACTTGAAGAATTTCATAGAATTCACGTCACTTTTATTTCCAAATATTAGCTGTGACTGTGCTGTCACAAGCTGATAGTCTTCAATGCATTTTCCCCCCCTACAAAAGATACTGACCACAAACAGATGCTGGCCACACACACAGAAAATGTGCATATGTGCTGATTTCTGACTACAGAAATCCTCTCCAGTTTTTTAGTCTTGAATCAACTAAGTGCAATTTTTTTTAATCCCATCCGGAAATTGTTGTCCCTTTTAAAAAGTTCAAAACAAAATTTCAAAGAGCGGCTGACAGAGTCCTGAAGTAAACAAAAATACTGTAGATGTGTGCGGGACACAAAATTAAACCTTAAAAGTCTCTCTTAATGATTAACATTTATAGATTGGATAATTGGATAATCCTGTATGCACCTTCATTTAACATAATGCATTATAAAAGTTAACCCATCACCCTTTCCATAACTAACCAGTGTAAGACACTGTGGTGGCCACTCTGTGTGTAATCCCCTCACATGTAACTATGGTGGCTAACTTTGACAATAAAAGCCTATCCCTCCTCGAGCCGAGTCCCTCTTAGTCTGTGTAATCCTGGATAGCCTTCCCAGCTCTTGGGTGTGATGGTGACTGTCTCCTCTGATAACTTTGAACTGGTTTCCCTGCAGCGCTGGCAGTCTTCAGACCCCCCCACCTCGCCCCTGCCCCCCCTCCTCCTCCCGTAGCCAGATGAGCGGCCTTGCTGCTTTATTAATCCCCTTCTCCTCACCACGCACACAGATGAATTTTAATCAGCTTTCTTAACCTCTTTTTTTTTGTATGCTGCAGGATTTCTTTACAAACGCTCGAACACGTGACACACACACTCACACGGGCCAAAAAAAATAAAACACACACACACACACACACGCACACACACACACACATACACATACACACTGGGGGCGGCTCCTCTATCACCTTCCTCCTCGCCTTTCACAATTGGTTTCAGCTGAAGAAGTCCTTCAGGCCTGCCAGTGTGTGTTTGTTTGTTTGTTTGGTGTGTATGATTTGGTGTGTATATGTGTGTGTCTGTGTGATGTTTTACTTTTTACAGAGCAGAATAGATGCACACAGCTCTCACTCAGTCTAATGAAATCATCCCAGGCTACATTAATCCCTCCTGAAGGCCACTGTCAAAATAACAAGCAGCTGGGATTCTTTAAAGAAAGCTATCTGTCTTGGACAGGTGAGAGACGTGTGTGTGTGTGTGTGTGTGTGTGTGTGTGTGTGTGTGTGTGTTTTGACAAGAGAGCTCTCTTCAAAACTGTGTCAAGAGTGAGTTGCCTTTCGACTCTTCTTTTAAATATTCTGTGTTCAGTCTTCATACCTCCTCTTTCTTGTTTGGGGCAGATTCCCCTCGCCGGTGTCATCCTTCTATGGTCATCGTCCTCCCCTCCAGGGGTCACCTGGATGCCCACCTCCACCGGAATGGACCCTCTGCCCAGCTCCAGTGACCGGGCCCTAGGAGAGATATGGATTCCCGCTAGCCCGCCACTTTCCCCTGGTTTTGAGTAGGTGCCTGGTCTGCTCCCCAACCCTCGGCACAGACGACGCTTGTGCTCGATGAAAACCAGGATTTCACCCAGAGGGAAGTTGGTCTGGCATTGGCCACAGGTCAGGAGGTCATGCTCCCCGGGTCCCACTCTCCTCGGGCTGGGGCTGGACGGCTCTGGAGAAGGAGATCCCGCCCCTGAGTCATGATTGGCGTCTGCTGCAGAAAAGGGAAGAGACAGAGGACAAATTTAAATCACTTATGTTTCTTTTTTAAGACACACAGAGATAAGAACACACACTGAGGAGAAGTTTTTCCTGATTTTGTTGTCAGAAAAAAGCACCCCCCCTCCCCCTTACATGCCATGATCAGTGCATTTCCTCTTGTGTCACTATCATGGCACAAAACAACGCCCCTGTGAAGCTGCTTCACCCAGACAAACACCTGTGCGGCTTATCCGTGAGAGATCTGCGTGGGTGGGACCCAGCACATACACTGTATCATGTATAAGTGTATCTGTGCCTCTATTTTCCTGCATGCGTGTGTGTGTTTATGTGCATGTGTGTGCGGCCAGGAAGCTATTCATCTCACAGTGCAGGCTGGGTTTCCGGTGAGGGCCTTTGCTGCACTGAGCTGTCACAGATAGACGTCTGCCTTCACCACGTGGGAGCCCTGGCTTGTGCAGAACAAAGTGTTGCGTATCGGAGGCCACATAACACCGGCATGTGTGTGTGCTCATGTTTGTGTGTGCATCACAGAAAAGACACGGAAAAGAAAAATGGGAGAAGAAGAAAAGGAGAAATATGTGTGTGTGTGTGTGTGTGTGTGTGTGTGTGTGTGTGTGTGTGTGTGTGTGTGTGTGTGTGTGTGTGTGAGAGTGTGAGTGTGCGTGTGAGTCTGTGCATGAATGGAGCAGGTGAGTTTGAACACTGTATTCTCCACAGACAGAAAATCTATAAAGCCAAACCCGAGGTCTTGTTAAGAGAGTAAATCTCATTCTTCACAGATCTGACACGGTCATTAATAACCATTACACACTCTTCCCCCCCCGCTCGTCCCCTATGGCACAGACTGACTCCCTTAGCTTAACGTAAATCCCTCATGGACAGCCCCCTTTTTTTCTGAATCTACCCTGATGTACCAGTATGAAGACGTGTCCTGGAGGAAACCTGAAGCTCCAGAGACTCTAAGGGGGCGTCTGAGAGAGTAGGTACCCAGGGAGAGGTGTTGATGCCTGGGAGAGGAGCACAGCAGCGCCTGCCTGTCTCTGCAACCACCCCTCCCTTTTTTGTGCAACTCTTTTCTCTTTTTTCTCCAAACATGACACCCTAATAATTGCAAAGATTAGACAAAGAATGTGTGCGCGCCTGCGTCTCGGTGTGTTGTTATCAGACAAAGATCCTAAACTCTCTTATCTCCCATCTCAAACTGTCGGGAAGGCGTTGCTCCTCTAAAAATCCCAGTTATAACCGTTAGACTCGGGTAGAGATCTGGCTGGGTATTATGCACAGTTTTCACCTTTTTTTTTTATAATTTCAAATATTCCTTTGCAGCAATGAATCACCCCCACCCTCTACCTAACCACGCACACCCTCCCACGCACACACGCACACACACGCACACACATGTTCCAGTCCACTCACTTCGCCCTGGAGTGATGATCCGACGCCAAATATCTTTTCTCTAAATGGAGATGGGTTCCTGGATGCCTGCCAAATAATTTCCATCTCATAATCTTTGGCGGCAAAGAAGGAACACAAACACATATTTACCTACAGTTCACAGCTTGCGACCGTAATTCACATGGAGCAATGTTCCAGAGTGTTCACACAGGCCATGTAAGCGTGCACATGCATGCATGCATGCATATGTGCAATGCATATGAATATATGCAGGACTGTGCTTTACTAACAATATGGCGCTCTAATTTTGGACGTTGAAAACAAGACAGGTGGCAAAAAACCCGGATCTTCGTGTTTTGTAAATCAGAGAAGACGACAGACACCTGGGCATTTGAACTTGACTTTCTCCCAGCACAGACAGATAAAGTAGGGCCTGTTCGTTGGCCTCTGGTTGAGTAACACGGCCCGGGGCCAGAAGGCGGTAAATTAGCAGGCGTTGGCACTGTCACTATGCCACTCAAATATCAGTCGGACACCTTCTAAAAACCACACCCCTCTCTGAAAAACCCGCTCGCTCGCTTGCTCCCTCGTCTTTCCTGAGGCTCACCTGTGTGAGAAAAACACAGGTGCGAGAAAGAACTGAACATGGAATTCTTCCAGAGGGGGGAGAACAAGAAGAAAAAACACTGTGGACACAAACAGAGTGAAATGGAAACATACACATGAAAGAAAAACAGTCTAATGTGGCCTATCATCGTGACAGACAGTGTCTAATTCCTCTGTATAAACTCGTATGTGAGAGGAACATGCTTGATAGGTAAGGGAGCATAGCAGACGCACTGTCAAACATGCCATCGAGGAGAAGGCATGATGATAGCAATGAAACCCAGCTGTCTGACACGATACCGCACATACTTTATTCCTCTCTTTCTCTTTCTCTCTCTCACACACGCACGCGCACACTCACACACATAGTCAGGGAGTTATATTCACCCAATGACAGTCCTGCTACTCTGCCTTATCAAGTGCGAGTTAAGTCAGGCAGCCTTAGAGCACCCCCTATCAGTTTGATGAGGAGAGAGTCAGTCAGTCACTCCACTGCTGCTGCTGCTGCTGCTGCTGCTGCTGCACAATGTGTACCAGATGGGAGACAGAGGCAAAGACAATGGGCCTCTTTCACCAATATTTCCATTAGTGCAAAAAAAGAGTGGAAAAATATATTGAATCTTTTGCCCAAAAACTACTTAAAGAAGGAACTATTTTGTGAGAGGAGAGGATGTTATGCGTTTACAGAGAGATTTTTGGGACTTGGGAATATTAAAATATTTGCCATACACTCAGGTCGGGGTTGCAGAGTAATTTTGCCGACTAAATTGGTTATGTGATGAGGGAAACATGTCATCCATGTCAGTGTGTTTCATAGTAGCAGCCAGGTAAAACGAGCAAGTTAGGTTTCACAGGCAACATAAGGTTCCTCTCCAGTCCTTTCCCACTAATGCCTAATTACTGTGTCGGTCCTTAAATGCTCTCATAAATTTGATGACTTTTTTTTGTTTGCATTGTTGCCTGGAGTAAAGGTGGTAACAAAAAAACAGAACCATGGTTCGACAAGTTCACCTCTGCCCTAGGAGAAGTAACAAACAGTGGATCTTTAATTTTGCTGGATCTTAAACATTTGTTTTTTTTTCAGTGATGCAAATTTGATTTGTTTCTCGTGTGCTCTGTTCAACAAAAACCGTGAAACTACTTTCCGTTGCCGCTGGAGTCCTGACCTTACAAAACATTTCAATTCCAGCTGCACACTGTGTTCTGCTGGTGGAGGCAGAGTAAAGCCAGGGGCACTCGTATGACAGTCGACCATCCTGTATGGGTTCAGACCTGTCTTCTTCTCTTTGTTTTTCCCCTTCCATTTGCTGAGCTTAAAACACACACACACACTAACACACATGTGCAAACCCCACAGGGAAAGTCGGGTAAGATTCACGCTGTCATTGAAAATAAATGACACCAGCAACGCTGCAGATGGTTGCAATCAAAAATTCAAACAACAAGCGGCCTCGCTTTGCCTATCCCTTTTTTTTCTCGGTTGTGATTGCCAAGCAGAGCTGCAACAGTTTAGTTGTGTAAGGCCAGGCCTGTGTGTTTCATTATCTTATCACCATTTAATCTGTAGCAGCCACATTTCTTATCATAAATCTTAGATTATCAGGCTGAAAGTGAGCAAAATACGGCTGTGCTGCTGACTGTGACTTGTCACTAAATTGCTATAAATGACTTGCAAGCCATGAGGCATGACATTTGGAGATATAAATCAAAATTTGCCAAACAATTTTAGGAGATATAATAATAATAATAGAGAAGCTTTATGGCATTTCAAAATTGATTAAATGTGTTCGATAATATTGCAAAATAGAAAGAGAAGCTGAGAACAAACTGCAACGGCGCGCTGTAAATCATAAATCGTTCACCAATCATCTCCTGTGAGATTATCATCCGGTTACCACAATGTGTGTGTGAATATTTACTGTGCTGTTGCAGTGCGTACGGTGAGTTTTCTCCCCCAGCATTCGACAGCCATATGGTGTGAATAAAGGCGAAAACATTAACTGTTTCACAAGTAGCATGCCAATTCTGAGAGTAAACAGTTATGGTGAAGTGTTTCCATGGCTGGATGGCAGAAAACAATCCTGTGTGTTAATAATCCTGGTTTAAGTTTGCAAAAAAAATGCCAGGGTCTGAACAAGGGAGGCCTGTGATACCAGAAATTGATTCATAAGGATATACCTATGATAGATTTCTTTGTCATGGTGGCTGCATCAATGACAGAAAGAGTCTAAAAAAGCCTTGAGGGGACGTTTGCCTGCAGGAGTCTTAATTAAACAAAAGGATGAACAGCAAACTGAAGGTCAGATTCAGCTTGTTCCAAGTGATAAGTGAGTCTGTGAATGCATTTTCAAGGTAATGCGTGCAGTTTTGGTGTGGCTTCTTGTGCGTGTGCCTGCTTTCCTTGGTGCATACATGTGCATTGTGTGTGTGCATGAATTGAGGTTAAAGTCACTTGTGCGTCCCTCTTGATGTCTGGCCCGGCAAGTTGATTCGCAGTACATAGTCTTCTACCGAAAGCCTGTCCAGAAATATGCTGATATTCAGGTTTTCTGTTCTTCCAACAAGAGTGTGACCTACGAGCCCATGGCTGCAGGGCACCAGGCTGTGTTTAGTTACTCTCAGTAACCCCTTGTCTGACATGTGGCTGATATATGCTGGCACCCTGCAGAAACTCAAGATTATTACTTGTGTAAGGGATCTTGACACCGAAATGTTGCTCGACCTATTTACAAAGTCACACTCCTTCCATAAAAGAACAAACAATAGAGTCCACTTGGTTTTTTCCCACTGAATATCTGAAATGTCCTCTGTACATTTGCAGAGCTCTCCTCATATGTTGACTCAATCAAATTACAGTTTGGTTTTCCCCCAGCGCTCCTCAGATCCTCCAGCCTGAGGTGTGATCCTGGTCCTCCTCAGACCCACCCAGCTTAAGGAAACAGCCCACAGCACACAGCCTCCTCACACTGAATGATGGGTACATTAAAAGCCTCCCATCCATCTATCACAGCCTCCGACGTGGTATCGTTATTATGATATCCTGTACGGCAGGCAAACAGAAAAGGTGCTTTATTCAAATACAAGTGCATGTGTGCACTCGTACACATTGTTCTTGCAGGAGAGGACAATAGGAGATTTAAAAATAGGAACTTGCTTGTTTCCATGCTCTTCTGTTAATAGTCTATCTTTCTTTTTCTTTTCTTTTTTTAATTGCATTTGATCGCCTTGAATGCATCACAAAGAGACAAACACCTGCAAAAGTACCTGCCGATTCAGTCCTTCCTTGATCTTGCACTTGTGCTTCTCAGGCCATTGTCATTGCTCGAGGCCACAGTTCATCAAACAGGAGACAGTGTGTATCATGTGAGAGAACAGGTAGGACCAGATTCAGGCCCAGATGGCCCTACTTTATGGCATATTTCTGTACTTGGAGTAATACCCACTGAAGCACAGCTTTACCCTCTGCAAGATGGAGTGAAAAATAAGCAAACATTTGTCAGCTTTTGCAGATATCTTCACTTAAATTGTTAATGGACACACGTCAGGTGTTGTTGAAATAATCTAAAAAGCTGTAATCCTGAGCTTCAGGTAAAAACAGATGCATGCATGAGACCTCTGAATCTCTTACAACGAAATGAAGAAATTAAATCTGATCTGTAATAGCTAATTTTCAGTGTAATTATGCAAGAATCTACATTCGGCACCACAGGTTTGAGAATTTGCTGACTGCACAGCAGGTGCCAGGAGGGTTTGTGTAACTGCTATGCAAAAATTATGTGAAAAAAGTGACCCATGGCTTGAAGGAGGGGAGGCAAATATTTAACATTTAGTCCAAATTTGTATCAGTTCCCTAAAGACAAATGAAAATATGCATAAGGTTGTAATTATTTATCATAATTCATGCAGGTAAACGTTAAAAAAAAAGCACACGTGCCTGAGGTCAAACTGTACTTTTTTTGCACAGTTGAAAAAGGAACTGAGGGAGATCGAGTCAGTCTCTGTCTTAATGAAGTGACTGTGCCAGCAGAGGATAAACTATCAGATCAATATTCAAGCTGGATCGATGCTTGTCATCTGCCTAAAATCTGCTGAGGATGCAGCACACTTTGAAAAATTAAAAAACTCAAAACTCTTCTCAGAGCAAACATTTAGATTTCAGATTGCTCCTTACGTCTGGAAATTGCCGTAATTATTTCAAGTCAACAGGAGAAAAGTCAGCGACAAGAAGCAGAGACAAAGTGAATGGGATAAATGATAAGTCGAAATGCCAAACGTGTCGGGTGGGACGGAATGCGCCGAAGCCCTTTCAACACAAACCAGATTGGCCAAAGATTACATCATGAACTTCTGCAATGAATTACCCAGATTAGGCCTCTATGAAATTGGATTTAGGCAAAGCAGGGAGCGCCGAGAGATGAAGGTTAGATTGATATAATTGATTTGAAATTGGATTATGTGACTTTTAATCATATTCCCTTAAAAAAAAAAAGGATTCCTGCCTCAGATTTAATCTGCGCAATTTCATCACACTTTTGGGTCGCAGCTTTGAAAATCTGAAACAAGTGAGAAGCCTTTGTGTTCAAATGTTTTGTTAATAAAGTTTCTACACTTTTTGTACTTTTTTGTGTGAGTGCAAAGTTAACTTGTATTTGTGCTCAATTTGATTTTTGCCATGTGCTCCAAATGTGACCATACAGTGTAGACAGGCCTTTATGTGTCAAGAAAAAATAATATGAGACTGTGTGTGTTTGCCTGAGTGTGTGATAGGGTGTGTGATTGATAGACTGAGGTCAAAAGAGAGAGATTATTAAAATTAAAATGAGGTTAAAATAAGATGCAAGAAACAGTGCAGTCAAAAAACAATAAAAAAGTCTGTATTTAAAAATCAGTGAAATTCATTATGAAGCACACGAGAATATGACATATACAGTGCCACATGTTACAATATGTTGGGAGACTGTGTTATAAAATTTTGGATCATGCGATCACACGTGCGTGCAAACGAAAACAGAAAACACACACACAGAAAACACACACATACACACATACACACACACTTGGCCACAAAGTTCCAAAGTAGTGGACAATAGGTCATCTTTTAATTCAACTAAAGCTGTAGAAGGCCCTTTTAGATTTTGACTGACTTGTAGATCATTTTTTAAAAGTGTAAAATTTTCATTTAAAACCCGATGGAATACCTTCCACAATTCATCATAATAAGTATTTTTAAAAAACGCCATGGAGTGTTTCCTTGTGTGTGCAAATGTGTTAGCAGATGATAAATGTATTATCACAAATCGCAGTTATTGTCTGTAATTTCCGTTCTTGATCAGCGCAATTTCAAAGGTTAAAAACTGGAGGAAGGTTTAAATCCATCTCCCAATAAATAATTGATCTACCCTGGAAAATAAGACTTAATATTAATGTTAACTATGATTGATTTAAACAAATAAACAGAATCAGTTAGTAGGTGAGAAGTATTGCAGGTTGAGACTCACCTTGTATTGTCTCCCTGTGCGTCAGTGATAAGTGCTGTGGGTTCACCTGCTTGCGGCGGGACATTGCCCCGGCATTTACTCTGGCATCGCCCGGTGAACGGCACTTGGAGTCGGCTTGGACCGTGGTGTCGGTCCTCTCTGGAGCTCAGGTGACAAACTTTCCCCCTTTTTTCCTAATCCCTCAACTGTTCACAGTCTGACAACTTTGAGGCGCGTGGTAAAGGTAAAAGAGGAGTCGGACAGGAGCGCAAGAAGGATGGAAGAGCAGTGTGTCCACAATGTCCTGCACGCAGCGTCTTTTCAGGAAGCAACACCTGGATTGAGGAAGCCAAAGTTGAGATTTAAGAGGCAGTGGCGGCCGGTGAGCTGATAAACGCGCAGGTATGTTTCTGCAATGACCTTTCGAAGATAAAAAATCCCGGACTGCCCACCTCTGCAGCGACCGCGGTGGCTCCACCGGTGATGCGTATACAGAGTCTTATTTGGCTCCTTCCCCTCAATTCTTTCCTTTATTCTAATGATATGATTGTATCATCTGGGGTCAAAATGCTGCTGTTTATTCTACGATTCCCTACAGTCCTTCCTTTTCAGCAGCGGTGCGCTAAAATGACCCTTTGGCACTGACTCCTCCTGTGCGTTTTGGCATCGGTGCGCGGAACGGCAACTCTTGGCTCTGGTGGCAGTAGCCTCGCTGATTGAGAGAGAGGGAGAGAGAGAGAAATGGGGAAAGAGAGAGAGAGAGAGAGAGAGAGAGAGAGAGAGAGAGAGAGAGAGAGAGAGAGAGAGAGAGAGAGAGAGAGAGAGAGAGAGCAGGCGGGCAGACAAGACACCTCCTCCTCCTTCTCGTCCAACAAGCAGAGGTCCAATGTTTCCTAGTTTCCTCCAGTGTCGAGGCTACTTCTTGTTGACTCACACGATGAAAGAGGCTCTGTCAGGGAGGACCCCGCGTTTATGCGTGCGTGTGTGGGTGATGTGTGTGTGTGTGTGTGTGTGTGTGTGTGTGTGTGTGTGTGTGTGTGTACAATACATGCAGCTTGTGTGTGTGTGTGTGTGTGTGTGTGTGTGTGTGTGTGTGTGTGTGTGTGTGTGTGTGTGTGTGTGTGTGGTTGGGTTTGCCTTCGTGGAGTCGGATTGGATTCAAGTTCAAGTGCGTCCGTGACGTTTGCGCGTCAGACACAACAAGCATGGGGAGGCAGGCGGCGGACTGCACGCGGACACTAGAGTCAAACAACGATGGCTCCCCGGAGCTCAGCGCGAGGCTCATCAGCACATAAAGTACTGATCACTTATCAGTAGTTATTTAGATGTGTCACAATGTTTGCTACCCAGCTTAAATTCCTTCTCTTAAACTCACATGTATCCTCTTAAATTGACTTTACACCCCCTAAAACTATTTCCTAGAGGTTTTCCTTTTTTTTTCCATTTTCCATTTCCTCGCTGCCCCTTTTTTCTACAAATTTCAATCATATTGTTGCAGCTTTTATTGCTCTTTTTATAATGCCAGCTGGGCATATCAGACGGAAACTGCTTTAAATGGCTGAAACATCATGAGGACCACCCACACCTTGATGCGATTGAGGGGAAGCTTCTGGTCAATCAGGGTTCAAAGGTCACCTATAATTCAGTCAATTAGTCTTTCTATGTTTCTGCGAACCTCCAGGCTTTGTAAATGGCCAAAAACACTAAAGCACACCTTTATCCTCATATTGGATCAGAGGGTTAAATCAGCAGGCTGCATCTTTGTTGATGGATAATTTAAACATGTTGTGAGGCAACAGTACCCTCTGTTGGCACAGTCAGGAGACATAACAAACCTGCTCAGAGGGTGAAACCTTACTCACACACACAGCCAGCCTTGCTGTGTTTTATTCTTTTTTTTAGCATGAAGCCTCCTTAATTTGCCATTTACACTATTCAGAGTCTGAGTCCTTGAAGAGCAGATCAGGTTCACTCAGAGGCAATTAATGGCACTAATGGGCAATCATTCAACACATAATTCACTGTATTCATTTGGATCAGTGTGTGTGCACAGATAACTGCTTTGTACAGGCCAAAGCTCAGTTAAGAACACGCTCAAGTTTTTCTTTTTTTACTTTAGCATACAATTCAAACCTGTGCTGTGCTATAATTTGAGTGAAATACATTGTTGAATAAAAATACAAAGCTTAATACGGCCATTTAAAGTCGACACTACTTCCTCGTGGATCAGCAGAGAAGTGTGCAGCTATATGCATTTTATAGTCATCCATTAATAAAACATGGTGGGCAATTTTAAGAGCATTAGAAGTTTGATTGCTTCGGGGCAGGCCTAGGGGACTTTCAGGACAGTAATTATTTATATAAATGAAATGTCATCTCAGCTCTGGCTCAAGTAGACATAACCTCAGCAGACTCCACATGGAAACACTACACACAACAGCTATCCTTTACACACACAGGCCCGGCATGTTGTCAAGCATATTGCTTTGACTGGAGAGCATAAATTCGCTATGTGATATTACATGAAATGTCTTCTTTTAAGGCAACGGGGCCGAGAGAGCAACAGCAGTTGTGGACACGTTGGATACTGAAGAAAAACATTATCCTGAGTACACACACACACACACACACACACACACACACACACACACACACACACACACACACACACACACACACACACACACACACACACATACACACACACTCACTTGCTTGCTCTCCCTGCTGCCTTCAAGCAGCTCCTTGATCCTCACCCATGGGTTTCTCAATAATACATCAATGTCTCCATTATAGCTTGTATCTGCAGGCTGCGGGCAAAGGCAGTTTAAGCTGGGTTGCACAAGGCCAATATACCACAAATACCGTGCTTGTGGACACAGGAAAGGTTTTAAGTCCAAAGTGTTGCCTCTAAGGGGACAAGCATCTCTGCGAGGTAAAGTGCCAGCGCTGAACAGTAGATCCCCTGAACGCACCGCGGGGCAATACCTACACAAGAGACGAGGACATGCTGAGATGAAAGTTGTGTCCAAGTTACAAAAGACATTTTGTTGACATTTAAGCACCTTTCCCAAAAAGTGCATCAGGATTTAAGTTGACTCTGCCCACTCATAATTTACGTTAAATCGTCAAAATGAGCTCAGAGACATTGCCTGAGAGGGGACAGGTCGTACCCATCAGTCATGAAGCCTAGCTAGCTTTGATTCTGGGTCACAACCTTTGTCACATCCTTTTATCTTCCATTTTTTATGTCCCTCCCTTCTATGAAGAATAGAAATATTACATTAATATATTAAAATATACCAATATAAGTGAATAAAAAAAGGGGCACTGGAGGTTAAGTAGAAAAGCCCGTCCAGGCAGACATTTTGATGTGTTTAACCACAACAGGACTGACACAAACAATGAGAGGTCCACTCCAGGACAGCTCATGGTAATATGAATATTGCTCTGGGATTTGCTTATAGTCGGTGCTTCATTATGCAATGTTTAATATTAATAAAGAAAGTACAAGTATATATTATTCATGAGCTGATTTACTGTAGTGTGTGTGCATGTGTGTGCGTGTGTGTGTGGACTTGAGTGACAGATTGAGATGCTCCCTTGCTACGGGCAATACAAGTAGACAAGGCTCTTACTTTTCTACAGGACACATCCTGACAATTTCTCCAGTGGTTAAGAGGATTTGTCCGAGCACGGCTGAATATATAATGCATGCAGATTCCAAATTTTAATTTGGACGCAGTAAATGATTCAATGCTGGCTTTTCTCAGAAGTGAGGGCTGGGAGGGGAACCATGAGGGCACAAGATGTTACTCAGAAGAAGTGTGCTCTCATGCTGTAACGCATAAAGCAAACAAAGGTGATGGTGATTCTATGAGATTTTGTTCATATCAAGTTTGAAAAGTAAGGCAACTCAGCGAGAAAAAAATGGTGCAACTTTACTTCTGTTAAAAAAAAAGTCATACTCGGTTGCACAGCATTGCCTCTTTCTTTAGTAAAGAAGCTACTTCAGCAGGTTTTCTGCATCTTGTAGCCACATGATAGTTATTTTGACTTGATAACTGTGTAAAAGAATCTACTTACTACTGTTCAAACTTTAATACACTGACAGAAGGGGGGCTGATTTAGCTCAGTGGTGCAGGCGCCCCATGTGCAAAGGTTATGGCCCAAGTTCATGAGCACCATATGGGGGTTAGGGGTTAACAAAAGGTTAAGATAATTCTAAGGACCCATGACCAATTTATAATGGTGTCCTATTGCAGTGTAACTTGTCAAATAAACAAAACACGTGTAATCATCTCTCCCAAATAAATCAAATAAGCATGTTTTTTAAGCTGCTATTTGTGCTTTACATTATCATCTTTGTTTAGGCCTATGTTTTTGTTTAACTTTTTGGGGTTTCTTATAAAACTTATCTTGTTTTACATCTTCTTGCTTCCTATTAACAGGGTACAATGTATCACTCACTGAGTACATTTGCAGTGTAAAAATTAAAATAAGGCTGTTTTTGCTGCGTGCATTTTTTCACTTTGTCTGATACCCTCTTGCAGCAGTTTCAAATAATAATAATAATAATAATAATAATAATAATGTTATAGAAATTGCTCATATTGTTGCCGATGGTCTTGTTTGTTGATGGTCTTGTTTGCTTTTGTGGTCCATAAAGAGGCTTTGGTTTTAATTTCAGTCTGATCCAAAACTAACAAAAACTCCTCAGAGGAGCTTTAAGTAAATATTATACTGACTTAGAAAATAAGTTATCTGAACTAATGACTGACCTGTGATGGGTTGTCGAACTGTCCAGGGTGTTCTCTGCCTTCCGCCCGAAGTCTGGGATTGGCTCCAGCCCTCCGTGACCCCGAATGGGATCAAGCGGTCAAGACATGGATGGATGGATGGATGGATGGATGACCGCATGTGTCCAACATCCAGTCCTGGCATTGTAGGTCCATGTGTTATTCTTTGTCTCCCTCTTGTGGATGTATCAGGAAGTAAACATGTTGTATCACCCTTCTTAAGACTACCTCAGCGGCCTCTTCGTCATGAGGCATATTCCTGTAGCAAGACTACTCAAAAAAAAGAAGATTGAAACAAGTTAAATCCAGACCAGAAAAACAATTTTAATCAGACATTTGACTTCAGCACACGTGTGTCAGACACTTACGTAATGACGTCAGTCAGCAGCCTCTGACGTACTCCAAAATGGCGGTGCCCTTGTTGCAATGGGTTCTGCTGATGAGCACTTGTTAGCCAACTTATTGTGAATAACTGAGCTTTACCGGTCCTGACGTCTGATTCGGGGTGATCGACTCTGTCGGCTTGATGTTAAAGGTATGATGAATATTTTGTTCCAGACAGAATGTTGATAATTGTTGTGATTTTTCACTATTTTCGAGTCTCGGCGGTGTTTAGATCTCGAGTGAAGCAAGTTTGCTAGCTGGAGATGCTAACAGAGTGTCACCTGTTAATGTTCACTTTAGTACTCCATGTACTTAAAATGATCAGTTTAATGTAGGCTGAATTGGACACACATCTTACCCTTAGACCTCTTGGCCTTTGTGGATTCATAGATCTACGCATCCACTTAGATTTGATAAGTGCGTATTAACGCTAGCTTGACTTAGTGCTCACTTTGTTTCCTCCACAGTCTGTTTTCATCATCTTTTCTTACATTTTAAAACCGTCTTTGTTTCTCTTGACATCCAAAATATTGCTTTAAGTATATCAGTCATTACTTGGTTTTGTAGTATCACGTGAAGAATGCTTGTGATGTAATGAATGAGTCTGGAGGGATGCACCGTGCAAAACATTTATCAAGTTCACTTCTGTCGGCTTGTCTTATTTTGTGATTTTTAAAACTGTCATACAATATAAGTCTAGTCGCTGTTGTTTCACGTACACATACTAAATCCTAAATGAAGCTAAAATTAGGCCCATAGTAACGTGAGAATAAAAGTGCTATGTGATAACATTGTTCAGGATTGTGACATTTTGTTTATAAAATGCTATGACTAAACAATAATTAAATACTCAACTCAACATTATTTATATAGCACCTTTCATACATAGATACATCCAGCCCAAAGTGCTTCACAGAATAACCGAGAGACAGAAAACAACAGCAATGGTAAAATTATAAAAGGTGTGATTTAAAATAAAATACTTAAAAATAAAATAAAATCAATACAGTAAAATTAATACAATAAGTAAGAGTGGAAAGAAAAGTTTAAAATAAAGTAGCGTTAACAAGATCAGATGAATACAAGAAATAAATAGATAAATAAATAATTAAATGAGAAAAATACATGTTAAAGTAAATATTCAAATAATAATATAAATAATAATATAATAATAATAATAATTCAGTCCCGGGCTTAAAATAAATAACTCCACATTAAAAGCTAGATTAAAAAGTTAAGTCTTAAGTTTACTTTAAAAAACACCCAGATAGTTCAAATTACCTTCAAATCATAATTGTCTTTCTGCTGTTCTTTGTTTGACTCGATACCTACTTGTAGTATGTCCCTCTTGAATCCAAAATAAATATCAAAACTTTTTGTTCACCATTAAATTGGCACCTATAAATTTGAGTTTATTGAATGTCATACTTTTTAAAATGGTGTGAAAGTAGAGAATTTTATCCCAGGCCCTAATCCAAAGGGTAAAATCTGTCTTGCTTGGTGAGAAGGTATGAATATTTTAGATTCAGGCTTCTGCAATGTGTTCATATCAAACCTTCATATCTCAATAACTTTGGAAGTTAGTTGAAGGACAAAAAAATCTGAACCTCAGAGCCGGTCTATCTGACCGTTTGCCAACAAGGCCTCTGCAGCTGGTCTGCACTGAATTACTCTTACTGCTGGCTTATTTCTCTTCTGCTTTGTATCTTATCAGACCAGTGCAGCAGGTCCATCCTATGTCACCTCTCCTCAGCCAATGAAAGACTCCAAAGAGAACTACTCAATGACCAACCAAGGGATCCTGGACCACATTAAGCCATGCTGGTACTGGGACAAGAAGGATTTAGCCCACACCCCCTCTCAGTCAGAAGGCCTGGACCCTGGCACAGAGGCCCGGTATCGGAGAGAAGGAGCACGCTTCATTTTTGACGTGGGGACGAGACTTGGCCTGTATCCTTATTTATTTGAGTTATAAGAAAGAAGAGAATATTTACCGATGGTATTTCATTTTCAGGTTGTTCATGATGACACCGGTAAACCAGTAAATGACACAGCTACTTAACTTAAGAAAATATACAACTAAACTGGTCTGTTTATTTGTAAAGATGTGCCTATTCACGGGACAGAAAGTTTTGACATGTTGTGAAAATATCAGCTCTGTCACAGACGGAACTCATTTAGTCATGATTCATATTACAGGACATTTACATGAGTGGTGAAGTTGGTATCATTGAACATTTCAACAATAGCTCTTGTCAGTGGATATGTTAGGCAGCAAGTTTCTACCTTTGTGTTTAAAGCAGGAAAAATAAAAGCACAAACTGTGATTGTTCGACGACTGGGTCTGTGCATCTTCAAAACTGCAGCTCTTGTGGGGTGTTCCGGTCTGCAGGGGTCAGTACTTACCAAAAGAGTTCCAAGGAAGGGTCCAACAGATCCAACAGAAGTGCTACTGGAGCTCAAACTGCTGAAAAAGTGAATGCTGGCTCTGATAGAAAGGTGTCTGAGCACACAGTACATCACAGTTTGTTGTGTATGAAGCTCACTGGTGAGGGTGCCTTACCACGAGCATGTGATCATTGGAACTGGACCATAGAGTGATGGAAGAAGGTGACATGTGGAAACACGACAGAGCTGACATAGTCTCCAGAGTCCACAGATCTTGACTCAGTCGAGAACCTGCGGGATGTGCTGGACAAACAAGTCTGATCCATGGAGGCCCCACCACGCAACGTCCAGGGCGTGAAAGATCTCTTGCCAGATACCACAGCACACCTTTACAGGTCTAGTTGAGTCTGTGTTGATGAGAAGGGGCCTACATAATATCAGGCAGCTGTCATTAAGTTATGGATGATTGGTGCATTAAGAACTGAAAGCCGTTAAATGGTTTCTATGATTTCCTTGACGGTCATCAGACACTATGACACGCTGGCAACTGGTATCATTTATTTCCACCGTTTCTACATGTTCCACTCCTTCAAGCAGTTCCCCAGATATGTGAGTTCAGTGGATGGAAACTCTTATTTTTTTCCTGTTCCTGTGGTTGGATGAGTGTTTGATTAACGATGTGGTCTCTGTATCAACAGGTGACGGGTGCCTGCTGTCTTTTCCTGGCAGGAAAAGTAGAGGAAACCCCGAAGAAATGTAGAGACATCATCAAGACAGCCCGCATCTTGCTGAATGATGTGCAGTTTGCTCAGTTTGGAGATGATCCCAAGGTCTTTTATTTGTTCTATTCTGTGTTTAGAGATTTCCCCTGTTTATTGTAGCCGTTGTAAGTCTGATGATAAGGTAAACAGAAGTGAAGGAATTTATTTTGTTCACCAAGTGTGAAAAGTTAAGAGTCTTAAACAGAATTCCTATTACCCTGAAATTTACTAACATCTTTTATCCTTGTCGTCAATTTGACCCGACAATTTAAACCTCCAGAAACCGATTGTTACCCAGGTTTATGCGTCAGGTACTTTATATTTCTTTGTTGACTACCTAAATAGCCTTTAAATAAAATATAGTTCAAGCATAAACACGGCTTAAAGCATTCAGAAGGACTTTATTTGTAAAACAGAACATGAAACTGCTGTGAGTTTGTCATGCTCTCGTCCGTCCTGCCTTGTTTCTATGTTATCAAAATGTATGACACAGGGCACATCATTGAATGTCTTTAGAGACATGGTGGCTGGAAATATTATATCTCTAAAGGTTGGCAGTTCGATCCCAGCTCCTGCAGTCACATGCAGAAGTGTCCTTGGTGGTAGTGACCTCAATATCATCCAAAACAACCAAAAGACATGTGTAAAATGTTGATATTTCTTATGTTATATACAGCTAAAACAGCCTGAGGTCAAATTTACCCCAAGGAACACCGATGCGTAATTTCTTTTTACAGGAAATTGGAACATATCTACATTTACATTTTACGTTTTCCCAGTTGTTCCCATTAAATTAGGAAAAGTCATGAAATATGAAGCCAAAAAAAGGATGCTAATCATTGATTTAGAGACATTAAATATGGAATGGGGTCCAATTGACCCCAAGGATAATAGGAGGTACAATCCTGCTTTACAGAGTTCAGACATGATCGCATGTAGAGTCAGAAAGCAGCCAAAAACAAAACATTTTTCTTGCCGTCTATTTGCTGTTTATCTGCTCCACCAAACAGCCATCAATCTTGTGGATTTACAAAATAAGGCTCGGTCTTGGGGACATTTTTCACAATCTGACCACTAGATATCACTCAATGTTCCTATTTCTACACACTGTACCTTTTTAAATGAAACTCTAAAAAATATATAACATGCGTATATTAAACATTGATGTAATATACCAGTGTATTAAATGAATACAGGTTGCAACATTTCACTTTAACAGTTCAGAGTTAGTTTCTTCAATGTGATGTAAATGCTCCGGGTACATGTTGTGCGAGGTAGAGAGTTGGTGCTTTAACTATAAATCAGTACTTTGTGGCATTGCTTTGGTGTGTATTGCAATTGCATCAGTTTGTCTCTGAACAGGAAGAGGTGATGGTGTTGGAGAGAATTTTGCTCCAGACGATCAAATTTGACTTGCAGGTGGAGCACCCTTACATGTTCCTGCTACGCTACGTCAAACAACTCAAAGGTGAGCTGGGAAAAAGTGCTGCTGAAGCGCCTCACAGAGGGTGAAATACTTCATGGTTCTCGGAGTCTGGCAGGCTTATTGATATCTTTTTCTTGTTAAAGGAGAGAAGAATAAAGTGTGCAAGGTGCTGCAGATGGCATGGACCTTTGTCAATGACAGGTGAGCTGTTGGCATGCAAACTCTGTGTATTATAGATGACTTCTGCAGTGCAGTGTCTTATGTTTAGGTTGTGCTTTGTATTTAAGATCTAACATCTCACATGCTGGTTGCCAAAAATGTGCATTTACAAAAACAAATGTAACAAAAAATAAAAAGGAAATGCCACAAAATGATAAACAAATGCTTTTAAAAGAAGAATGTACTTGAAGGTCCAGGATCTTTCGTCGACAGACACTTTCCTCACTGTTGAACTAACTGAGAAGCTGTACAAATGTTTCCTGTGTCCCTGCAGCCTGTGCACCATGCTGTCCCTACAGTGGGAACCAGAGATTATTGCAGTAGCTGTCATGTACCTAGCCGGCCGCCTCTGCAAGTTTGACATCCAGGAGTGGACCGCCAAGCAGTCCTCTCGCCGCTGGTGGGAGCAGTTTGTCCAGGACGTCCCAGTGGAGCTGCTTGAAGGTATTCATCATGAAGCTGTGACTCTGACTGCGTGACAGATTTTTCTTTTAACTCCTTCCAGACTCAGGAGATACATGTCTTTGTCTTCCAGACATTTGCCACCAGATCCTAGACCTGTACTCCCAGGGGAACAAGCCCATCCCTCAGCAGATCCAGGAGAAGGAGCGGGCCTCTGTGCCACCACTACCTGCTCCTCCAATCCCACAGGGACTACCGCCAGTTACCAACCCTCCTCCCCCACCACCAAAGAAGACTTCACCTCAGGGAGGCAGCCCGGCACGCCAGCTCAAGCGCTCACATGTGAGTAACATGCTTGAATATCTGAGGCTTAAACAACAGCCAGTTGAAAGACCCAGTTTTTAATTCCCACAATTCTATTCCTTAATACTCAATACGTTACAGCATGTTTATCATTTGACTTCATTTCCCTTTTTACATATTTTCAGACATCCCCTAAAGAAGAGCCAAAAGCTCCAGGTAAGATCTTTACAAACCTCACAATCCTCCTTTTAAACTAGTTAGATTCTTTCTGCTCTTTTCAGGATTGTAGATTTTTTATATTTAAGCCCTCAGTGAAGTAATATAGTGACAATTCAATCCTGTTAAATTTACAGAACAAATTGGATCAAAGATTCCCAGACTGGAGAGCCCCATGCCCCCTCTGCCCACATCGCTGCCTCCCCCAGGTAAGGGTGAATGTTATTGTGTGTTGTTTCTTGTCTACATAGTAAGGGTAAAATGATCTGAAGTTGGGTAAGAGTATTGGTACAAGCTGTCTGTGTGTGCCACCGAAACACCCATAATGAGCTGCCAGGACCCCCTGCCTAGGACTCCAGCTTGGAAAGCAACACAAAGTCTTTAGTCTGCTTACATAACTAGCAACTCGTCTGGACGTGATGTTTCCCAACACACGCACACTCCTAACCTCTCCCAGACCAATCTGATTAGAGCCTGAGCCTGATAATGAGACCTCCTATGTGGCTGAGGCTCGCCAGTCCTGGTCTGGCTGTGTGCTCACAGTCTGAGAATGAAGAGGTTACTTCAGATCAAATAGGAGAGGTTTTGGTTTTGATGATCAACAATTTTTAACAATTGTTTTTTCTTTCTCTTTCGTGACGTCCTCTCACTCACTAGAACGCAAACCTGCAGCTCCAGCACCCCCCACAGAAGCAGAACCAGGAAATGAAGTTGCTCCTCCTCTCCCACATGCCCCACCTCCACACCAGCCCCCTCCCTTACCTCATCGCCCTCCTCCGCCTCCACCCTCCAACTACATCATGTCCACCAGCAGCTCCTACATGTCTGGAGAAGGCTTCCAAAGCTTGCAGTCCCTGATGAAGACAGAAGGTCCATCCTACGCTCCCATGCCTCCCAACTATGCACCCCCAATACCGCCATACCACCCCCACGTCTATCCGCCGCCTGCTGCACCTCCTCCAGGCCCTCCACCCCCGCCCTCTTCGTACCCACCACCCAACTTGCCACCGACCTATCCACCACCAGGCTATAACAACTACCCTCCACCCCCTCCGCGCATGCCGCCAGGCCATGTGCCCCCTCCAGGTATTGCCCTTCCACCGACTGGGTACCCTCCTCCACCCCCAGGACAGTCACAAGTACCCCTGCCCCCTCCACCTGGCATGCCCCTTAACCGTGGTGGATGGATGAGATGAGAGCGTGACAAGTGGATGAACTGCAGCTAAAGAGCATGAGTGACCAGGATCTGAACAGAGGAGGAGTTGGTTCAGCTCCTTTTAGACTTTTGCTAATGAGGTTCTATGTGACGGCTTCACAACTATTAGATTTGAAAAGTAAAAGTGAGGTCTGGACAGTTTTCGCCAGGTCAGGTTCCCATGACCTCAGGTACTGTGGTATAAGGAGAACCTGATCTGCTGAGATTCCTGTAATACTTTTAAATAAACAGTTCAAACATGTACAGGATGGTACTTATTGTGCCTAGTTCCAGGAACTTGTAACAAAAGCTGTCTGCTGTTTGTTATTGTTTTGAAAATGTACCAGGAAATGTCAGAACCCTAATCCTTTTTTTCCATTATGGTGTTTTTTTTTCATGCACACTCTGCCACTCAACGTGAGGGGATGAAATGTACAATTGTTACTCAAACTTTAGGAGCTCTAAAGTGGAGTCCTAGATGTCCTGCTATATTCTGTTGGCCTAATTTTGTAATTTAGTAATTTAGTTTGGTATTTCATGAATTCCCAGTCATACAAGCGGCTCTGTCTCTGCAGTCTGCTTTTCTCTTCACATTCCAACGTTCTGCTAAAATAGAAACGGTGCAAAAAACTTGAGCTGGTTGAAAAAGCTGTTCTCTGGTACACAAAGGAAATATTGAAAGACACCTGTGAGTGCATCTGTTCAAACATGCTGTACACCATTTTGTCATTACTATTTGCTCTATTAAAATCCCTATTACATAATATGAGATTTTACATGTACTATTATAGGCTGTTTGTCATACCTGTCTCATTATTTTTAGTGACTCTACACATGATCTTGATTATGACAAACCTCTCATTAAACCAACCATGTCTAACACTGGACAGTCTGAGGTATATTTGTACATATCTGAGCTTTTCATTTAGCTGTCATTTATTCTCTGTTACAGTTTTAGCCATATGTGCCTTAGTTAGGCCTCTTCTCTGTAACCTGCACGCAGCTTTGGTTTTTTGTCTGTGTGGCACTTAGGATAATAAAGCTTTTCCTACTTTGAACAGATCCATGTGTTTCTTTTGTGTGTTTGATGTGAAAAGGTTTTCAATAAGTTGTCACTTGATTCATAACATACACTACCCAACAAATGGACCCGTCTGATGGGCTAGCAGCCTACAACTAAATCGGCAACACTCAAAAACGCTATTTACCCCATAGCATGCAAATAAAGTTATAACATGACTTTGTATGGCCAATATACAACCTTTTATCATTTCTTTTAGCAATTTCAACAGTTCCATCTTACTTTTTTCAAACTATTTCAAGAGTTTATTAATTACCCCATGCTAACTTTTAAACTCATTTTTAGCTAGCAATCCAAGATGTCTATTCATTAGTATCAGTATATTGTTTGCAACTTAATTCTGCCAACCATTACAATTGATTATCCACACTAAAAAATTTTTAACATGTTTTTACTACCTAGAACTTGTAATGTTAACTTATTATTCATTCAACCTGACCAACTAATATTAATTACATTGTCTTAAGTCATGTCCTTCTAACTTCAAGCTAACTGTGTCACGTGTTTATTACCTTTAGCATGTTTTTCAACTGTTTTTCCTTCTTTTAGTCAACAGTTTATACACATTTCTTGAGCTAGTTTTTAAACAGGGAACTACCTTTAGTTAACTTAACCCTCTCAGCTAACTTTTGCCTTCTGCATAGTAGTTCAACTCAATAGTAACAATTCAACATATCCTTTCAGACTGAAATCGCTGCTTTTTGATAATTCAATTGTTTTTCCATCCTAAACTTTTTTAAAGTACGTGTTCCCTGTCTTAAGCAAACTTAATTTCAACTTGCAATTTAAATATTTCAACCAGTGGGCTATCCATCATTTTGTCTATTTTAATGGTTTCCTGTCATAAATTGCTCAAGTTTACTGTCCAATTATGTCCAATCCAACAATTAATTTCCACCTGAAAAAATGTACCTTAATCAAAATACAATCATTATGTTTTGCTTGTGTTATGTTGTTTGATCTTTCCAAAGCACACCTGATATCCTGAAATCACTTTTATTTAGAACTAAGTCTGTAGCTGTCTGTCTGTATTTTCAGGGCTCCACCACCAGAGGGCAGTCTTACTCATTCACTGAAGAAAACAACATGCCTGCAGAGATGTTTGTTCCAACTCATAAAAACAACACTTGACAGTTTCATTAACCAACTTTGTTTATTTTCTCCCAGTTTTTCTAAAAGTGGCCTATTTGATGTTTTCTTTTCACCTGCCAAACATTTATCTCATCAGTGAAGTTCAAGAAAAGAAGTCACAGCCATGCTAGTTACTACAGGAATCGATTTTACTCCGTAGACTCTAGGATTCTGTGGTTTTAGCATTTAGGCAGACAGAAATAAAGAAAGAAAGAAAGAAAGAAATACTCTAGATGTTTAAAAAACACAGTTGAGTTCCAAATCAAAACACCATGCAGAAAAAAATGTGGCACATTTTAAATCAAATGCCTTTTATAAAGTATTCAAAATTGTATCATGGCTTCAAATTAGTTCCTAGAAAAAAGGACACTTTTTATAAAACCATACTTTGATTTATTTTTGAGCCATCATTTGAAAGAAGAGAGGTGCATGGCAAGTAGCCTTAGAAATGTTCTAATTTGGAACAAATAACACTAGAGATGGGGCTGTCAGTCACTAAACGTATCTATGAGATAACTTTACAGTTTAAGTACGTCTGATAAATCTAAAATAAGACTGTTTAGTCACTGATAGCGCTCCCATCTCTATCTAAACCTGGCAATAAATACTTTGACAAACAGCGTTTGTTCATTCTGACATCAAGAAATACTCATATTTAAATGTTAGTGTTTTCAGGAGACACCTAAGGGAAGACTTATCTCTCATATTCTAAGAAAAAAAAAAGATTCAACCTTAAGAAACATGCGCTGCATAAACACACCTGCTGAATCCAAGACAACAGAACAGGACTGTGGTCAGGAAAATAAACTTTTTTCATCAGCAATGACAATGAAGTCTAATTTTTTGTATTATTTTATCAGTATTGGGACGATGGTTTTTGAGTGGATTCAGCAAACGCCTTCAGCAGTCTTAAACCGAGTTGTAACCAGGGTTCAATAGAGAAAAAGAGGATTCACAGGTAGATGCTACAGCTGTAAGAGAACCATTCAGTCTCCAGACACACACACACACTCCCACACAAGCACCTCAACACATACACACACTGTTACAGATGGGCAAAGGTAAAGCTGTAGCCCTCCCAACCTGAGAAAATGATTGTCAAGCATGCACACAGCATACAATTTTAGTTAATTCCACAAAGTAAGAAAGTCATCTATCGATTAATGCATGGAGATGGTTTGATTCAGAATGGCCAAAATACATTTTCAGAGGTTACAGAGAAAAGGAATAATAGCAATGAATCTGAAAAAGAATAAAAAACAAAAACAAAGATATATATATTCTTTTTAACAAAAGCAAACCCTGTTTAAGGTCCGGTTGTTGTGTGCGATTCAAACTAAAGAATTGATCACATGGCCACGCTAGAATACAAAATAGATCAAAAAAAAAATCAACAATAACAATGAAGTAGTGCTATGGTTTTATACATAATATACACAAGTTAACAGTGATCTCTAGACTTTATTATCCATAGACTTGTCTTAGTATGAGCAAAAGGCGCTAGGTCACAGTGGGTTTCACATTAGTTAACACTTTAGAATGCTAATGCTAGTTATACTCGTTGACCACTAGGGGGCGATACATGTGACAGGAGCTAGGGTCTCTATAGGAGGTACTATCAAAACTTATCTGAAGATACCACCACCATGTTGCCTTCACATCCAGCAACACGTGTAGAGATTTCTGCCCCATTACAACTGTGCTTTAAACCATGTCATATCGCTAGCTTGGTGTAGCACAGCTATGCTATAAAGGGCTAAAAAGGGAGTGTGTGTTTATAGCGTTTAAAGAGAGAGCAATGTGTAGCTGGAAGCCTCAAAATCGACAAAGAGAAGTGGTGTATCAGTGAAACTAGCTGCCAGTCGTCAACGCTTCATAAACTCTGAGATAGAAACATGTTTGCACATGTGAACAACAGACTGACATGTCCATGAAGTCGTTCTCTTAGCCAGTCTTTTGTTGAAGGAATGCTGGGTGCTGTAGGCAGTCGGGAGCATGGCATGATGGGTTGTGTAGGCGCAGGAAGTACGAGGTGTTTTCAGGTGAGTGTAGGTACTGTAAATCCTGATCTCTCTCTCTCTCTCCTCCTCTGGTTGCGGTGCTACAGTGGCCCTTTGAACTGGTTCCCAGAGAGGTGCTGTCTGATGGACAGCTTTGATCCTGCTGCATCACCCAGCTTTCTCCACACCACCTGCAAACGAGAGCAGAGACAGAAGTTGAGAGAGGGGAAGAGAAAGAGCGAGACAGGCAGACTTAGAGGCAGAGACTGAAGGAGTGAGGCGAGGCTGAAAACAGAAAAAGACTTTCTTCTTCAAGAGTGAAATCTTCAAATGCTCACAGTTTGGCTTTGAGCTGCAGAGTCTGCACACTCACATACACATGCATGTTATGGTTGAGCTATCTCTGAATCTCTGTCCTCTGTCTTTGCTGGAGCTCAGATCTCTCTGCGACTAAAGGAGGATGGCTCCCGGGAGACCCCAGTGATATTACAGAGGTACCATTGTAGTGCCCCCCAGATTCCTGTCCTTTCACATACCTCTGCAGGGCCCAGATAGCCCTGCTCTCATTCTCCCCCCTAATCAGCAGACCTTTTATCCCAGACCAGGCCTTTCAGCACCAACAGAGAAGGATGGAGGGAGAGTAGGGGGAGGGAAGTGGAGAGGAAGAATGGAGGGGTGAGGCTGAGGCAGGGGGTGGTGGGTGCTCTTTTCCCTGCCGCTCTACTTTAATTGCTATGACAGCTCAACTACCAGCTTCTACTTACAGTGAGGAGTTGGCTGTGGAGCTGGGACGGTGGAGAGAAAGGGAGGGTGATGGAGAGATAGATGGAGAGAAAGGAGGAAGCAAGTGGGAGCGCTGTGCTGGGGACACTAGTGCAAGTGTCATTCCAAACCAAATTAGTCTAAATGAGGCTTCCTCATTAGATGAATCAGCTCAAAGGCTGACCTGATTTGCACCAAGCGGAACAGAATTTAAAATCTGACCACCGGACTGAACAAATAACATTGTGCAATAAGGCTTCTTTGTTTACAAGCATATAGAGCGTATAGTATGGGAGGAGTTTAACACATTTCACTGCATTAACCAACTTGCATGAATATCCTTCAGTATTACTTCTGGATTTGTGATGTGTTACGTAAGTTATTCAGCAGTCCTAACAGATGACTTGCACGGTGTATCACACGCTCAACTCATGCTCTTCCTATTTCCTCCTTGGAAATACATTTCACCGCATTCATGCAACTGAAACCACTGTCTTTCATAGCATAGGGGCAGCTGGAATCAAAGGCAAACTGCTCGGGGATACAGGCAGAAGAATTGCAAAGGAGAAGGTAAAGTGTTGCACTCACGTTGCACATCTCTCGCACAATGGCCTTCTCCTTTTCGCTGAGATCATCCTCATAGTCCTCAGGAACCTGTTTGTCCAAGTTCTCGTGGACCTCCAGCACCTGAAGGCACAGATAGATGATGTAATGCTTAAGAGGAGCAATAAACACATTGAATTTTGATACTGTTGAATGTGTTGTATTTTGTTTTTAAATTTTCATTTTCATGAAATGAAATTTGGTGACAAATTTTTGAAACAAAACAAAATAAAACATGGTTTTAGGAATTATTTTTAAATGAGTGTTATTTAAAAATGTGGTCAGTGATGATGCACCCCTTTTGTAATCTGATTGGCCAAACACACAGCCACCCCCAAATCCTTCACTATGAATGGCTGATGACCTCTTCGGAGGCGGGACTTGTGCAAGAACAAACTATTTAAGCTGTGTTGCAACATGCTGCAAGTAGTTTATTAGCATTTCAATGTAGCATGTTTCCTTTAGTGAGGGCTTTATTTGTTCTGTTTGAGTCCTTGAGGGATTAAGCATGACATATTTGAAGAATGTTGCCACTTTGTTGAGTTAAAAACAAGCAGCAACCTCTGATCTCAAAATATGAAGCCCATGCGGAAGCGTTATAAACTGCAATTCATCGAGAATCCACTTGAGGCTGGCTGCAGAAACACCGGAAACCATATAGACACCAATTAAAAAAAGATGATATTTGCAGCATTAATAAACATGTTTACAGCTTGGTTAAAAAAACAGCTTGGCTCTTCGTAGCTAATTTTTCTAATGGCACACACTGTACAGGGGGTGAATTTTTTAATAACGCAACGGTTCAGAAGATATTAAGATTCCAAGTTTTTGCCCAAATAAGGACATGACTGACTTGACTCCCGGATGGGAACACAGCTGTTGGCGAGGAGGCTCAAACCCCGCCTCTTTACGTCACACTATGCCTTGTTGAGTTCCGCATTTCCAATATGGCTTCTGCCGCTGCCAACTGGCTTCAAAACAGCGCTCAGGAACAGATGGGTGACGTCACGGATACTACGTCCATATTTTATTCAGTCTATGGTTAAAAATGATACACCTTTTTGATACTGTAATGTTAGTTGTTAAAGTAAATATGGCAATACAGAAATAGTTAATAGTGCTACTTATTTTTCTCTTTGCACACTAGCCAGTCCCCAAGTCAGACCATTCCATTCAAAAGTGTGTGGACATGCCCCTGATAATAGGAGGCAGTATTACGAAAGTGGTTGTTTTAGCTAGCTAAAGAGATCTGCAAAAGGTACAAAAGGAAAACTGGCAACAGCAGGTTTGAGATTGTTCAGTTGCAATCAGGCAGGTTACATAAATAATGCTCGACTGCTCAAGCATTTTCTCTCCAAAGACATTTTTTCAACTAAAATCTTGATCCACCTTATTTCGAGCCATTACAGTCGTGAAGGAGATTTAACGGTTGCACAGAGGAGTAGCAGCAACAAAAAGGGCCTCAGTTAATGTTCACAGCTCAGAAAGAGGAATGACACGTCGATGTGATTTTGTCCAAACAAATTGTTGTTTCCCCTCCCAGTCCCCCTAAAATGTAATTCCCTGTGTGAGTATAGTACCTTCATGGCATGCACAACTGCCTCAGGCTTCTGGACGCAGGACAGGTAGCCCGTGGCAGGAGAAGACTCACTGGTTGGAAGACGACCAGTACCCTGCAAGTGGTGGAAGGAGAGCAAAGGTTTAAGAGAAGAGGTGTCAGTCAGTCTGAAGCCACAACATACAGTGGACATTCCATGCAGTCTGTCACACACTTATCTCATCAATTCTGCTGTCACAGTGTTTAACCCGTGGGTCATATGAGCACCATCTCACGTAGCTCTTCATGTGAGCCAATTCCAGGAAACCTTGCTCAACAACAGGAAATAAACTGTTCTCTCTGTATCACAGATTGATTTCCTCTGATGTAACAGAAGAGACTTCTTGTAGTGTAGCACTGAAAATGCCATCCCTTTCATCCTGACTCACATCACCTCCCCTTCCTTTGTGTTTATCTCTTTTTTAGTGTGTGTGTGTTCACCACATATTCAACTCCCAGCCAGGTTTGCTACCTGCACAGTATGATTTAACCTGCTGTGATGGGAGCAGGGGGTTTGCTTGACTCATCCTACCCCCTGGTTAGTTCCAGACAGTGGCTCTCTGTTAGAGGAACACAGAGATCCCTGGGACACACAATGGCACCATTCAGTAACCTGGCATCGGGGCCCTGCATTAGACACAGCTCTGTGGCTCTGTTAGCCCGAGTTCAATTCTCTACTAGTTAGCGATGCGCCTGTCAGCTCCCTCCGCACCCACTGGCCCCATTTAGGTGCCAGAATGAGCCCACACAACCTAATAGTACAGAGATAAAATAATAATCCCGCTGCAGCAGAGAGGGAGGTTTGGTGGAAACAGCCCAACAGTTAATCATAAACCACATGAAAACTGATTTTTTTGTGCTGGTCCTGCAGGTTTTGCCTGAAATCTGCATGAAGCAAGAAGAACTATTACATAAGAGCATGATGAATGTACAGTAATGATATTATGACATATTTTACATTTTAAAAATTAAAAGACACAAGGCCCATTTTCAACATAAGTCCAACATTAACAAAAATGCAGCACTTCATGCTGCACTTGTTTCCCTGCAGAAGTTGTCATTCATACAGTTATGGTATTAACAATTCATATATGCTCCACCTGAGAGCATGGGAATGAGCTGCCTGTCATACTGGATTTCTTTCATGAGTTATGATTTCAGAAAATAATGCATAAAATGAAAGGTTAAAATGAAATTTGGTTATTTCTTGTATAAGATTCTGCAGCGCGCACAGAATCATCTGAATGCACTAACAAGAGTCATCAAAAACTCTTAGTCAAACCATCAGATAGGTCAGAATTTTAATCCTTATTCATTTCAAGTTTTTGGACCTGGCTAATTTTTGATGCCTTGTGCTGAGAAATGGTGCTATGCAACAGAGTCCATCATGAGTACCCAATTTACAAGTTTCAACTCTACGTTGCAACGTTTAAGGGTTACATTTTTTTTAAGTTTAGTCAACAATGGTTATTTGACAGCTTATGGCTCTCTCACAAAATAAGAATTGCAGTTTAGCCATTAATTAATGCAAATAACATGGCTTTATTTAAAATATTTTATATATTTAAAAAGGTGTATTCTAAAAAAAAATATTCTCTCTACTCATTTATGTGTATTTTGTAGGGATAAAATGAGAAGTTGCAGGCATGCACCTTAAGAGGTATGTGTATCAGTGATGTAGGCTTATGGGAGCATGAAAAAATGATATGTAACACTGGTCCTTCTTAATCTGATTATATTTCCTTTCAAGTGTGTTTTCTCTGGTCAAAGGTCAAATGTAAAGGCTGAATCGTCCATGCAGCTCCTTGCAGTTCTACTTTTCAAGCTACATAGAGAAATATGTAAATTGCTGTCACCTCTGCTCTCTTGTGTTGGTTAAAGCTATAATTTGAAATGTGTAAACACTTCTTGCGAACATCGGGTCAGAGTTTTCTGTTTATTTTGTACTGGAGCTGCTGCTGTAAAGAAACAGATTTAGACAGCGCAGAAACACAGCCAGCTTGGGGCAATGTTTACCGTTTATATGGATGTACATTTTGGGATGGCTTGCCTGCATAAACAGTCCCAATGTTGGCCTTTCAGGATGAGAAGGGGAGGATGACAAACATTGTCAAAATCAATGGTTTGTTGTTTTCAGCATACAGAATTTGATCTGACTGTCGAGTGTGTGTGAGCAAGCTGGCCGCTTTCTTTCTCTATGCATCTTTCTTTCTAGTTTTCCATCTGACAATCTCACGCACACACATGACCAGAAACTGGGCCTAAATAGGGCTAAATATAAAGGATGAGCTGATAGATTGGGATGGGTACACACAACACTTCACTAAAGTTCTACTGTTGTAGTCTTTGGCTCCACATCTATCATATTCTCTTTCACCCTTTCACTCCCTCTCTCTTCATCCTCTGACAAGTGCGTTTTTTTTCTCATGTGGATGAACTTAGGTCACATTAGAGAGCAGGAAATAAATCATCACACAGCTCAACATGAGTTAATGTCTTCAATGAGCTATCATGGCAACAGAGCCATCATAAGAGGAGGACACACAAGAACAACTTATTCTTAGCCTTTTTTAGTTTCTTTATATGAATAATATTGTAACTTAGGGAGATATAGTTTGAAATTGTCCTGTTTTATACAACTGGATACACTTTTTTCAATCCAGTAATATCATGACCAATACAGTATTTTGACCACATTGCCTGTAACTTGTCTTTTCATCTGACATCTACTGCTAAAATCCACCAGTTTAATAGTTAAGATAGCACAAGTAACATTTGGAGTGTACTGGGTTCCATTTAGTGAACTTCTGTGTGATAACAAGAGATGGTTAAGCAGGTTAGCTAGGTAAGCAACATTCATCTCAACATTTTGAAATGACATTAACAAAAACATTTGTAGCAACAATTGCTTTGGTAACAAAAGGTTTGAGGCATTGTTGAATCTCTTTCAGTTGCGTAATATGTTACAGCAAACTGATGTTAACTCTGCAAGTTAGCTAGTTAAGCTAGCTACTGGGTGTACATATTCAGTAAATGTGAAAGACTATATATGAAAGACTCTGCTTAGTGGTCATTTTATTGTATAACAAGCAAATGCTAACTCTGTCTGTTGACTAGTTTAGTTAGCCGAGCAATGACCACAGAAAACGAATAAGTAAATATCTGGTAACAAGAAATATCTAAGTAAGAACTACTTTGCTTCATTCAAGTGTTTTTCAGTCAAGTAAAACATTAAAAATAGTGATTTCATAATCAATTGCTAGCTCAGCAAGTTAGCTAGTTTTACCAACAATTCAATGGTCACCGCCGTCACTGGGTGTAAAAATTCAGATACAACTAGTACCTCGACAAAAACTACTTATTTTGGTTCAATCTGATCTGAATTAGCAATTTGATTGTGAAAAACTCCCATAATTTAATTTTTTTTTGTAAATAGCTAATGTTAACTCTGTTTGTCAAGTTATTTGGTAGAGCTAAGCAAAAGTAACAGGTGGCTAGGTTTGAATATTTGGCAACAACTCATTCATATTGTATGTAAGAATTTTTTTTTTGTCACTCATTCTGTTTTCATTCAGTTAACAAGTCTACTATTTTTGTTTAAACAAGCTAATGCTAGCTCTGCCAGAAGATAGTTTAGCCAGCATAGCATGTTGCGTCCAAAATCTTACATCTAACTGATGGATATCAAACAACGTGTGTGTGTGTGTGTGTGTGTGCTTTGATCTGATTTCAATCTGTCATACTTAAACTCCACTTTTGTTGAAAGGTAACAGTCACGTAAATCCACTTTCTCTGAGTCAGAATGACATCAAATGTCATGTTAGCACAAAGCCAACAGTAAGTCAATATCATGACCTTGTTGCATGTTAACCTGCACTGGAAAATTAAATGCAGAGAAGCAACTATCGAGATAATTCGCAGTTTATCCATCCTCCTGCGGGGAGAGACCTCCTGCATGCTCAATAATGTCCATGAACCATGACCATGGGTCATGGTTCATGGACATTATTGAGCAGCATGAGCCTCCACAAGGAGACAAGTTTGACCCATGTGCTTTAAAGGTGCAAGCTCACTCTGAACGCACTCGACCTGCACCCCACGCTGAGGGCCTGTGATTAAAACACAATATTGATTTTTATACATAGGGATGGGTTATTTCTCTAGTTAGTGGCATAGCCCAGTTTTGACCTCCCTTAAGCAGTCAGAAAACAATTACCCAGCCTCTCCTCCCCAGACAATGGCAGGGTCAGGGGTGGCAGTGGATTTCAGAGGATTATTACTTTCATAGTGGGATTCAGTTCAAACAGGCTCCAGGGAGGAGAGAGGGAGCTGTAGGGCCAGGATATGAGAGGAAGAGAAGAGACGGCTCCAAACTTCCAATCCTCATTTTATTCTGCTTTAGTTTCTCATCTCTCCCCTTTCTTTTTTCAGTCCGTGCCATCCGTCTGCCTCCTTTCACTCCCTCTTCCCCTCTCCCTCTGTGTGTGTTTCATTTCCTGTCATTTGTGAGAGAGAGTGAGGTTGCCTGTGGAGGTTTAATTGGAGAGTTAAAAGTAAAGTGAGTTAGAGCTGACTTGACTGATTCCACAGTGGAGGCACTGGCACGGTCTTCTCTACAATTAAGTGTGCATATGTGTGTCTGCAATTAAACCCTGTCTCTTTACTTCACTACCTTTGTGAAAGCAGTGCTGATCTTAGTACAAGAAGTGGTTAGGAAGGAGAGGGTGTCCCTTTTGTGCATCAATATGAAGCTTTTTGAGGACCCCTCTTCTGTGGTACACGTGTATGTGTGTGTGAGTGTGTGTTTGTGTTAGCCTCTTGGGTACTGACCATGTGCATTGCATCCTGGCGTTGGGGCAGTGAGGACAGCTGGGACTCTGAGTGGTAGAGGGTCATCCCCTTCCTCAGGGCACGTAGGTCACCTGGGTTACACTGCTGAGGGCAAAAAAAACAAACAAACAAACAGAAAAGAGAAATTAGACTTGAATGGCAAAAAAAAAAAAAAATGATATTGTATATCATTGGTCATATCAGTTTTAGTACTGTTAAGGCTTAACCATTATTTTATTTTCAGGAATGATACAATTTTTCACCTTTACTGTTACTCAAAAGTCAAACAATTTGCATCTGTTATTTGTGGAAAAGTAAGTAGGGCTCAGCACAATTAATTAAATATTCATATATATTCATCCCAATCATGATTTAGGCTTCACTCATATAAATAAACATTATTGACAGCCATTTATACATGGTAAAATGTTTGCTCCACCCGTAAAAATGATCTGCTGTGTGTCAAATGAAGGGACCCTTAAACTAACAGTCACTCTCCAGGGGGAAATCAAGAAGTTTTGGCTTCACTTTTGTAGGAGCTGGAATGCCATGTCATGAGCCCCTACCTTACAGCATCAGTTTAGAGTGGAAGAATTAACAACAGAAACCAGTCAGGGCAAACAAAGGTCTAATGTCTGAAACAGAAGAAAAAGAGCTGGTCCCGAAACTTGATGGTTTGGTTACTTGACCGTATCTGCTGTTTTTAGGGATTGATGTTAATCTGGGAAATTGTTCGTGTGAAGAGTGCATGAAACCTGTATCAACTAATAACCTCAAAAGCACCTCATAGTGTAGTATGATGAGTGTGCGAAGGCCTAGAGGAATGATGCCGCTACTCCCTGTCCTTATCCAGTGTCAAGTCAGACATTGATAATAGGAATAGCATTGCTTTTAATTATTTTTGCTTGTGGAGGACACATCCAGGTAAGGTGAAGAACCTCATTTTAAGTCTTGGTTTAATGCAAAATTTGTGCATGAGCTTGTATGTAACACAAAATGGAACCAAACATGTTTATTCTCTGTTTATTTGAGTGTGGAAATATAATAAAAATGGTTGTCCCTCAAACTAACAAACAACTGATCAATTAATCATGATCTCTATATTGACCAAATAGACTGTTATTTTGGCCAGCATGACTTTGGTCCATATCATTAATGCTTTACAATGTAGCAAAACAATAACCTGATTTGACCCAGAGCCTGACCAAACTAATACTGACTTCTTTTTTTTTTTACTTCAAATCAAATCAGATTTGCAGGCTTGATGTTTTACTGTAATCCGAGCATTTGGTTAGAGCCCAACCAACACTGGGTACCCTATAGCATGAGCACCTATACCAGTGATGACCCACTATTCTTGCATAATATACAGTAAATGTCAATAGACTAGTCAGGCTCTGCTGTGTAAGTTAAAGTCCTCTGTGATGGTTCATTAAAAACTTTGGTGTTCAGTCCTCTTCTTACACTGGCACCTGCATTTTCATCATCTCTCACGAAATTGCCTTGAGCATCATCACAAACTGCTCTTCAGTGACGCTGGGCAGTGTGTCATCAATAGCTGCCATTATGCAGGATCAAAGTTCATAAGATTTGTCCTCATTAGCAGCCAAAGACTGCTGGTTACTGGAGGATGTAACCAGCCTGGCTCCTCTCTGCAGGCAGGAACACGGCAGCTACACTGTTCCTTCTGACATTTCTCATGTCACGCACGAGTGTTCCCTCTGCGCGAGGCACGGCGAGTAAACACACGTGATGCCTCGGAGCATTCGGGCAATAAATAGCCCAATGAGCAGTGGGTGTGCGTCTGTGTATGCGTGGCTATTGTGCTGCGTTGTCTGCCTCTGTATTATGTCTCTGTCTCTATCGCACACACACAGGTGCACAGTCACATACACATCTGGCACACACACAAAGCTACAATCAGCATTCCCCTTGTCTTCCCTGTCCTTTGATGTTCTCCCTCCTCTGCTCGTCTCTCCCAGCTTAGTATCCTGCTGCTGTTCCTCTAACCTTTCACAATCCCTCCCTTGGCTCTCTGTGATCTATCCTTTGGGTTTCCATATTCATGCCCTCAATTTCGTTCCTCCGCTAACATCTCTTTGTCATTTCTCCCAGCTTTTTGTCATTTAGAAAAATACGCCTTAAATGTCACATCTTGAAGAGCCGCAAAATACTTAATCCATGAAATTAACATGTATGTCAACTGAAAAAGATTCCTGCCAGGCTAATTCTATCTATAATAACAAAAGAACGACACACATCACACACAACTTGACTGCCCTTTCTGAGCTGTCCTTGACCCCTGGGACCAAACAAAGCCATTTGTTAGCCTGACAGCTGGGGACTGTTGACCCTGTGCAATCTCAAACTCAGACTTCTCAATCTACACATCCATCACAGTGTTCCTGGTGCTGACAGGGAGAAGCTGTGGACGTCATGCATCACTTCCTGTTTGAGTTATGAGGGGCATAGGAAGTGCTTTCTTAACAACAGGGTAGAGGGGATGGTGGCGAGCACCTTGTGTGGAATTCTTGGCAAAATGAGAAGAATCAGTAGAGTTTGATCTTAAAGTGATTCCTCCTTTTACTTCTAATCAAAATCTAAACAGCTCCTTGATCTAACCAGCACAACAATGCTGTTTTTATGTATGAATGATTGTATGAATCACATGAGGTTTAGCTCGCTGACTTTTGCTTGCAGCTCATAGACTGTATAAAATATGGACGTAGTATCCGTGACGTCACCCATCTGTTTCTGAAGCGCTGTTTAGATGCCAATCGGCGGAAGCCATATTGCTGCTGTCGAGCGGTTGTGACATAAAGAGGTGGGCTTTGAGCCTCCTAGCCAACAGCTACAGTGTTCCCGCCTGTCAATCAAGTCAGCTGTGCCTCTCATTGGAAGACTCCTAATCTCAATATCTTCGAAATTGGCTTGTTAGAAAAAAATTCAGCCCCTGTACAGTGTGTGCCGAACGAGATATGAGCTATCCAGTCTACACTCGTCTTTTGTACCAGGCTGTAAACATGTTAATTTTTGCTGTAAAGATCGTCTTTTTAGAATTGGTGTGTATGTGGTTTTCGGTACTTCTGGAGCCAGCCTCAAGCAGATCCTAGATTAACTGTAGTTTTTAGCACTTCTGCATTGGACTCATATTTTTAGACAGGAGGTTGCCGCTTGCTGCAACTGCATATTGAGCCTTAGTTAAGCACAAAGTGATGTATATTCATAGTATATTAAAGACACTTGTGCAGGGGCCTCTTTTGGAAGCTATCATTTTGTATGTTTGAAAGGTGCACACATTCATAAACACATCTAAAATCTAAAAAGTCTAAAAATCCAACATGTAATGTCAAGAAAAAATAAATAATAATAATCTGTAGTTCTGGAGATTATAGTTCATATAATTTAATGTCTAAGGACCAAAAAGCTTGCATGGTGTCATAACAGTAACCAAACCACGTTTCAATCCCTGATCTGCTGCATTAGTCAATAAATCATTCTTGTCAAAACTCTGACATACAATAATACACAATTCATTAACCTAAAGTCCATTGCACCCTGCTGCAGGCCTCTCTAACTAAATGAGTTAAATTAGCCTACAGTTAACGGATGAGGTGTTCTCTATATCCATCATATAAATCATTCAATTCTTAGAGCCACACTGAGCACATTTCGTGTTCATGAGAAAGTAGAAGTGAGTGTGTAGGGAAAGCCACAGAGTACCTCACACTCCACCGAGCTGACAGTAATAAGTAACGGTTGAAAGACACTGAAGATCCGTGTGGGAGTAGAGTTTAACAGCTAGTCATGTACATGCATGTGGCTGAGCATGATTGAGCATTAGCTTGGGCGTGCACGTGAACACACACCTGTTTTTCTCATTGTGTTCACACCTGTGCAGTGTAGGCCCTTGTTAATATTCACTGTGGGACCTTGTCTTTTACTCCCTGCCTGCTCCCTTTGGTACGGTAAAATCCTTTAGTCGAGCTGGTTTGGAGGGTCAACATTCTTGTGATAAGAGGCTATTGTTTCCTACGGGCTCAATGTAAGTTTCACTGGGCCAGTTTCATAACACCGGATGTTAGGCAATATGTCCATTGAGGCAACTAATCCACTGTAACAATTCCACCTGCTAGCATTCAGACAAATGTAGTTAGAACAATATTGCATAAGAGTCAAATCAGAAAGTAAACTCCAGCTCTACATTTCTCCATTATTTATTGGAGTACACTTAAGTTTCATCCCATGATTTTATGAAAAGCAGTTTATCTAAGACAAAAACAACAAGAATAGTTCATTTCAGACACACATTCCTTCATACTTCAGTGACACTCACACACCACTGGTTTTACATGCATTATTGATACCTGGGTGTACCTGTGTTAACCTCCAAACTTCAATTATTTATCCCACCAGACGTCCCGACAAGCGAGGACAAGCGTGTGTCATTTATGCACCAAAGCACAACGTAGCATTCATTCACCTGAAGGTAACTTGTATTAAACACTCAGTGTGCTGTGCAAAAAAGAAAACGCTCCAAGGACAGAGAAAAGCTCTACTGCCAAGAAAGGCCACATACAGGCAGGGCCACCTGTGCTCATTTGTTAGCCGAGCATGCTGGCAGTGCATAGGAGAGACTGGACACAGAGGCAACACTCCTGCAAGGCAATGTAGTCAAATTACGACACTGTTTAAAAAGGGCGATTCACTTCTGTGGTAATGTTTGAGGCCACCATTTGTTAAAATGGACAGTTTTGATGTACAAAATATTTGCTATGACACTATCACCATACATAAGATATTTAGAGGAATAAGTCCATTCACCTGATAAGAGTTAAATGAAAAGATTGATGAAACTTTAATGTCTTTACCATAAATAAATCTAAGTCTAACAGCTGCTTAACCTACCTTTGTTCCATTACAAAATCTGCCTACCAGAGCATTACAAGTTTACAAATAAGCATGTTATATTGCCCTTCTTTATGTCCATAGCAGAATCAAAATGTAAAAAATTAGAATTGTATTTTCTAAGGTAGTTGCGGACCAGGCGTATATTACTTTGAGTTGTCACAACTTTGACCTTCTCCGGCAACCACAGAGACAGAGTCCTAAGGAAATGCTACATTCAAATTCATGCTAGTTTTCCGTGACGACCAACCCTAGCTTTAAGTTAGCTTTTAGGATTCATGAGAGTGTCATTTTGTTACATGGAACAGAAACAAGCCAGTTGTTACCCCCTGTCTTCAACGCCATGCTAGCCGGCTGTTTTGGCTAAATACTCAGCAGACATACATGAGAGTGGTATCAATCTTCTGTTCTCACATTCAGTTAGATTGTGAATAGGCTTTTAATAGGCAAATGATTGAACGATTTCGACTATGCGACTATTTCCTGGATGATTGAATGGAAATTTCATTACTAACTAACCGGTCGAGTTGTTCTATACAAGTTTAACTTGACAAAAACATACAACTTTATCTCTAAGGATCAAAATACAGCCAAAATACACCACACTGCGGGATAATAACTGTTAACTGTGCTACTTTACATCTGGGTTGTAGAGCATTATAGCATTATTGCCGTAGCCATCAACCAGAGCTACAGCCCTAGCTGGTGGAGGTTGCAGAAACAATATTTGGCATGCAACTCAGGCCTACAGCGATGAAAGTATAAATCATTTGTTTACTAAATATAATATTGGTGCCGCCTATCAAGGGTGTAAAACATTTATCGCCAAGTCAACACGTCTCCAAACATTACCACAGAGTTGACTCAGGACCCCGGTGAAAGTGTAATTTAGCAACACATTTGATTGTAATAGGAAATGAGTTCATTGCCTTGTACAGGTGTTGCTCTGCTTGTACCCATTTGCTGCGTAGGAAGAAGACACAAGCTGAAAGCTGTGAAAAGTCCCATCACCAAACAGATAAAAGAGAAGGAAATGCTTCAGCAACAGATGCTCAACCATTTGACCAGCAGACGAGTCAACAAACATTTCAAGAGACATTTCATAACATTACCTTTTTGGTCTGTATCTGTGATAAACTATAGCGGTTATGAGCCTAGAGAGAGAAAAACATAATGTGTATTGGTTCATTATTAGATTCTCGTCTAGCGGGAACCATGAGTAACATCAAGGTACTAAAAAAACAAATACTTAAATGTTTTCATGCAAGTATCATGATTACTGAACATTTCAGTAATATTCAGCCTTGTTCTATTTCAACCTTGGCTCTGTTGCTGTAAAGAATACTCCTTTAAAGCCAAAAAAGAGAGAAATACTTCACTTGAATATCACATCATTACTTCAAAAGAGTACATAGATGATACTGCACTTTAAGAAGAAGGTTCATTTATATGTGCAGCCTGCTGTGAGACAATGTGTAGCACCTAACTGTAAGCATGTAAGGGCTAATTATGTAGATCACTTAGGTTTTTGTATCAGTGATTCCAGCCTACACTCTCTGCCCACATATAAATCTGCTGGGAGATAATTGGGCAAAGTGAAATCGCTTTAAGAAAAAGAATAAAGGCTTTGAATCAAGAAGCCATTTAAAGTGTGAAATTCAAACTCCACTGTCTGCAGCCTGACTTGCATTCAAATGAACCGAAACACATCATAAAAGGAAAAAATGAAGTATAAAAGGCTTTGATGTACACATTTACCAGTAATTAAGGAGCCATAGCTGTGACTGCTCCACAGTATGACCCCTAACATGACCAATTGATGTCTCAGTTAACATTTCTGCCCTGAGTCCACTGTCTGCGGGCCTGAGCGTGAAACACACCTCTGCAGACCGACATGTGAACTCCTGGTGAACCAGACCAAAAATCCACCCCCTCCTCTTCACACTCCCACCTCCACTCACCCAGCCCTCCATCCTCAAACAAAAAAATTCAGGAGAAGTCAGAGCAAGGTCAACTTTGGGAGAAATACTTTGCTCTGTCATCGTCGCTTAATGCCTCTTTCTCCTCCTTTTTCCTCCTCTCATCTCTCCTCTGCTCTCACAGCTCGCCTCAGGGGCAAACATCGCTGCTTGCTATAGAAGCTTACTGACTCCCTATGAATAAAACATAGATAAACATATTCTCCCACTAACAGGCGGGCTGTTGTGAGGGGGCAGCTCCATAGAGGCATCAGGCTACCACTTTATCTCATCACAGCTGCTTGTCACATATTTTGGGCGACTTTGGAAGATGAACAAGTGGTGTTTAATGAGGCTACAGGTTCAAATTATACTAGACTGGGCAAGAAAACTGGATGGTATGCAGTAGGTTTAACATGTGTTTGTATGTGCGTGCCCTCACCTGTGTTAGAAGCTTATTGTTATCATCCTCCAGGATCCGCACTTTCGTCTCCAGCTGCCTGATGTAGTTGGAGGAGGAATCTGAAAGAGAGAAGAAGAAAAGAGGAGAAGGAAAACTGATTAGCATTTCAAAGACCTAGAGAAGAAAAACAGGCCGGCATGGCCAACCGAGTAAAAGGACCACATCGAGCAGTGCACAAAAGTTGGCTTGCACTTTTACAGACCCATAAATCTATTATCCAGAGCAGGGGTTTCACGCCCCAATTTAACCCCGACCCTGACCCTAAAGCTGAGATATGTGCACTGTTTTTGTTTTGTTTTTTTACTTGGAAACTCCCTGCACATGAAGTTATTCTTCTGCAATCCGAAAACACTGATTTGCATATTTCTTGGAAAACTGCTAATTAGGAACTAACAAGCTGGACATTTACAATCTAAGTATAAACTGGAAAAAGATTCCCCAGCAAACAAAAAACATCCAAAAATTAACTGTGCGATTGACTAAAAAATGTAACTTAGTCCAAAAATGCCAAAATAAAGAGTGTGTAGCAACTGTCTAAGGTAGTACTTACTAGGAATGTTCTACAGTGACTTTCCCAGTCACGTTGACGAAAATTTAAATTTGAACTAGCTGACCTATATGAAGGTAAGCAATCATTCAGAAAACAATCAAAATTGAGCACTACTTATTTAGTTTGCTGAATTTGGCTAATGTCAGAAGTGCTTGCATCCACAACCTTTGGTCTTCCTATATTAGCATCCACAGCTGACGAGCAGGAGTGACCACATTGGATCGTTAAGTCAACTAAACAGGCACATCCATATTAAGTACAGCATGGCTTGGAGCTAAATACTATCATTAGCTTGCAACCATGTACACAATGTATCATACTGATGTCAGCCCCCCCCCCCTTCAAATTCTCACATCTTGAAATCTACGAACAGCAAAAGGTTAGCACACATTCTTACGACTCCTCTCTGACATTTTCTGTCCAGTGATTTACGGGTGAATCAGCTGATCCTTTAAGTAAATGCAGCCCTAGGTTTTTTTTAACTGCTGAATCATGATGCTGTTTTTCTCCATATCCATCTTCCATGTGTACTTCATTTTACAAAGTCCTCATGTGCCTTAAAAACTAGTTGTAGCCAGATGTCAAGGGTCAAGCACTCAGCGTTCCCACCCAGATTAGCAGCGCTTGACCTAACTTCCGACCCCAGTCTTGACTGGAGCCGGTTTCCAGTTTGGCACACATTCCCCCTGCCTCACTTTCTTATTGTAAAAACAGACTTCCATGATATGTTTGATGTTTTCTGTAAAACTGTCTCCATATTGTTTACGCCCGCCAAACAATCTAACTGTGGCCTAATTGCTCCACAGAGATTCCCCCAACTGTTGTTTATCAGCATTCTGCTTTCACATGAATCAACTTGATGGAGTTCAAACCAGGGACAGGAGCCGTGTGAAGAGTGGAGGTGCAGTTTGAATCAGTAGGTGGCACAGAGCCTGTTATCTAAAGAGGCATGTTTAATTTACAGCGAGATCAAAGACTGGAGACGCACAGGAGCCACACTCCGTCAGCTAACCGGAGGAGAACACCGCTGCACACACACATTTATGTTATTTTGTTTTCTAAATGGGAAGAGCAGACAGATGGAGAGTGGAGAGAGCGATGGGGAGTTATAATAAAGCCGACTGGGAGGTTGCTGATAAATGTGCCGGGTTGAGTTACGATGCAGATGAGGCGTCAGTGCTGTAGGGTGCAGCACACACACATTTACACACACATATAATGTTGCTGCTTGTTGCATCAGTGAGGTAACTCTGACCTTAGTTTGTGTATTCTGAACTGACCTTACGAGGTCTGCAAAGCCTGCATGATGCATGCAATATATCTGATCAGAATTTGCAACAAGAGGGTGCAATTCTGCAGAAACACATGATTAACAGCACACTCACAGGCAGAGAGATTAGAACTGAGACATATTTTGCTACATATAGAGCTAGTTTGCAAACACTCAAGTAGCAGGTTGTGGTGGGATCTGCCTTCGTAAATACTGTGAAACAAGACACCCAGTTTCCAGACTCAGGCTAAAAGATTAGAGGAACCAGGTGGACATATGTAGCTAGTTTTCTGCCTGAGAATAATGTCTTGGCCATATGGTTAACTGGCTTTCTGGGGGGATTGCGAAGACTCTGTGTCCAAAACAGTTACCATAAATGACAAATAAAAAGGTGGATTTTGGTACCCAAGCTCCTCACGCTACAAAGCTTCTTATTCAAATGGAAATATTTTAAAGGCATGGCGTGCTCTAATATGAAACCAGTGTAATACACATGGATTTAATAGGTTTAATCTACTGCTTAATCCAACATCATTTCAAGATACAAAACTGAACCTGCTCCAGAGACGTTCAGGGTAAACAGGGGTGAGTGACGGCAGCACCCAGCAGGCCCTGCAGGTCCTATCTATGTCCAGCCCTTTGACTCTATGGCACGGCCGGTGCAGACAGTGCCGTCAATCGGCTGTTTATACGAGAGGAGGAGGGCTGCAGAGGCCAGAGCTGGTAATCCTCTCTTTCTGCCTTGTGACCCTCTAATCTGGATTCATCTGCTGGCCTGACCTGCAGCCAGATCTCAATCCGATTAGGTTGAAGGTTCCTCGGGCCTTCAGTCATCGCCAGCAAACTCAAACAACAAAGAAAAGAGCTGTAGGAAAAACAACAGGGAGGACGGGGAATGAATGTTTTCTCCTCGTTGATGTGGATATTTAGATTATTTACAGAGATTTAGATCTAGCCATGAATAATCCAATAAAGTCAAAAGTCAGAGGAGTCTGTCAGGATTATTTTATCTCCTAAGAACTAATTAAACAAAATCCAGATAAGGAATCAAAGATAAATATTGATATGTGGCTCAGGCAGGCTCAGTCTGACTAGAAAATCTGTCCTGAAGTGAAGAATCTCACTATCAGCGAGTCTTCACATACCACAGCGTAATGTCTCCCTTCCTTACCCCATCATTAAGCCTTTGATGTGTTATAGGGGGGTTATGTTAAATCTCAGAGCGCATCACTTCAGCATCACACATGACAAGATTAAGTGGTCCTGCTTAAATATGTGCAGATCTGCCGTGGGAACGTGCACAAAAAGCCAGACACCTCCCCCCTTAACACGCACACACATCCACACATATATGCAAAGAGCTGCGGGGATCTGTAGAGAGAATCCAGCCGTCACCCTCTCTTTAACACCCAGCTCTGGAGAGTCATCCTGGTGGGAGAGAGGGGTCAGGCAATTAAACTGTTCCCCTGTCTCCCCCTGCCACTCCTCCTTCCTTTTATCCATCCTCCATCCCTCCGGCTTCACATTCTCTCCTCAGTCAAGCTGAGGGAGAAGCTACAGATCATACAGAGCATCGCACAGCCACAGTGAAATAACTACAGTCTACTGCTTTCATATATAATAAGCACCCAGGGAGAGGCCTTTATTACTTATGCATAACCTGAATGTGATATTAAGGGCTGATAAAGTGAATACAACAGAGTCCAACCAAGCAGTAAACAATACAGAAAGAGACGCAGACACACAGGGGGGGAACCTTGTCCTCACAACGCACAAGGAAGCTATTTTTACCCCCACACAAGTGTTGTTTATCCAATGAATCGAGAGCGTGTGAGAGCTCTTAATGTGCAAGCCTGAGTGTGTGTTTGCGTGCACGCAGGACAAAAGGTGACGCAGACGGTGGCGCGAGTCCGTTCCCCCCCTCCCTACACGTCACTTTGTATCACGTCAATGCGGCTGTGACCCACTTCCAACGGCCACTCCCTCCTTTAACTCCGCTCTTCTCCCTGTTTCCCTCTCTTTTCCTTTTTATTACATCCCTCTGTTTTTACTTTCCCCTCCTCTGTTCTTCTTTCTGCTGTTATGAAGTGTGCAACTATTTTAAAGCTGATCCATCTGTCATCTTGGCTTTCTTGGAAGATATTTTCTCATTCCTTTTACAGGACAATTAAAGTAGAATGAATGGCAAACTCTTGCAAATTTATTGCAATCCACAAAGGTCCCGACCTCAACTGGATCTTCTTTGTATTCCACTGAGCTCCGAACATCCCCGTCCCCATCTGTCCACTGCTGATCACTCTGCCTCTGCAACACGCCACAGTTACTCAGCCTCATAGTTTGAAAGTTTTCCTCATAGTTTTACGACTCCTTGGAAAGAAGAACTAACTGCATCCAAACTGGAGATGTAAACAACTGCAGAACTAAATATGTGAGAAATGTGATGTTTTGTTTATAGACTACATATAAAATGTGAGATAGTGTTTCAACTTTCCCAGATATTTCCAGCTATTTCCTGAATCACACAGTCCATGGACAGTTTGTCCTTCCATTTTTCTGTTGTAGATGTAGATAAAACAACAACCATTGTCAGAAAGACATTCAAAAGTGGTTCAGTACTGAGCATTTATGCACAGACTATTCGAAGACATTGATCAAACAGTCATATTAAGACCAGACTGTATGGTTTTCCATCATTCCTGAAACATTCACCGACATATTACAGCATTACAGATACCAACAAAAAATAACTGTAATAAATGGCTAAATAAATAATGAGAGTATTAGTAAGCGCGAGTGGAGCCAGATTCAATCTCAGAAGATCAAAACTACACCGTATTCTAGCCCGCCTCTCATCACTGTAACCCTACAAATTCTCTCCAATCTGGTCCTCCTGTCTGGTATCAATCAACTACGTCAGCAGCCAGGGGTTGTTCTGCATTCGTGCTCAGAGCTGCACAGTCTAAGTATGTGCACAAGTGTTGTCATTTTCCTTGTACCCAGAATGGCTCATTTATGCTCCACGTCTGATACGCATATGAATATGGACAGAGCCTTACCGGTCCTCTACGTTTATTTCTTCTGTATTTCTGCAGGTTTTCTAGAAGCTTAAAGCCACAATGCTCATTTATTCTTCCTTTACACATGCAAGTAATGTCCTTTATATTGGGATGGACATAAATGCAACCATTCCACTTCATCTTCCCTGCTGTCCTACTGACACTCAGTTCCTGTTTGATTTCCACCCAGCTGTTGATAGACCTAAAAAAGTATTAAGAGGTCCTGTGCATCAATTTTTTAAATTGCCATAAAATACTTTGATTTAGACAAACAGAGCAGTTTTTTTAAGTATAAGCTATGTACCTACAAATATTTGTCATAGTTTGCTTCCATTTTCAAATGGATGTGAACCATTTCAGAATGTTTAGCGTCTATTTACTTGCTTACAACAGGAGACTTCATTAAAAAATGTAAAAGAGACAATGAATTATGTGCTTAAATCTTCATCAAAAAGTATTATTAAACACGTAAGTGTGTGCAGTACTCAGTGTTTCCAATCTGCAGCTGAAAATAGTGCCCAACAAACACACTGTTTACTTTTATTTTGAAAACTCCAGCTCCCATGTGTTCGAGGAATTTTTTTTTTTAAGTGCAAGTTTATATTTGTGAGACATTTTTAGAGACCAACGCTTCAGTAAGAACATTAGGCTTGGGGCTGAGAGCTTCAAAGAGGCTGAGGAAGTCAGACGGTATTGATGGAGAGAGTCAGACGGTGCTTTTCGGTTTTTGGTCTTTTCATGGGATTTGTTAAAAGCAACAAAAAAATAGAATGCTGCCAGCCTTATCCTCTATGTGTTACACAGAGTGAATGGAGACCAGTGGTTGCTTGGAGTGGTAAGAAAAAAGCACATTAACATTCCTTGGATATGGCAACATGATTCTTTGAGTATTTAGTGTGTTTATGTGATGGTACACAAATGTAGTGAAACATGTTAAAATGCTCATATAGTCCCTGTACTCCAATACAACAAAGCAGCCTCTTTCATACATTTCCATTTCATCTCTTAATTTGATCTCCCTCTCTGTGACACCCTCTCTACATGTGTCAACCCCCAGTATGGGGCAGTGGGTGGGACTGACATGATAACAGGTCAAGGCAGGACACTGGTTTTTGGAACACATCAGGGAGGTGCAGGCGGCGTGTGTGGAGGCAGGCTTGCTGGTAAAAGGGGTTTCTGCTAGATTTAGGATGGCTTGTGTTAAAAATAGACCGCACGTGTATAAATTTACACTGGGCATTGAGCTGATACTGCCGGGAAAGTTACAATTAGAGCAAAGCCCGCTTTCAAGCTGTTGACTCCAAGGTCTTTGCTACATCAAAGTAGCTTTGGTAAATTTGTATGGTTAAAAAGGACCAGGCTTCCCTTATGTTTTCACATCAGATCCCATGGCCTATAGAAGCCTGCGGTGAATTGAAATCACTGACTTTATTATTCCTGGCTCGGCTCTAGCTTTCATCTCCTATTCACAGCTGTATCACAGTGTTTTAGCACAGAGACATGGATATTCTCTCAGCAATGTGTGTGTATGTGTGTGCTGCCTATGAATAAGTGCTTGTATGTGCAGCACTTGTAAGAAAGGGAACGCATGTGGGATGCATGGCTGAAAGTATGCGAGTGTGTGTACGTGTGGGAGAGCAAGCGAGAGGGCTTCTGCCAGAAAGGGGATTTTCAAAATCATCTGTGATTACACTGTATGTGTGTGTGTGAGTGAGTTTGTGTGCTCAAGGCAGGAGGTTGGGTCAATTACCTCAAGATGTTGAAGAAAGAGCAGAAACAGTCCAAATTCTCTCTCTCTCTCTCTCTCTCTCTCTCTCTCTCTCTCTCTCTCTCTCTCTCTCTCTCTCTCTCTCTCTCTCTCTCTCTCTCTCCCTCCCTCTCTCCCTCTCTCCCTCTCTCCCTCTCTCTCTTCACCAACACCCAACTCAAAGTCCATGAAATCTGAGCTCACCCTTTCCAGAAAGTCTAATTCATCACAGGAAAACATCTCCACTTAACAGCAACTTTGAAATTCTGAGGAAAAATCTGGTAGGACACTGGGGCCAAACTTAAACTGGAAAAAGGAGGGAATGATGAAAAAAAAGAGGGAAAGGGATGTGGAGGGAGGGAATGAAACAAAGACAGGGAGAGGCACCACTGCTGCCTTTAGTTGGACTTTGGAACCAGTCTTGAGAGCCGGGTTGGAGGGAAAGAGGAACTTTTTTTTTCTAAGAGTCCACTGTTGGTGGTACAAATGTACTGCTATTCGACGATGCACTGTAACTACACATATTACAATCACAATAGTGCAGTTTGACATTTGAAATTTAAAGTTACCATTGGTAGTGAGGCAGGACTCTTTATTCATAGTCAATCGTCACTGATTCTGTTCTCTGAAAAAGTAATCATTCCCATGTTTACGCGCTGTAGCTAGCTAGCATTAAAGGGATGGTTTGGATTTTGTAGTGTGTATAGGAGGTACTTGTCAATGAGTGTATTACCCACAGGGGATCCTGGTCAGCTTGTGGCCTTAATTGAGAAACACATGAGTCCCTTAACCTAAAATTGGCAAAGTGATGTGGCAAAGTTGAACCTCCAGTTGATAGCTTAGCTTCTGCGCTGGTTCTCCACACGGTTTCTCAACAAAAGGACCAAGCTGAACAAGACATCCTATCATCACGTGCCTAGTGTTGTAGTACTCGAGACCGGTCTTGGTCTCGAGACCCCTTTTTTTAAAGGTCTTGTCTCGGACTCGAAAGCCTTTTTACACAGTCTTGTCTTGGTCTCGGACTGGGCGAACTCAGTATTTTATATCAAGACAAACTAGTCGAGACCACCACTGATGCACTCTGTGTACCTGTCATTACTGTGATAAGAGAGAGCCCCCCCCAAACAGAAGTTGTTGAAGAGGTAAAGGGTAGGTCGTGCTAGCTCTTTTTAGTTTAGGCAGTATTCAGGATGGTGTATCTATAAGGATATGTTGAAGGATGAGGAGACGGTACTTTTACTTGGCTGCCTCAAGGCTAGCAGTATTTAAGTGTTTTATTTTGTTAACTCTCAATGATTTTTCATTGATCTACATGGTCTTGGTCTTGTCTCGGTCTCAATCCCTAAATGTCTTTGTCTTGTCTTGGTCTCTGTGCACTCTGGTCTTGGACATGTCTTGCTCTCGGTTAATGTGGTTTTGACTACAACACTACACGTACCTCAGAGCTAAAAAAAAAAAATCACCCTAATATTAACTTTGTGGGATGTTTGATGACATCAAGCTTTCCTGTCATGTTTTCAGACTTGTTTAGAGGAGAGAACCACACGTAAAAGAGCATCTATCAAAGAGAAAAGCACAAGATTTAATAAATTAGTCTGGGAAATGTACCACTGTCTCAGGTTGAGAGTTTGTGATGCTATTGGAGGTCTTTTAGGCCAGAACAAAGAGCAGGACAAAGATGCTAACCTTAGCTTAACCCTTAACAACTATGATTGGAGTCCAGTCCTGAATGCTGCTAATGATAACATATCTTGTCATAAAAGAATGGAAGAAATGCCCAGTCAATTAGGATGCAATGCTAGGTTACTATAGGTAGTGATAGCTAGCTATGACTATTAGAACAGTCAAACAACCTTTGTAACAACAACCCCTTCCAAACATTGTAGATACAAGTATCTCTCTTACAACGTGTAGAGGAATTCAAAAGCTAAGGAGGCCTGCCATGTAAGCTATCAACTGGTGTTTGTGGTAGAAGTTTGTCAGTATATTTTTATATTTTCTAAAACCAGACAACACTATTCATGCCAACACAAACTCCAAAGAAGAGCAACAGACTGATGTGTTTATACAGGCAGGTTAGTGTTATGAATTAGAAGTCTGCGTAGATCTGTTGCACTTTCATCTTTACCGACACCTGGCAGCAATGTGTGTGTTGTCATGCATTTGCTTCGCCAATGTGGCTATATGTGCCTCCTTTGCTTGAGCTACCCTGCGCACGGTCATAGCCAGGGCAAACTGACCAGAGCAACAGTGATGAACAAGTTAAGTGGGCACCCAAGCTGCATTAATGAGAGGGACTGTAGAACCTGGCAACCCAGGCACGTAAACCACGGGCCCCTGGAAGGGCTTCAAAGGCTCGCCTGGCTCATCAGCTGGCGGGGAGCTAACCCCATCTGACAAGACATGGCACCCGCTCTGAGGGAGAGAATGCACCTCACTTCCCCACGCACATACACGCTCTACAGAGCGTGTATGTGCATGTGCGTGGGCGAGTGTGCTCTAGAGAAAGCAAGACATGTTTTTTTGTGCATTTGAATGTCTCTAAGTGTGTGTGTGTGTGTGAGTCTGTGTGTGTGTGTATGTGTGTGTGTGTGCGTGTGTGTGGGTGTGTGTGTGTGTGTGTGTGTGTGTGTGAGTGTGTTTGTGTCTGTCTGTTTGTGATAACAGCACAGTGTTACTCTCTGCTTTAAGTGAGACAACCCATGCTGAGTGTGAAAGTTAAAGTGAAAATGGATTACACTTTAAAAGGACAGCTTCTGAGTCCAAACAACTCATAAAGATTGACCAGGTGAATTCAGCCTTTTAAACATCAACAGCAGAACCAATCGAGGCTCACTGACAGCCAGAGAAGGCTCAGTCAAGTCTAAACTCGGCACTGGATGCCCTTAATGTGAGGTAACAGGTCTTTTGAGAAATCATCTGTGTCAAATACAAAACAGCTGGAAGAGATTTTGCCTTGAGGAGGTTTTAGTGGATTAAATATTTATCACCCTTTTGTGTATTATGCCAGTATAATAGTTCAGTGAAGCTCTGTTTGGTGCTGCAGTGGAAACAAAACTGCTGATTGGCTGTGACAGGACTTCGGACATTGACCACACACAAAGACACTAAATATACAAGCCCTGTGTTCACTGCTCATGAGTAATACTTTAGTTGTGACCACTGGTTTCTGTATAAATAATCTAAGCTCTTGGGCTAAAATGCTTTTTTCTCTACTTTTGAAAGAAACTCTTAAGCTGCACGCATCTACATCTAAAGATGAGCTTAAGAAAGCAACAACTAATATGAAGGTGTTCTAATACTGACAATGGTATCCATATAAGACATTATTGGTATCTGCCTTAATAGTGAGACGAGTGTCAGTATTGGCCTCAAAAATGATACCAGTTTCAGTATCAACCTTAACTAATGATACCAGGTTCAGTACGAGCCTTCAATACTGATACCAGTTTCTACATTCAGCCTCAAATACTGCTACATGTATCATATCAGCCCTGATTACAAATACAAGCATCAGTGTCTGCCTGAAATACTGATACCAGCCTCTGTATTGGCCTAATTGATACCAGTTTTGACATTGGCATCAGCCTAGTATACTAGAACCATACATTCAGCTTCAACCATTGACACCAGTATCATATCCACCTATATAATACCAGTATCGGTGCTGGCAAACAAAGTACTGATAACGGTTTCATATCATCCTCAATTTTCAATACCAGTATCACTATGCACTGATACCAGTGCTAGCTGCGGTGGCAACCAATGATACCAGTACGCTGGCCTCTTTTACTATACCAGTATCAGTATCAGCCTGAACTACTGATACCAGTTTGGTTATCAGCCCTAACTTCCAGCACCAGTTTAAGTTATTGGTCCCTTATATTGTTGCCAGTATCAATATAAGTCCAAATACTGGTACCAGTATTGGTGAGGGCTACTTTTAAATACTAATACCATTATTTTATGGGCCTCAAATACTGATACCAGCATCATATTGGCCTTTTCTACTGCCCAAATAGCAGCATTAGATATCTGCAAGTACACACCCAATGCACCATTCTGATAACATTTCTGGCGCTAGTCAATAAGGAAATGTTAGTGAAAGTTTTAAAAATTTTAGCAATCAATGTTTTACAGCTAATATAATGTTTATTTTGAAACACAATAATATTGGTCTGGTAACTAGTATCAGCCAAAAAATGTTGTAGGACCATTTGTAAACAAAGTAGAGGATGTTTCAATAAAACTAATGGATGTAATCCTTGGTTGTTGCCTTGATCTATAGACAAAGTCAGACCAAACCTTTCAGGCCAATGATTCAGAAAGTACTACTCTCACGGCAGGAGCAAGTTAAGTTCCTGAGAGCCTGAAAAGGTTCCTGGTTCCTTAAGAGAGTTTCTGCAGTAGAAATGCCCTTTGAACGTTAGCTTCCTTACCTTAGAGTAATAGGGCATAGATATGGTGATAAACACTGATAGTATTCAGTACATACATACTGTGTCAGCTATTTGTCTCCTGCTATTGGACAGCTCTCCATTTGTTCAAAAGAGATTAAATGTGTACACACGAAATAGGCTCTCACTTGTTTCCTGTTTCCTGCATCCTGGCTGAACCTCATTTCCTCTCCTATTCTCAACGTAAATCAATCAGACCGTCTGGATGAAACAGAGGAAAGTTGATGTATAATCGCTATTGACTTCATCTAATTACACACAATAACCACAACATGTTTGTATGTAATTACACCCACTGCAGTCTTTTTTAAGTAACACGTAGGTCAGCTGGGGCTCTTCAATGCACCAGAGGCTGTTACTGTCGATTGAGTGGAAATTGAAGACCAGTGTTCATCTCTCATGTCTATCTATTGATCCGTCTGTTGGGGTCCTCAGCGGGAGCAACAGAGAGGCTGACAGTGAGAAAGAGAAGTAGTTTATTTATAGTTTCAAAGCAGACAGTGACACAGACGCGTGTCTCACTGCTATCACACATCCTGTCCGGCAAAGTGATGCATCTCTCCGCTGTTCCCTCAGCTTGGCATCACCACAGCTGCAGGGTCAGCGGACGCCTTGCTGCACTTGCAGCTGTGTGCGTCTAGCTGAAATGTGTCTTTGCACATGCAATGTTAGTGTGCGTCTGTGATTACGTACATATCAGATGATGTGTTAATGTGATTTATAAATGACAAGTTGACTCATTATGTTAAGAAATGGGACATTTTGAGAGTGAAAAAAACCTAATAGAAGATAAAAAAGATGTGTGCTATTAGAGCAGCTGAATCAAATCCTAATGGGTATTTTTGCAGACACACATCCCAGAAAGGGTAAAATATTTAATGAAAATATACAGGCAAAGCTTTCCCATCCAGGCTGCTTTATCTTACCAACCGGATAGAGGCCCTGGTGTATCATCCATGCTCTCAACCAATTTGATACAACCAGATGAAGCTCAAGCTAGCTACCAGCTACCCTCAGGTTATGGGTGGGCGATGTACTGGTTTCAGTACTGTCACAGATATCACGTTCTGCCACCACATGGATTTGGCAATCCTGTCATCACCAGTTTAAATAAGTCTTTTGGTTTTATGTACACACACGTTTTTGGTTTCAGCGCACACATGACAGAGGTTTACTTGATGCAGCCACACAGTGGAGAGTAAAAAAGTTGTGTAACGAAGTGATTTGTGACATACAACAAAATAGATTGAATCCTGATCTTCTCCCTGTTCCTCTCTGATACTTCAGAGCAGAGCCATCTACAGTGGAGGTACCGCCACCTTGTTTCAAAGTGGGTGACATTGTTATCAATTAAAGTGAAATACGGAGCAGCAATCAGGTTAACTTGTGCTCTTTTCTTGTCAAGTTTGATGTCTACCTTCTACATATCTACCTGCTTGAAAGTGAATTTCAGCGGATGACTATGTTGTCTTAGGTCCAGGATGATTAAAGGAAGTGGACTGTTTGATCTGTTAACATAAGACCAGCTCCTGACAATCAATGCTCCTTGTAGCTCCCCTTATGGTCCCTTAATTTGATGAAAAACACAATCAATATCCCACAGATTTTTCACAACAAAAGTCCTCAGTTGTATGTTGCTGAAATACCTTTATTCTTAAAAGGTCATGTTGGAGAATGTCACGTTTTCAGCAGGAGTAACTTACAATACACAACTCGTACAGCAACATTTCTAAGAAGAGACAAACAGGGAAGCAGGAGAGAAACTTAAATTTTGATCCCACAGATTCTCAACTTAATGACTTATAAAATCATCTGTCTCTGGTCTCAGGCACAGACATGTACAGACACAGCTATAAACCCTGAGTTATAACTAACATCTCCAATATTTGTTTACTTAATACCCTTCTTGTTATACAGAGGAATGTTTTCCCACATCTTTTTTTTTTTTAATCACAAATGGTACAGCTATGAAATAACCATCAAACAGCAACAGCACAGCTTATTTGTTTTGTAGATGCTTATAAGCCTGGTGTCCTCTGCCCTTAATCTTTTGATTAGGCTAGAAGAATGGCAATCTGGCAACCAGTTGGGTTTAATTCCCGGAAATCAAAGCAGGGGGCTTATATTCAGTCCCCACCCTTAATTACTGTCCTTGTGTGCAAGAGGTGGAAACTCACGGCGACACACATCAAGAGATTAGGGATATTTGAAGATGGATTGGCTATTGTTTACGTCCAGGAAACTTGTCATATGTTATGTTGTAGATAAGCTTCATGACAATCCTTCGAAACGGTCAGGTATGTGAATCACGTCAGGAAAAACTGTTAGAAACATGTTTGTAATGGGTCATAAATCAATGAGGGTATCAATAATGCAGCAAGAGACGTCTTTAAAGGCTCTCCACAGTTGTTCCAGTATCTTAGTCTGAATCCTAGTGATAACCTTCAAAAGCGTTCAACTGTTTCACACTCAATGGCACTCATGGCGTTTGACAGCAAAAGTCAGGGGTCATAACTCTTGACTGGTTTATGGATGGGTCACCACATACCACTGGATCACTCAACCAGTTTGATTTTCTGCTTTCAGCACACACTGAGGAATGACTCTGCTTGTGTGTAGCAGTGTGTGTAGCAGTACCAACAACCGCTAACTCCCTTTATTTGAAGAAAGTCAGCATCAACAGGCATTTAGGTGGGTTGATTTGTTGTGGGGATTATATGACTTTGGCTAACATGACTTATGAATATTTACTTGTTGGTTAAACTGAAGTTAAATCGTGGCCTTCTCAACAAAAACATTTGGGAAATGTCAACTAAAACAGCAATTTAACTCTAACCTCTAAACGTCTGGATTTCGTTATCAAGACACCAATGACAGAGTTTCCAAAAGATGCCTCAGTGATGGATAGTTTTACCTCAAACAACCCACAACCCACCGCAGTGCGTAAACAAACACCAGAGGGCATTACGGGTAGGGACCGTCCTCCCCGAGCCCTTGGCCCTCTTTAACCTCATTCCTCTCCCGTTACCGCGGTTTCACCACCACAAACCCCATGGCAACCTCATTTGCATTAATCTGCATACCTCCCCGCTCCTTTAAAGGCTCGTCTGAGTGACTGCTGAGCTGGCAAAGGTTGTGCTTATGTAAGCAGAGCCTAACAGCGAGCAGTTAGACGGTAAATACAGAGACTGGTATAACCCTGGAACCCCTTTATTATCCACATCTGAAAATCCCATGTGCCGTGTGGGTTCTGATGTGGATTTGCCAACTGAGTTAGATTTTTTGAATCCACGGAAAACAACCTTTTCTTTCCACTGACATCATCTCATGGGTTCACTTCATTACTGTTCACATGAATGATAACCACCTCTGATTTCATTCTGATGCAAATCACAGAGAAAGGCAGAGCGGGCAAAATCAACATGTAACTCTGAGTGCTGACAAATCCCATGTTGATTTGGTTGATTTTATATCTCAACAAAGAATTACTTCCGTCAACAGGAACAAAATCCCCAAAATGACCGTAGAATAATACTATTAAGCATGATTCTTTCCTGTCATTTCAATAAAATACGTCATCACTGCCGGGAAGACAAAGCTCTCAATGGAACGACTTGGAGAATCAAAACCCAAGTGTCATCCAAAGCTTTAGTAACTATTAACGTCGTCCTGACGGATAAAAGGGATCTCAGAGGAGCTATTAGCACAGTAATTGCCACAAAGAGAAAGACATCTTACATAAGTGCTGTCCACAGAGACAGTTATCTCATCCCTTCCACGGCTAAAATTGGATTGATGTTGGACCGGAGTTTCGTAGCCTTTGACTTGGCCCGACAGCAGCGTTTTGAGATGTGGCGAGACTAAGCGAAAGCGACAGCGCAGTCATTTGGAAAGAGGCCATCATGAAGTAAACAGGAGAGTGAGAGTGAGAGACTCTACAGTAGGAGTAAGGAGACAAGAGATGCTGTGCAGACAGGACAGAAACAGGCATAATAACCCAGGGAATTCTATTACATCCCATTATGAGCGCTTAGCACTGGCTTAGGGCTAGACTGTGCAGCTTCATCCAGGTCTCCACTACAATACAGAACACGACTAGCCAGGACTCATTATCCACGTCACCAGACTTATCCCTTGAGAGTTTTTCCAACTTGAAATCTCATCGACCTACTGGCAAAAAGTGACCAATGTATCTGGCTTTGAGTGGCAGACTTCCTCATCCTCTTCCTTGGAGCAGTACATTCTGAAACATATCCAAACAGGCACATGGTGCGAACACGGGCTATTTTTAACCCCCTTAACATGAAATCTTCTTGTAAGACCCAGCAGAAGCAAAGTAACATTTTAATCTTCTAAGTGTCTGCGTGCACAAACACACACTCTCACTTTCCTCTACTGGAGTCACGCAGCTATCAGGCAGAGAGAGAGAGAGAAAGCCTCCGTTTCTGTTTGAGATTTCTCAAAGGTTAAGTTGATGGTGAAGGTGTAAATGTCAGTAAGCTTTCAGAGGTAAACCTTATGAGCCCTGAAGAGCACTGACATCAGGCTGAGAGAGGGACTGCACAGAGAACATGCTTTAAACTCATCTCCTGTTTGATCAGAGCCGCTAAGCATTCCCAAACTGTCTGAACTTGTCTAATTGTTTCCTGTTTAAAGTGACCTGGAGCTCAGAGGGCCCTCTAAAATCATCTGTTCCTTTCTTCACACTTCTGTTTCCAAGCAACCTTTACCCCCAACCCTGAGTGGTGTGCTAAAGGGAAAAGTGGATTGTAAACACAAGAATCCAGAGTAATTCTACAAAACAGTTTAGAGTGATTTGAAGTTATTAATTCCAAACATTTGAGTATTCAGTCTTCTGTGACCCCTTCAACCAAAGAGCTAATTTCAACCTTTCTGACTAATTTAAATGACATGTTAAAGGTGAGATATGGTCACATTTAAGGAAAAATAAAACTGAAATATTAAAGGACTATAAAAACAAATGTGTTCATTAAATCCATGCATTCTTCTCCTTTTATTTTTAGGGCCCAAACAGGATTTTTGCCATGAATGAGATGGTCCTAAACCTTTGGTTTGGAGCCAATATCAGGGTTGTAGTACTCCAGTCCAGGACTCAGACTCAAGTCTGAATTAAGTTCTGATTTTCAGGACACATGGCTCAATTTTGACTTGGACTTAAGCTTCGGCTGCATTAAAACTTACAGGATGAAGAGGAGGACATTAACTCATTCACTGATAAAGACTTTTTTTTGTTGTTTTGTTTTTTTATTAGGCCCCAATTACTAATTAATTGCTGAGAAAGGCTGGCATGCCTGTTCACCTCGATGTTCATTTACGTGACTTCTTGTTCAGCAACAGGTCCTGCACACTCAGAAACCTAAGTGAGACGCTAAGGTTAGCTTGCTTGGACTGTTGATAACATTGCTGTTAACAGGCACCAGTAATGTTAGCAACTTCAGTGGCTCAATTTCCAGGTCCAAGATGTTTGGACCTAACTCAGATTCTTCTTTGGTGACTCCTTCTTGACTCTGACTTGAACACTGAAACCCAAGACTTGAGGTGAAGTGACTCAACTGCTGCACCGGCTACACAGAGCTTATTGAATGAATAGAATGTCAGGAAGAAGGATGAATACATTTATGGGACATCTGTGTCCCACTTCTGTACTTCTTATACTACTTCAACAACATTCTTCAGAAGTTCTAGTCTGTGTAGTTTACATTGGAAAAACACAGGTTAGTTGCTCATACTAAAACACAATTGAAATTTACAATCAGTACTTTTCCCAAAATGCAACACTGAGCGTTGCAAAAGAACTAAAAAAGCACTCTGCAGATAGGGGTGCAGACATTTACAGTGTGTTCTCTTTGCAATGTTATCTTTAGAGTGGCATTCTAAAGTTGCAGTTTCAACTGACATCCCCATCTGCATGATTTATGAGAATTAAACAGGGCAGAAAGTTGATTTCTTTAATGCTAAATACAGAATTACTTCACTGTAACATGTTACATGGAGTATGGAATTAGGTCACAGCTTGAGTTACTGAGTCTGGATTTAGGAAGTTCGAAATTAAGGGAACACATGAAGAAGCACTGACTTATTTCTGATCCCCTACACTAAACACACACATGAATGCAAACTGTGCACTTGCAGATGAGTGTGAGAACTCTACTTGTTTACAATCAATATAACAACAGCAACACAACTTAGCAGTGCTTCAATTACTGGATTGTGATTAATCTCTCCACTTAAACTGTAATTGCAGGCAATGAATGGCATCATGAAGCAGAGATGTTATACACATCAAATCTTTATTTCTCCTCCCTGAGGGCTGTAATGAGATTTACAACTACTGCTGATGCTGTTGCCCATGTCAAACTGGTTTCAAATTTAGGGCACCACTGTGGATCAGATGATGGACTAGATTACGGCATTATACATAGTACATGCACATTCAGATGACCAGTGCGTAGGAAGGGTTTAAACTGTCATTACACAGCGAGCTGTGATGTATCATGAGGGTCCTGACTCCATATCTGCCACCGCAGCCTGAGAACACTCCGTCCCTTTAATAGGCCTAACGCCCACTTCTGACTTCACAGCCATTAGGTTTATTAGTGTAGCTTGTACAGGAGGCAAAACAACACACACACACACTCACACACGCACACGCACACACACACACACACGTACACAGAGGGGAGAATCACAGGGACAAATTCCATTAGTAGACTATCCGTTTATAGCCAGATGGTTAACCTGCCCAGAATCACTGAGGAAGACCACAGTACAATGGGAATCTATTTCACACACACACACACACACACACACACACACACACACACACACACACACACACACACACACACACACACACACACACACACACACACACACACACACACACACACACACACACACACACACATAAATACCTCACAAAGCCTAATGGAAACTCATCAACTGGTAATTTTATTATTCAGGACCCTCCTGACTCCCCATCGTCAGGTCATGAAGCCACGCGCCCTCACTTTATGATGCATGGCTGTAATTTACACAGCGGGGAGGTTACAGAGGCAGCTTGGTTTGATACATCCACTGACGGAGCACAATCATCAGGCAGCCTCATCAATCAAACAAACGCAGTCCTTGAACATTTCTCGGGGTCTGGTTACCATAAATGAAACACAAAATGGCAAAACGTGTTCCACGACTATAAAATAAAACTGTTTGTGACGGGGAAATTACATCTGTGGCTGGAGCTGATGTGCTGCCACTGGGATTCAGAAACCACTGGAGTGTTGAAGAGGGTTGGATCAAATACTCTGGCTACTGGGTGAATACTTCCAAGAGGGGAACACTTGATAAATCTTTGAGAAGAGTTTTTCAAGATGTTCATATTAACTATTGCGTTAGACTTCAAGAGTCGTACTCAAACTGAATGAAGCAACATTCAGCCAACTTTGTTAACAAATTGAAGCTGAATCACCATTAAAGTAGGATACAGGTCATAAACGTCTGAGCAGAGTCTCAAGGTTTTTGTAGATTTGCCTCTCTACTTTTTTTGCAAAGAGCTTGATGAGCAGATTGCAGCCACACTCATGTTTTCACACTCAATATAAAGCTAAATTCTACAGCTTGTTAGCTTGGCTAAGCCTAGCCAAAAGACTGGAACATATTAATTGATAGAGTTTCTGTATCAAAGAAACTACATCCATGTTTTATGCAGTCTGTAGTATATGTGAAGCTCTTGCTGATAAATTTCCCATCGTACTTTGCATGCTTTGCAACCCCATAACACAAAGGGAAATCACACCCTGGGACACAAATATAACGTTGATGCAAGGTTCAGTGTATAAGTACTAAGGCTTAGTGATGGTGTAGCTTTGTTATGGTGCTCTGGGAGAATCTCAATGTTATACGGGTTGTGTCTTAAAGGGGGTGCTATGTTTGCTGCTCTTCCTAGCTATTTGCAATGTTTTGGACTTATCTAATCTGGGCTAAGCTAGCCAGCAAGCTAGCTGTAGTGGTTTGTTGCACAGACATAAGATTAAATCATTATCATCTTATTTCATGGAATTAAGCAACCTTTACAAAAAGGTAAGATTATTTAATACTACTGCTCGAAGTCACCAAACCCTTTTTAGATTTGGAGATATTATTAGTTGCATTTACCTCTACATTCAGAGCCTGACGGGATCATTCAGCAGCAGACAGACTGTGATTTCACTTTCATTTTGAAGCCTTATTCTTATATCAGCAGCCACAAACAGGCTGGATAATACGCAACATACCAGGTCTTCACAAGGTCATAGTCATTTAATGATGTGTGAAACTCAATGCGTCAACAACACTGATGACTAACGCTCCAAATTTAACTGTCCTTTACCGCACATTGTTGCAAAGCAAACACCCAGTCCTCTTTTCTCTGAGACTGATGTCTTCTTAAAGTCAGCCAGCAGACCTCCATTACATGAGAGACCTCTCCAACTACAGTCAAAAGGCATCAGATATGAGTCACCAACCCAAGCAGGACTACCTTTACCTTGGATGGCACAGGTGGGTCAGACGCTGCTTGGCCTCTATTGTCTGCTGAGGAGCCGGCTGTCCTGTGGGAGCTGCTGTGTCAGCACACATTAGTGACATGGATCAGAAGAAGCCAGCTGTGACCAGGTGCTCTCTCTGACTCAATGGAGCTTACTTACAGACCAGTAGAGAAAGGGAGGGAGGTCAAAGGTGTGACAAAGACACTGGTGTAGAAAAAGGAAGAGTGGAGGAAAATCTGGATGTTTAAAGTAAAATTTTAAGAAATAAAAAGGGATTGTGTGTTTGTGTTGAAGGAGGGTTTAAAGGTGGTCAAATCAGTGTGAACATGCTCCAAAAAAAAAGCCTTGGATATCTAGTGCTGTTTTGTACATAGAGGGATATAAAACCTCTAATCATCTTACTGTAAAAGCTGCAGATTAGCAAATGGGAACATATGCTAGCTCTTTGTCCCTTCCACACTACAATCTGTTTCTTCAAAAATGTTTTGATTTATTATTTTTGACTGATTGTGTCTTAACATTCATATTTTTACTGCATTCCTCTTGTTTAAATGTACCTGAACACCTTAGGAATACATGCAGGTGAGGCTAATCGTGACTGTTAGCGCCACAGAAGTATGAATGTGTTAATCTATGTGTGCCAACAATGTGCTTGTCTGTTGTTTCCAGGAATGGACAGATTATCCAGAGTCAGCCGTGACAATAAAAACACAAATATGCCAGATTTTGGTTATAGACTGATGTTGCCATGCTTAACTGAACTAGCTTTGTAACATTTCTTTACATTAATGCGCAGCATCATGTGTCCTTTTCCTGAACTTCTGCAAAGCATAGACATGAATAAATAATGGATAGACAACAATGTCCCACGTCTCCCTGAGATCTAAACTCCTGACCCGTCCTTCTCATGTTTCCTTCCACATGTGGATTCCCATAAAGCAGTTCATCAACAGGACATGTTCACAGGCACCGACGTCTGACCTACATAACCAAACTCGCTGTTTTTATTACAACATAATGACAATATGCTGCACTCTCTCTACCTTTCATCCAAGTTCCTGTCAGCACACTTTCCCTCTGTGACGTTCCCCAGAAAATTTAAAGGGAAGACAAATTCCCACCCAAGAGCTGTGAACATCTGTAGCCCTGCAGGAATCACAATTTCACAATCAGGATCGCAAAATGAAAACTATAACTATAATTCAACATCAGACCACCTCTGAAACATGTGAGGATAAATAAGCATTTAAGCAGCTGGAAGCTCTCCAAGTCTGATCGCTTGTGAAAAACACTGAGGGTAATAATCAGGTCTGTAGAGATTTGAATAGAGTTAGGCCTGCTGGATTGAGCTAATGGAATGTAGAGAGGGAGTGTACAGTTTGTTTACTTTTGTCTATGTACTTACAGCAAAGGAGGAATTTCTTCTTAGCTGCAAAGTACAACCTAACCCAAACCCAAACCTAAACCGTCAGGAGAGTATCAATGTCTTGAAAAGTTTCTGATCCCAGGTTGACAGTTTACAGAGAATGATGGAGGACTGCGGCTGCACTGACAATTAAAAAAATGAGATTGCAAGAGTAAAGTCATAATACTGCAAGAATAATTTCAAGAGAATTAAGGTTTATGGAAAAAAGACATACTTTTAAGTGAAGAGCTATAAATGTAAAATAATGAACTTGGAAATTGGGCAAGTTAATTCTTACATACATTTTCAAGAACAGAATTAAATTTACAAGAATAAACTCATATCAACCTGAATTAACAGTCTGAAATTTACGAAAAAATGTGTTTTAAATTTACAAGAAAGAAGTCATTTATACAGGTGATGGTATATAACATACAGTATGTGGAGTTAAACTCAACAGCAGAGGTCCAACAGCGGTTGCTGACGCACACACAGGCTGCCTGTTGGTTGGTTGGTCTTCTTTAGAACAGTCTCAGTTTTTTGCACAATCTATTCAAAAACCTGATTGTTATCACAATGTGGTGCTTATGTGCACGCTTCTGAGTATTTAGTTATAAATAAAACCTGTACTAATGTAAAACTTCACAAGATGCTCCATGTTCCACATTTTAAATCAGGCAGCTGGATGCTTTTCTGATCACCCTTTCCAAAATGGCTTATTGGCTGCAAATAACCTAAACTGAGCATTTTTATCATAAAATTAAAACTTAATTCTCATAAGTTGATGGCTTTAATCTTGAAATCTCAGTCTTTCCTTCTATAATGAAGCCCTTCACTTTGTCTTTGAGTTCTCTCACAACTTATTATTGTTGTTTAAAGTATATCTTGAGATCATCTTTGTAATGTGCAAGTAAACAGAGTCATTGAGAAGTGCATTGATAGCAGCTCTGTGATAAAATGGAGCTCTGTTGAAATATGACCTTATCTGAAAAGGAAAGAAAAAAAATCACCAGTGCTCAGTTCTTTTTGTCAGTGTTCTACAGGTGCAGTGATATATCCATCCTTTCAGTCCTTCAGTGATTCTTTTTCACCCTTTCCCTCTCAGTGGCAGCTGCTGAGGTTTCATGGATGCTTTATTCCACCTGTGCCATCTATGAATGACATTTCCCTTTTATTTTACTCTTTTCTTTTTTCTCCTCTTATCATCTACTTATCCTTTTTCAGTCGCCCTATCTCTACCTTTTCACCTCAGCTTCAGTGTCTGATCTCTCTTTATCTCTTCTCACCTCCTCTCCTCTCCCACCATTACCCTCCATAACCCCAAACCATCTCTATTTTTCCCTGTCCCACATTTGGACTCAATGCTCTGCAGTTCTCAGATTCCCCTTCTCCTCAGCACTCAGTCAGCTTGTGGCCACTGATGTGGGCTCCTCTTAAACCTCCTCCGTCAGCCTTTCCACCCGTCTGGTGAACCGCGCTGCCATGACTGTGGTGAATACAACATCAACACAAAAGGAATGGGTTCCATGCTTCAGCTGTCATTCTACTTCACAGGATTTTTGTGAGATTTCTTCCTCATCCAGAGGTCAACTAATAACTTCTGCATGGAAAAATGACATCGCAGCGTCTTCCTCCATGCTGCATAAATCCTGCAACATGTGAAGCATAGATCTGGAGAATTACGAAGCAGCGAGCTCCCTCTTCTTCCTTTCTAATTAAATGCCTCTTGCATTTGTTTGTTTGTTTGTTGGTGCTTGGTACAAAAGCGCCCTGCAGGTGTACAGTCCACTATTTCCTCAAGGGGATACAGAAATCCCTGGATCTACACGCATTCCTCCGCAACAAGATCCAACTTGTGTTGAAGTCCCCTTAACAAAAAGAGTGGAACTTTGACTGGGGAGATTTATTAGTACCGTAGGAATTTACAGGGTTGAAAGAGGTACAGCAGTGTAAAAAGGGTCATAAAGCACACCCCATAATAGTGAATTAAAGGGTATCCTAGCAACAAGCAAAGGCTGCCTGCTCTGCGCTGTCCTCTCTTGCCCCTGGATCTTCAATCTTGCATCTTCCTTTATCTCCTCCTGCACAACCTCTCTTTATACTTCTACTTCCTGATGGGGCACCCTGTTGCACCCTAATAAGTGCACTTTTATCAAGTGTGCATGCCATTTAACGCTGGTATGTCTCCCACGGGGTGTAAGAGAGTGTCTTTGTTCATACAGTGCATATCATACGCAAGGCTACGTGCCATGTATTTTAAAAAGCGGTGGGCAGAAATACAACACCGGATCCTGCTCCTCAATCCTTTTAACAGAGAAGCCCTCCCCTCCAAACACTGCCATGTCTCAAAGCGAAAGCAGAGCAACAGCACTGATGCTTTAATCCCCTTACATCTTTTGTCCACGGAGAGGACAACTAGAAAGACAGAGGGGATGGTAGATAACAGACTGTAAATCATCTCCTGAAATCCCTGCTGGCTGGCATTTGGTACTCGACTAATAATTTACAGATTGGGATCAAAAATAGTGATCCATATAGAAAGCCACAAGTCTAAGTGGAATCATCAAAGAGCTGCGTATATGTGAAACGATGCGTGGGTGGGTTCATGGAGTTCACTCATCAGTCTAACATCATCCAGACATCATTAAAAATATCACAGCTGAATTGAATTGCAAGTATCTGTGGTGTATGGTATAAAGCTTCAGTGCAGCCTTTTATTCGCCCGTGATAGCGTTATAACTTCATCAACTTATTTAACATTTCATCCATCTGGATTCAGTAAAGGATTTCATATTGTAGTACGTAGTCCCAATACCAATAACACGATCACATTCCAGTGTAATACAAAATAAACATATTAGAGATGATCCAGTTCAGTTATTTACTTTCCACTGCCAATTCCAGTAGAGCAAGTACCAGCTGGTTTGGGCTATCCCCCAAAATGGAAAAAAAAACACTGATATCTGACAATTTCAATACATCACAGCATCCTATATTCACTTATGGGTGTGTTCCACAGACTGTATAAAAAATGGATGCAGTATCCGTGTAGTCACCCATCTCTCACTGAAGCCCTGTTTTGGTACCAATCGTTGGCTGGTGACATATTGAAATGCCAAACTCAACCAAACTTTGTCTGAGCTAGTGTGAAGTAAAGGGGCGGGCCTTTAGCCTTTTTGCTAACAGCTAAAGGGTGCCCACCTGTCAATCAAATAAGCCATGCCCTTATTTAGAGAAAACACTTGTAATCTTATCTTCTAAAATAACAAGTTATCAAAAAATTCTCTCTCTCTCTCTCGTTCATGGGAGTTTTGGACTGTCTTAGCCAGTACTCAAGTGTGGACATTGGAATCAGTATGGTAAAGAAAAATTGGTACCAGATCATTTAATCGCTGACAATAGAGTAGTATTTAATTTTTTAAAACATGTTATCTTCAGATGTATTTCTGGTCAAGTTCCCTTATACTGCAATGTTTTTTTATTCCCATATAAAAACAGCCTTACTCTGTTTATGATGTGCTTATGTAGAAACCTTGCAGAAGTGTTAACCAGCCTTTGCAGCCTTACAAGCTAACGCTTGATCCAAAATGTGCTGATGCTGAACTGTCCAAAAAACTGCAGCCGTGGAGAGGAGCAGTGTGAGATCTGAACTTAAAGAGGCCACAGTGCTGGAGAGAAGAAGCGGCTATAATTGACTGTCAGAAACGTCGTCTCCTCTCAGCATGTGAGTGAGAGGAGTATGAATATGCTGTGTGATTCCCCTCTGAAGATGAATAACTGGCTTCATTTGCCTCATCTAACGCCTAACAACTCTATAACAAGCTATAATGGTCTACTTGACAAAAACTGACTGCAATATGAGCAAGAGAGAGCTGCTGCTTTTCCCTATGTCCTCTTTTAAAGGGAAAAACGTTGATACCACAGTCTGCACATCCCCAGTTTCATTCTCTCCTCCATCTATCGGTCTCTCCAACACATCTGCTTTTAAAATCAATCATTGTGGCTGGGCAGCGTGTGATCATGGAATTATCAGCTGAAACTCTGATGGAGTGAAAGAGGATTTAAGGGAAACCCAGGAACAACTCCAGTTCTAGATAATCAGGTGGACATCCCTTATGGTTGTTCCAAGAACATTAATACTAATACCGTAAACGTCAAATCAAGGGGAATAAACGAAGGGATTAAGTCCATTTGGGTTAGAACCTCTCCTCAGCCCTTACACTGAGCCTGTATTTTCATACTGTCAACTTTCCACTGATCATTTTCATATGAGCTTCTTTCACTTAAGCGCTTTATGATCCTAACAGTCACGCCGATGGAATCGTACGTTCAACATTTGGCCAAGTTCAAATAAATAATGATTTTGATCAGACCTTATAATCCCAGACCAAGCTCAGTTAAGTGGGTTTGTCCGAATATGATTCTGAGGAAATTTTAACAGCGATTAGATCCTCTCTGAGAATTCATCATGAGCAGCAAAACTGGGACTCGGGGAAAAAACAGATGAAAAAAAAAATTTTATGCTCAGATGAATTTACAACAGCAACTATTCAAAGCTGATGCCTGACCTTTCCCATGTGACTCAACCAAAGCGTCCACTCGAGGCTGGCTCTAAAAACCAAGCAGAGCCCATTAACACCCATTTTACAGGATAAATAAACATGTTGTGTTACAAAAAATGGTTTTGACGTGTATGGCTAATTTATTTATTCATACAGGGGTTGAATAATTTTTTTGTAACCCATACGTTGTAATTATATTGGCAAAGGGTTATACATATATTTTTTCATATGGGGCATGGTGGGTTGTGCGCAATGAAACTATCGGCAGTGAGGCTGAAGGCCAACTCCAGCTTCACCTCTCTGCCTGGGGTTAGACTGATGAAAGTTAGGTTGAATCAACGTTTCCAGTATACCGTCCACCATCGTTTGGCTTCATAACCCTGCTGAGACAACATTCATGCTTTACAGTCTTTGGATATATCAAGAAGAAGTATTGAAGAGTTTTCCCTACTGGTAGTCTTCCATAAAAATCATACCTAGGCTCATCCTCTGGGGACCAAGATTGATGGTGTCAAATGTTTCTTGGTTTGGTAACCTCAGCACTTTTAACAAAACAGACTGGGTTACATTGTCAAAGTCTTCTGAAAGATCTTGGCACTGATCTTAATGATCTTGGCCATCTTTACCAATTGAGATCCACTCAGAAGGCAAAGGCCATCCTTGAAGACCCTCATCACCCCCTTCATTCAGAGTTTAGACTTTTGCCAACAGGGAGGAGGTTCACATATACTAGGAGGGCTAGTTCTAACAGATATCTTAGATCATTTGTGCCCTCAGCTGTTGGGTTTTTAAACTAACTATAGGACCTTGCCATTCCACATCGAATTGTGGTACCTTTGGTCTAATGTGCATGAAAGATGATGTTATCCACGGGAGTTATATGGATATGTATTTAAATGAATGTATGAACTTGTGTTTGTTATTATGTGTATTGCTTGTGTGTATAGGATGTATTTAGGACTGCTGTTGCGAACCAAATTGCCCCTTTGGGACAATAAAGATTTTCTAATCTAATCTAATTTAGTCTGATCTAATCTAATGTAATGGCACTATCATTATCAACCAAAGGGATACATTCTTTTTCTTTTCTTTTTAAAGAATACCATAAAGCGTTTCAGTTTAATAGATAAACTCAAGACCAAAGGTTATTTTATCTTGTCTTCTTCTCAATTTTTCCTTGGGACGTGATACTTCATTGTAAGACATCCACCAAATCTTTAAAATGTCAAGAGGCAGAACCAAAACCACATTTTCCTCCATCTTTCAGTGGAAATGTGTGTAATGTGGATAACATTATGCTGACAGATGGTCATTACTGAAAAGAAGGAGGGCAGTTACACTGCATCCCCTCAAACTCAGTAACCTCCTCCACTGTAACACAAGACTCCTACATACCATGTGCATGTTTCCACTTGTACGTCAGTTAATTCTTGACATGTTTAGAAAATCATCCAGCATTTCATCCGGCATTCATCACACACCAACACAAACGAAATCCCTTTGGCTGATCACTTGCTATTCAAAAGTTTCAACAACTGCTCCTTGCTGGGCCCTAAGTCCTGAGATCAAGTCAAGAGAAATGTCTCTCTCAAGCTCCATCCCAAAGCAAAACAGATACATGTTTTCCCAACTTACACAGTCTAGTCTTGGCACTTAAAACCAGCCTGCAAGAGGAAATTAGCCTCCAGACCAGTGGAGTAAGGTTACCTGAAACCATCCAAAAACACTTCCAGGGGATAGACCGGCAATATTGAGACTGTACAATTCATTCCAGATGCTTGAACCGACCATCAAAACTTCACATTATCTCATCCATCTAGACGTTTCTCTGCCAGTTTCACATTTTTGTAAGAGCTCCAGTTATGTCTCAACTACAACTTTGAAGTTATCATCCAAGCAACCAATCAAGTGATTCAATATTTAATCACTGCAACAGCACAGAAGATTTACCCGTCAGCTTAAACATTTGCAAAATATTCAAAATGAGGATTTATGTCTCTCAACGTGAAAACTATGATGCCTTTCCATTCGGGACCGACCAAAAGTGGTCCCAGGCCTTCATTTCAAGCACCCCGGCACCAGTAAACAGCCTCGAACTGTTAAAGTACATGTTAAAGTGAGGTGACAGCACTATCTGAATGCAAGCAAGGTGAAGACATGTGCTGACTCCAGTCTCCAATGTCACAGCAACCTGAGGCAAAGAGCTGACAGGCAGAAAATCCAGATGAACGCCTTGTTCCTCCCAGGCCCCGAGAGGAGCTGATGAAGAAGTGTTCTGTCTAAAGTTGCTGACTTTTGGCAACCTGGGAACGTTCTATTTTCGAAGGTCACTGGGTGTGTTGCATCGACAGAAAACAAATGCTGATAGTGAGTGTGTGGTGCAACCCCCAGACGGGATTTTGACACTGTGCCACCTGAACCCAGACACTCTCTCCAACTGCACTCCTGTGACTCTACTTTGCATCTTAATAGGTTGTGTGTGGCAGATTTAGATCGATGCAGGTCTTGTCAGGGGTGCAGTGCCACCTTTTTTAATCTAATTAAGTCAGCAAAGGACAAGCGAACAATCAACAGAGGACACGCCAGAATAACCTGAGTGGAGGCTTCTTTTTCAGAACGTCATTTTCAGCTTTGTCAGTCAGATTTTCAGATTTAGTTACAATATCTCAAATTGGGTGTTCCATTTTGGTAAACTCCAGGAATTTATCAGTTATCTGCTTCTTCTAAAAGTAAGACTGTGAAGTTTCGTTATTTATATCTCAGAGAAAAGCTACAAAAACTTAAACTCAACGGAAGAGTTTTTTCTCACAGAAAAGTAGCGTGTGACTAAGACCACGCCCTTTTCTTCCCCCTTGAGTCAGTTATTTCTCTACAGCATGCACATGCACACACGCTAACACAGACTTCCACACACACACACACACACACACACACACACACACACATACACATACACACACACACACACACACACACACACACACACACACAGTGCTGACCTAGCTTTTGCTAGCACTATTCTGCACGGGTCATCCAGCATGGAGGCCGACCATTCCCAAATGTATCCCCATCCCCCTATCCCTTACTCCCCCTTCGCTCCAGTGACTCTGAGGCTAGGCGTGGGTGCCGTCCACTCGCCCCACTGATCATTGTTGTTGCCTAGGCGACCGAACAGCCCCAGCCCCTCAAGCAGCCCAGTGATTTGAATAAAGGGACACACTTTCAGATCAGTGTGGATGTGGAGGGAGATGGGGACAAAGGAAGTTTGAGATAAGTCACGGCCTTAACATTAGTAAGAACATACTTCTTATTTGTTCAAGCGAAAGACAAACAACTTTTTAAAAGTTTTATTTAGAGGCACTGGCTTTTCATTTTGCAGAGGGTCCATATCTATGTGTGTGATGCTCAGGCTGGCTCTACAACCTCATTATGTCGGCTGAGTGCTGTAATGATGGGAAAGAACGGACAGCGGATCCGACAGCAGGTTCACAGGATTCGAGAAAGAGAGAGAGGGGCAGAGATGAGCGCAGATGGAGGAAGAGGAAAAGTCTGGAGAGGAGTCTCAGATAAGGGGAGACAGGGGAGGTAAAAGTTCAAAAAGCGACCTAGAGACACACGCTTGCTTTCCTTTTCCATGCAGTCTAGTTCCTGCTGTGACACCAGGAGGAGAGAGACCCACTTCCTCTTTTGTTTATCCAGGAATGTGGGACGTCCTGACAGGCTGGCTTTTCATTGACAGTACACAGCTGAGAGTTCCCCCTGTGGCTCTTTCTCTCAGACTCTCATGTGTGTATCTATTGTGTGTGTATGTGTGTGTGTGTTTCTACTCCATTATCTGTGTTATCGGTCGACCAGGCCTCCCACAGGCAGGCGGGGTGCTGGGAAATGAAAGCCAGAGAGCGCAGACAGGTCAGCGTTCAAGGGAAACTATCGAACTAAATATATGACACAACTTTGAACCTGGAGAGGATGGATTTCATTAAACCGCTCATTGAAAATAAGAGTATCTGTGTCCAATCTAACATGTCTTTGGAGGGAATTTGGAATTTTAGAAAACTATGGAATAGGGCTGGGAAAAGGATTCTTCTGATGAGTCAATATTAAGAAGGACTGCTCTATTTTTGCAAGTTTTAACTTGAAGCATCCTCATCATTTTCCCAATTATGTTAATCTTTAATAGTTGCAACTACAGTTTAGCTGCCAAGTCTTTTTCTTGTTGATGCTGCACCTTGATGAGGTGCAAATAAAACTAACAGGGAGGAGCGAGAAAAAAACCCCACAAGTCAGCTTCTTGGAACCAACAAAACATGAAACACGAGTGTGGACAAACAGGAAATAAGCGACAGACGCATCCTATTCCTACTAATACGCCCTCTCACAGCCTGCAGACATGCCACACAAAGACTTGAAACCACAGCCGAGAGGAAAAACACCATTGTTTTGTTGATGCAAGGGTTTCCTTTGAAACGCGGAAGGAGCTCACGCAGAGAAACTCTGAGGCTGACTTTGATAAGCTGCCTGTAATTGATTGATGTATGTTTGAGGAGAAACACAAGAGATTCTGAAAGCCTGACTGATTCATACTGAAGGAAGCAAACTCGCTGTTAGAGATGCTGCTGTGATTGTCTTTGATTGTCTCATAAAAAAGTGACCTCAATACTCTAAAGAAAGGGACTTAATGTGTGATCTGACTTTACTATCTCATAATAAGTAACCTCAGAGGGAAAACAGCTAAACACTCCAGTCAAACATGAAAAGGGATAATAGTCACTGAGTAATTTGAGTTAGCATGATGAAACACACAGACAGGCAGGCACTGGTGGCCGACTGGGAGGGCTGGTTTTACAGTTCCACTGTGAGCTTTTAGGTCACGTCACTCCCCAGGGGTAAAAGAAATGTAAACTGAAAAACAAAAATGTGACAGAGAGAGAAAGAGAGAGAGAAAAGCCACCATATAGGAGTATCATCACTGTGGCACCTCACATTTTAAAGGCACACACACAGAGGTATGGTGCTAATGACCCCAGTTCAAACACAGATTTATGACCGCTCAGTGGGTTAACTGGCACTAATTTTGCCTAATTTGAGCCTAAGTGAGGAGCTGTTAAAGGATGACTCAGCAAAGTAAAACAGAGTGATGGACCTGCACAAGATACTCAAGTTAGACAAGGACTGGGCCTGAGCGGACTGTCTCCTTCATGTAAAAACATAATTCCATCGAATGCTTTGTGTTGAGAGCTTCGCGAAGCTAATCCTTGGTGAATCACTAACCTATCCGACTGGTTTCAGGTAGCCACATCCATTTGAAGGTATTGACAGATGTCTGACATGCGATGAAGTGTTAAGGCCCAACAACATGAAGGAAGCTGGTGACATTTATCTGGGCAGAATAACTGGCTCGAGAAGACTGGTGATGTAATGGCTTTTCACAGAGATACTGTAGGTGGTAGACTGATTTAGTAAGGGAGCTAACTGCAATCAAACTATCCTGAAGACACATACAAGCAATTTCAAGAGTTTCTCCTATGTGTAAAACAAGTATGCAATGGTAGAATTTGAGAACAAATCCAATGAGCTCGGAGGGAATTCAGCTCGGCAAAGCAGAACTGTCAGCTGGTTGAAACTGCACTCAAATACTCAGGATTTGAACACTACAAGCAACATTTAAAGCTGAGAAATCCAATCTCAGTCCCGTCTGTGCATCAGGAGAACAACAACTTTTTGTTTCTTGACTGTGTAAGCTGTTTCTCTGATAGGAAATAGTGCTAGGTGTAAGATATTCACACAAGTATTCATCATATTTGGAGTAGTTTCTAACTGAGCTGTTGGGCTTTTATTTATCACCAACACAATCAGTCAAAATAATACAACACCAGGAAGAAATAAACCACAAAGAATTGATTAAAATATCTTCTTTCCATTTTGCACACCAAAGTATTCCACTTCCCTGGATGTAAGCATTTCAAAAATAGCTCTCTTTTGGACAGCACACATTTGTTGATCAAAGTTTGTCCACCAAGCAAGCTGCATCCTTTACCTCCCAGAGAAGTCAAGAAGAGGAAGAGACCACTGTTATCATTTCATTAGAGAAGGTCCTCTGTTTGAGCATACTGTGACCATCAGTCAACACAAGTTGTGTTGAGTTAACATCTCACTGGCCTCTGGCACTCTCACAGAAAAACAAACACACACTAGTTAGTGTGAAAGTAAGGGATGGAGCCAGTGTGGCTGCATACATGTGCTTCAGCTACTCTTGGCAGTGTCTGCACAGCTGGACTGAAATCCAATCACTCAATCAATGTTTTATTCAACACATGTTTTCTTCCCATGTGTTATAGAGTATGCTACATGTGTCACTCCATGTGCATGCAATGACCTCACACAAATCAACAAGGGTACCACAGCGGTCAGCTTTCAGAGGCTGAAAATCATCAAAGTTGTAACACCACATGAAAGGACTTTCTAAAGAGAGTCCCCTGCTACACTGTTCTTTTAACTGTGGTAAAATTAGCATGATCTGTTGAAGTTACCCAGACATGAATAATTTCTCTGCTTCCGTTCATGCCTGAGAAACCTTGTTCTCTGGCTTGTTAAGAGTCGCTTTACCTGCTGAGTTAGAAGCACAGAACCTTTAAAGCCATTTGGCAGCTACAAGGCCAGGGGCTCGTACGAGGGTCTGCTAAAGGTCAGTGCGCATTATTGCAGAGAGGATCTTTATCACTTCATCTGGACAATGTCAGAGCAGCACTTTGGGGTCCTGCACGGCCACTTTGTCTTTATCTCACACAAACATACTAAGTCTGTGCAGCGCTATAAGGGAGTCTAATGCAAGCTCTTTGTGACAGCATCATATTTCAGGTGGTCTTTGACAGGACTTGGGTTTCAGACCACCTAAAGGGAATGCAGAGGTGGAGAAGTCCGGATGTAGAAGTCACCACTAAAGGTTATGAAACTTCTGTTTAATGCAGCCCCCGCTGTTCTCTCTCTTTTATTTCTTCAGAACTGAAGCGTTCAGTCTCCACACACACACACACACACACACACACACACTCATACGCACATAACCCTATCCACATAAACATGCACACACACAGCATGTGTCACCAAAAGAAGAGGATTGCAGGGGGGGTTGTCAACCGTGTCAACGCACAAGAAATTCAATTAAGCAGACAGCAGGATGTCTCCAAAACCCAGCCTCCTTGGAGCTCAATATGCCCTCCAACAGTCCCCCACTGCTCCTCCCCCAGGACTCCCAGCCAACCCCTTACCACCCCCTCAGCCACTCCCCCGAACACATCGAAACCTATTGAAAGACCTTTGCTGGGCCCCCTTTTTATACACTCCTCTCCTAGTGCCTCATCTGCCTCTAAAGGGGTGCACTTTTAGATTCACAAAAAAAGTATGAAAAGCTATCAAAACTGTGCATGAAAGTATAAAACTGAAGTCTCCATCTCTACAAAATGGTTGTTTTTTCTCCTAGGACAGCAACAGCTCACCCTCCTCCTCCTCTTCCTCCTCCTGTCTGTGTGTGCGTCTGGCACCCTGACAGATGCTGTTCATTTAGCACTTGTGCGGCGATCCTCGAGCTTGTCTCCTAAATGCCCAGGGGAGCCGGTGGCATTTACAGAGCATTAAATAAAGTGACTCTGCAGACCTCACACCGCGAGCACAGCTGACCTCACAACATGGTCACTCCACTCAGGTTTCAGGCGACCAATTGAGTCAATCTGTGCTGGGGAAGAAATGTCTAACAAGTCAGGCCTGGGGAAACTCGAGCCAAACTTCAGGAAATTAAACTATAAATCCAAGCAGGTTTATGGGATGTATTGATCGAGAGAAGTGATGAAATACCGCCTCTGGGTGCATTCATCCAACTTGTGTAATAGTAGATTAGAATCAATGTAGTATTTGCTTTGTTGTTGTTTTCATTGATTACTATCTTGGGTTATTCAACACCATGTAAACAGTGGCTCTGTTTTCTATCCACACAGAGTTGTTTGCAATTATATGAAAGCCAGAAACATCTGCGGAACTCTTTGTTGTTTGGGCTGCGATAGCATCGATCTCATCAGCAATGCATTGGGTTTTAACAGTGCGATATAAAGCAGGACTTTTCCATGCTAGCTGTGTCATGTGTGCATCTTTGTGTTTATCTGCACATCATTGACAATGATGAACACACTGATCCAGGGCCTCAGGGGCACACACAATGTCACACACATCCAGCAAAACAGCAGCTTAGAAAGGTGCTGGGCCGCTGCAGACACAATATTGATGTTGCATAATAACAGCCAAACACTGCCTAAAATGTGCCAGTGAGGGCGTGTGTGTGTGTGTATGTGTGTGCGTGTGTGTATCTGGACTCTCTCAGCTGTCCTCAGTTGCATCCTTGAGCGTTTGCTACCTTCACGGTTTTCAGTCCACAATTCCAGGAATGTCCCATGAATAACAAGTGACCTGTGTAATCTGATTTGTAGAGCTTGCTTTGAGCTCCTAATGTGCAGCTCCTGTCCTTGCAAATCAGGGTAACATAAAAAGAATTTAAAGTTTCAACTGGATGGAGGATTCCTTCCCTATATGAAAGAGAATTTACTCCCTGTGCCAAACAGATCATGGCGAGTTATCAGCCAGTGTCCTAGCTAAATGAGGCTTAGTGTCCTCCTGTTCCATCAGGGCTTTTTCATCCCGGCTCGGAGCTTTCAGCCGTGTATTTAGGTCTTAAAACAGGGACATTGATTTCTGGTCCCACGCCATGCATTTCAAACGGGCCTTAAGCAGACATAAGAGCACTTCTACAGCTAAAGACGACGATGATAATCAGCCAACGACCCCAAAAAATCAATTTACTTGAGCCCCCCCTCCTCCACCTTTCATCGCCATTTAGATAAGTCCTCTTCCTTGAGGACCACAAGAGCAGTGACCTAAATCAGTGCAGAATCTAATGATGGGGTTGTGTGAGACTAAAAAGGCCACTTAAAGATGCTGTGTGTGTGCATGTGTGTGTGTGTGTGCGTTATAATCACCCCAATCAAGACTTACAGTGAGGTTAAGCCCAGACCCCCGTGATAATCCTTCACAGCTTTTTTGATCAGCATATGTTGTTGGTGCAATCACATGCAAATGGTAACACCACAACATGTTGAATGTATTCTCTGTGAGCTTTGAGACCGTGGTGTAATAAGTCACAGGTAGTGTGTGTGTATTTTGAGAGGTCTATAACATAACTGAATGAAATAACATTAAAATGACTTCAATAGTAAACAGCATGTGATCCTGTGTGGAGACTTTATAGATCAAGAGTCACATTTTGTCAATCATCCAAGCCCACTAGGGTTTTTTATGGACAAGATGATGAAAGCAAAACTAAAAGTGACTAGTGTTTACCGTTAGGAAACAAGGCCAATCAGCTTTTATTTTGAAACTAATCCCCCGCCTGATTGGTCAGACTCTAGGAGAGGCCTCTTGCTGGGCCTGTGTAAAGCCTGCATGCAGACTGTCTCAAACAGGTGTGTTTCCACAGGTGGAATGTGAGTTTCCACTTACCATTCAGCCCATTGGGGATGCTCCTGTGGTGGTGCGGTGCTGACAGGTCATCCATGGACCTCCTCATGGTTGGGCCCAGCTTACTGTTCTCTGTGCTGGGCTTGTGTATGTGGTTGTGGTTGTGGTGGTCAGGGCTACCAGCACTACCTGTGCTGGACGTGCTGCTACCGTCTCCAACATCCCTGACCGTGCCGGTGCCCCCGTTCAGGTTGGTTAAACTGGACTGACTGTCTATGGAGCTCCTGGACCCTGCTCCGTTCCTCTCCTCATCCAGCATGAGGATGATCTCCTTCAGCTCAGAGTTCTCCCTCAACACGGTCTCCTGGTTGGCCTCCAGCTCCTTCAGCTTCATCATGTATGTACCCACCTCCTTCCACATGGCACTGGCAGTGTAGCGGCCGAAGCGCTGCCACTCCCGGGACAGCTTCTTGCCCTTCTGTCGGTCGTCGTCCAGGAAGCAGCAGAGCTCTCGGAGCTCGTGGTTGTCGTCCTGCAGCTTCTGGTTGATCTCCTTCAGGCTTCGGATTTCGTGCAGGTGCACCTGCAGCCGCCGGTTTATGTCTTTCATCATGTTGCCATGCTCGATCATCAAGTTCATTTTCTCGCTGTCAACCCTCCTTAATCTCCGGACCAGGTCCTCTTTGCTGAGCCGCTGCAGCTCCTCGTCCGTCAGCTGGCTCAGCTCATCCTTCTGTCCCTCGGATGAATTTTTAGCCATGACTGTCTTGGCTTAAAGTCTCAGTTATTTATCAGTGGCTCGAATTATCCGTCAAAACTAAACTAGCCTCAGTTGCGGGACTGTGTGGAAAAACATTGTCCAAAATCAGAGAGTGGTTTTGCGCTCGCTTCAACAGGCCGCTAATAAAAAGGGAAATATTAATGTGATGCTATGGCATGGACTGAATGCCCTCGCTAATCTTTTCAAGAAAAATCCTGTATGAATCCCAGAAACTACTGTAGATATATTCACATCCCATCAAACACGAAAACACATGATTTTAAATGGAGTAGTCTACCAGAGATCTGTAATCAGGTTCTGGCTGCGGGTCCCGTCAGCACAACAAACCGCGTCCCATCGCAATGTGCGCCGTCTCCGCTGGACATCGCTCCATTCAAATGATGAAACACAGAAACTCTATCAAATATTCATCCACTGCCGAGCACAGACTAAATGGAGAAAAAAGGTTCAAAATAAACGCAAACACGACACCTCAGAAAGCCCACTTTCCTCCCGGCGGTGCTCTCCTGAACGCGTTATTTCCACAGTCCTCCTCGGATAAGCCTCTTTACTGAGGTGCTGTTGTTGGTGGACGGAGGATTCAAAGCCCGTCCAGCCAGCCAGCTCGGAATTAGCAGCCGACCCCCCTCCTCCCCGTCCAAACACTCGGGTTTGAAATCATTCAAGAGGATTTCGGCCAAGACGGCCAATCAAGACGCAGGAGCGGAGTGGGCAGCAGGTAGATGAAGAGTGCGGTGCAGCCTCAGCAGGCACGAGCTCAGCCCTCTTAAAGGAACAGTAACACAAGCTCCTCACTTACGCAAACATGCGTTATTCTTTTCAAAAATAACAGAGCCTAGACTGAAGCTTATAACAAGGATGTGAAGCCTACATAAATTCAGTTTTTATATTGTAAACACACAATTCACAAACTGTATTGGTCACTTGGCTTTTGATATACGTAGGTCTTAAAACGTTGCTTTTTGACTTCTTAAAATAAAGGCTAGTTATTTCTTTTTAAAGCCAAAAGCAATACAAATGAGCAACTGAGCTGTTTATACATTCGTTTTGTTGTGTCTATCACACCCATTTGAGAGTAGTCGGCTGTAGACCAAGCCTTATTATTTGATAAAGCTCCTAGAACGTTAACTTGAATGTAAAACCTAAAATACGTTTCTCAACTGAAGCTAAACCAGTCACAACTTTAGACGTATAATCCTCTGAATACTGCAGTTTAACAGGTGCTTTTAACGTTTCTTTTCAAGGTCATGGCGCCCCCCTGTGTACATAGTCGGTAATGCTCCAAACTTGGACAGTTCACTGCATATCAAAAAGTTTGTAATAAAACCAGATATCCAGGCACAAATTTATCTGGTAAAATCTGCATTTGATATAACTTTTAAAGGCAAAAAATGTGATGTGACAATCAGTAGGTGTGACGCAGAGATCTCACAGAGCTAAAAGCTCTACTTCCAACAGGATAAAAGTGCTAATGATACTTATGCACATAAAGTATTCCAATACCCTCATAATTATATCAGTCATCTCTTATACCCAGTGGTGTATTATTGATTAGGGAAATGTATTACTTTTACTCCTCTACTTTAGAAAGACACATTTTTGACTCCACAACATTTCTATGAGGGTTCTTGTTACTCGCCTGCTCAGAAGTCAGTTGTTGAATTTTCTTTTGCTTTCTAAAATCTGATCTAAAAGACAATAAACTGTGTTTGTGTAACTCTTGTATGTCTAAGTGGTGGTGCCGTACCTCGAAGTCGCACTTCTCTGTAGTTGAATGTCGAGCAAAAGCCCCTCAGATCAAGCAGTTCATCAAGTGTTGGTAATGATGGTTATGGCAGAGAAGGGAAACAATTCTCCACTTGAGCACTCACAGCCTTATCCTAAGCCCATGTTTGAGGGTTTTGACATTAATGATTTATATAGTGTTTGTAGTATACTGTGCACAAACTTCATCACGGCCTACAAAAATTTCCCATTAGGAAAGAGTATGTCGAGGTATATAGCTAAACATTTGTTTAATTCCACATTAGCATCTTTGAATATCTAGAAAAGCACTAAGTCTTATCATTTATCATTAACAATTTACACAAAATTATTTGTGCTTGTAATAACTTAGTTACCATTTTCATTCTTTGGTTGGTTGCTCCTATTGTTTCGATTATTTTGGTGCTGCAAATCTGGAAATCTGTAGAATGTGAGTTTAAAAATGTTAAATAGTGTTTTCTAAATAAACATAATGTAGCAGAATTTGTACCTATGTGTTCTTGACTGCACTTGTACAGTTGAGATACTCCAAAGCAAGCACCACATCACTTAAACTCTGGTAATAATTTGAATGAGCTCTGGCCCTTGTGGACTCATTGTAGACCAACTAGGACATAAGCATTCAGATTAGCTTTTTAATTATGAAAAAAAAAACGTATTTCTTGAGTGAAGCTAAAGTTTGTGAATACTTTTGAATGTTAAAAGTGTGAAATTGTTTTGTTAAGATCACTTTTTTAGGTTCCTCTGCAGGATTATAGCAGCCTCTTATGGACAATGAAGGCAATGTTCAAAAACAGGACAGAGTTTCACTTAAAATACCAATGCATGTTAAAATGAGTAGAGAATAAGAGCAGTTTTCAGTCAGTCAGTGAGTCATATAAGAATTTATTGAAATGCAAACAAGCATTTTTTTATGATTTATAGAATGTGTGATACTATTGTAAAAGTTTTAATTCTGCAGTTTTTATATTTTGTGTTGCAGAAAAAAAACAGTGTAGACCCTCAGTGGTTAAAACAATAATCATTCAGTGCTAACAGATTAATTCTTAGATAATTAAGGACTTATTATTTTGTTGAAAAAATAAGTCAAAAAATGTACCAATAATGTCATCCATGTATAGAAAATAAAAATCATCACATACTGTACATTCATGTGACTTTACGTATATCATTAAAACTAGCACCTCAGACTCTATTGAATTATTAAAAACATATACAATGTGCAGAATAAGTGTAAAACACTTTGCAGCATAAGGGACTTGAATTCAAGCAGCAATTAGGAGTTCAGTAAAAGCAAACCCACAACCCAGTCTTCACCACATGAACTACTATGATTCCACTTTCTTAGATATTATTGCTGGTCCACTTCCTGTTTGTAGTCCCTGTGCTTAATAGAGCACACCACTCCTCCCTTTGGCCTGAGTGTGCCACAGTCCAGCACCTCGAAGCTCTGTCCTGGCAAGAGGCTGAAGTCAAACCTCTGCAGAAGCTTGGCCATCACAACTTTAGCCTCCATCTGCAATCACACACTGAATAAATACCATGTGTTTTTAATGTTTGTTTGTGTTGATTATTTATTAATTCAACCACCCACCTGAGCAAAGTTCTGTCCCAAGCATGACCGTGGACCGAGGGCAAAAGGGTAGTAACAGTAATAAGGCCTTCAAAAACAGATGCGTGACAACCTCATTAAATAATCAGGACTTAGCATTATGGTCCAATTCATAAAACTTCCTTATCTAAAGATTGTGTGCTACTTACTTTGGAGCATCCGGGTGAAATCTATCTGGGTCAAATTTCAGTGGGTCCTTAAAGAATCTGTCCATTCTCCCGCAGACATAAGAGCTGAACTGAATTTCAAAATAATGTAAATATGTCAGTGGCTGGTAAAGTTTGTAAAGAAAAAATCTTGTTTTGTATTCTAAACTTAAAGGTACCATCGTCATTTATGAACAACCCAAATTCCAAAATAGGTGAGAGGCTGTGAAAATGTTTATAAAAACAGATTTGATGGTTTACAAATCAATTATAGCCTATATTTAATCGAAAAGAGTAAAAATACATCATATCAAAAGTTAAAACTGAAAAATATTTGCTCACTTTAAATTTGATACTGGAAACACTGTAAACGTTTGGGAATCAACAAAGTCAGCTTCTGGAGTTTTGAAAGTGAATTGTTGTCCCATTCTTGCCTGAATTAGGACTTCAGCTGCTGTGGTGCCATGCTGTTGTAATAATGTGGTTTGATATTGTCTTGCTGAAGTATAAACAGCAGATGTTGCTCCAATTCTTTATATATGGTGCAGCCTTAGTGCTGCCATCCCAAATGTGTAAACTAGCCATGGGCACTTATCCATGATTTCTAACATGAATGTTAACTTTTAAGTTGTGATATTGAAGGACAGTTTTACACTTTTCCTCAGTCCATGTTAAAAAAAAGTCTTGGGCCCAAAGAAGTTGCCTTTTTTAACACATTAAACAACTTTTTCAGCGTTTTGTTGCCTCTGTCCCAACTTTTTTGAAACATGTTGCTGGCATCAAAATTAAAGTGAGAATTTATTTAATCATCAAACAAGGAAATATGTCAGTTTCGACATTTCTTATTTTGTCCTTACACTCTTTTCAATCAATTATAGAGCTTCAATGATTTGCAAACCAGCAAATTATGGTGTTATTAACATTTTACACGGCATCCTAACTTTTTGGGGAATTTTGGTTTAATAAAAAAAAAGGGAACATTGAGTGTTCTGATTTTCTGTTTTAGGGGTTTAAACACGTTTTGAAGTGAATGACTCACAAAAATTGTGATTCCTGCGGGTATATGGATACCGTCGATGACAATATCTTCCGGTATATCACGAGATGTGCCTGGAGCTGTTGGGTAGATCCTCAGAGTCTCCTTTAATACCTGGGGGGAGATTACAGATTGAGGTTATCTATCTTAGGTTAAAAGAAAAACATGTTGAAGAAGAATCTAAAAGAAAAGTAAGTGACCCTTTTTCAATGTGTCATCTAAAGATGGAATCATCCTCCATATTAAAATTATAACTAAGTGTATAAGATAAGTAGATTCAGTGAGGATGGACAATGCCTCACAACATCATGCTTATTCCAGTTAAAAGCTTGATTAACTAATTAAAATATCCCTTCATAATAATTACCTGGGAGAGGTAGACCAGTTTTCCCAGGTCGTCATAACTAATGTCCTGTTTCATCCCGATGACATCATCCACCTCTTTCTTCGCTCTACGGGGAAACACAACTTCAAATACGATTCTTTCAACAGTTATATTTTCAAACTGTTTGCCTCATGAGTCTTTACTTCTGCAGGATATCAGGATGTCTTCCAAGCTCCATGATGCAAAAAGCCAGTTGATTTGCTGTTGTTTCTTGCCCTAAAATAATACAGATGACAAAAACAAATCAGAATGGAGAAGAACTTGTCGTGAAGAAAAACATTTCATTCAACCTCAATTCTATATTTATGGCACATTACAAGCAAATATCAGAGTGTCATCAGATAGTAAACGAGTATTAAATTTCCCCATATGAGGTTGAAGATGAAGTGCAAATAGTAGGTCCATTTGAAATTTCAGATTAATTCACAAAAGGCTCAAGTTTGCTCTGAAACATTTAAACAAAACACAAACTTACCCGCGATGAAAAAAGTCACAAAATTGTCCAACATGAACTCTTCATCTTCTTTAGACATGTTTCCCTCTGTATTTAAAGGAAAACACAAATAAAGTCACCTTATTGTGGAAATAAAAAATACAAAGACAATCATTAACATGTTGGACTGAAAGTCTATGTGGTTATTTACTGACCTACTTACCTCGTTAGATAAAGTTAACTGTATATGATTGTGAACAGGTAAAGGTTTACTTTTGTACTCCTGTACTGCTAATCTAACAATAGTGCGATCGATTGACAAACATGTTAAGATGGTGATGTTTGTATTGTATATATTTTTACCATACTGTACTCTACAGTTTAAAATAAATAAAAGCTTGTTATCTCAGTACAGTATCTGTTGTTTATAACCGTCAGGAGCCTGTTGCACCATAGGGATGTCAAGCCTCTCCTCTTATCTGACCTGATTCAATCTGAACTTAAGAGATGGTAACCTTTGCCAGCAGTTTTCATGATTTGTGTGAGGATGTCTTTGGGGACTTCATCTCCATTTTTCATTGCAGTCTTCCTCTCCTGAATCCATTTAGCACCAGTAGTTCTCAGCAGGCGGCATGCTTTCCTCACGTCTTTAATGAACGGCCAGTTCTTCGGCTTGTACTAGAATTTCCAGATTTGTAGAGAATGACTTTTATGTTATCAGTTTTCATTTGTTCAGTCTTTGTCCATGCTACTCTACTTACCTTGAAAAGGGAGTCCCTTATGTAGTAGACCATCCCTTTCAGGCATGTCTCAATGGCTTCAGGGAAAGGTGAACTATTATGCAGCAAGTCTAAGTCCACACCAAAAGCCACCTGAGAGTTATTATGAGAACAAACAGAGAAGTCACATATACTAACATCACTTCAACCTGACTAGCTCTGTCACAAATTTTGAAGAGCCTGTGTTTTTAAGACAAAATGTAATTAGACTACTGCTTGGTAAGAAGTAAAGCATTTTATGGAAAAATACCTTAGCAATAACATCAAGCGTTACACAATTGACTAGGTGAAGCATGTTGGCCTCTGTTTTGTCATCAGCCATTTCCGTAAGTTTAGTCATCAGTTTCTCTGCCCTCTCATTGAAGGTGCCCATAAGACCTCTTAAATACCTGCAAATAACAGCATCTTTAGAAAGTGGATTAGTATAGCCATATCGCATACAACACAGCCATACAACATAACTGCAAAGCTCAACACAAATTTTGTTTGTAGACAAAGTAATCCAAAATAAAAAAAAGACAACACAAACAATTACATAATTAACCGTACTGCCTTATGGCGTTGTGCTATTTTTGAATAACTCACAAGCTGCTGAATGCAGGGTCCATGATCCGGCGCTGTTTATACCACAGTTCATGGTCCTGTGCTGTTACCAGGCCATTACCAAGGAACCTATAAAAGAGACACCGAACACAATACAAACCAATGAAAACAAAACAGTGAAGTGAACTGAAGCTCCTGAACAAGTTTCCCTAACATATTCCCACATATGACTTGAGTTGACATGATAGTAAATGGTCCCATTTCAAAATTGAACATAGTGCCACACTTGCACACCAAACAGCTGTCTGATTACAACTGTGCTCACTTGTTCCTAAACCACTTGGATGAAAATGTTGTAAATTAAACGGTTCTTGTATAATTTCATATAAACACAGAGCTCAAAGCATGGCTAATATATATGTGATTAACAACCTTTCATCAAACAGATAGAAGAGTCTCTTATAGAGGAATTTGTCTTTGGGGTACTTCGGGGACATCAGGACTTCCTAAAACAAATGAATAAGACAAGGAGATTTTAATTCAAATATTATCAGCGAACATCACTACAGTATACTTGAAAAACAGAGGCTTGACATTCTTAAAAGGTGGTGAGGATGTTGGGGTAAATTGGTTCAACCAAAAAGTGCAGAGTACATATTGTCAGCATATTGTTATAGAAATCCCAGGCAGGCTAAAGCAGATCCCCCAGAGGTAAAACACTAAAGAAAACAGGGTTGGTCTCATAATGAGCCTTTCAGGATCACATAAAAGGGGAGTAGATGAAGACACATTAGTAATATAAACAGTGACTTGTCTGCCTGATAGGTATGAAGTCAACCGATCCAGTACAGTAGCAGACAAGCCAAGACAGTTTAATAATCGATCGATCAACTGTCACTATTTCCAAGCTTATTGTGCAATGTTCAGGTTACTGTTGGTCCGCCTTAAGGTGAGGTGAGGTAAGGTGTGGTGTTAAATACTATTTATGGTTGCAGTCTTTCACACTGAGATGATCAGGAGTCATAGGAGTGAGTGTTTACCTTGGTTGCCTCTGGACAGGCCACAAGGAGTAAAACGTAGTGCAAGGCGTTTACCCTGCAAACAGGCCCATATATCTCGACCCTATGAACAATATTTCAGTTATAAGTTTGAGTTAGTAGTAGCAGACATTTGCTCAAAGACACAGAGGAAACACACACACGTTTTGAAGCAAATAAAAAAAAAAAGAACTTTAACCCTCCTGTTATGTTGCGGGTCAAATTGACCCATTCTGAAGTTCAAAAATGTAAAAAGTAAAATATTAAAAGTAATATTCGCTATGAAACTTCTTCTGCTTGGCTTAATTAGTGTGAACAACATAAAATGAAAATGGTTCATTTCACACATTTGCAAGCCCCCCTGCATGCTCATATCACATACTATTCGTGTGTCAATTTGACCCTGCAGTCAAAGTGGAGGCTAAAAGGAGTCAGAAGTGTCAAATACTAAATGTTTCTTTGCAACTGTGTTACATATTTTACCCCAATCACTTTCCAATGTACATAAAGAAAAGTTTTAACATGAATTTTCATTAAAAAAAACAAGTGGATTATCCTCATTGAACTGATCTGTCAGAATTAAAGAACACCAATGCACTAAATATTGATTTCAATGGTTAGTAATGGAGTTAATAATGAGATTTTAATAATGTCTATTGGGATTTTTTGGGGGTTCTGACACTTTTTAATCATTAAATATTCCCCGGGTCAAGTTGACCCAGGAACATTATTGTTGTCCCTAAGAAACGAACGTGATGGAGACTTCTTATATCCTTGTTATAGCCTGTAGCAGCCTGCAGGGGGTAAAACTTATCTGGTAGTAAACGAGGTATTCACTGGACCTAACTCAACCGTGTTTGCGACAGTGATTGTCCCGAAAATGAACTATGATCTCAAAACATTTTACTTGCTTTTACTTACCATCCCAGAAATGTGTCGTGTACATTACCGCCCTCTTTCATGACTTTCAGAAACGACGGTGAGTGCCCCAGTAAGAAACTGTGAGTACAAAGTATGAGGTATTAGGAATGTTGTCTTAGCTAGCGTTAGCTGACTTTGTTGACAACAACTACACAACAACCACTGTATCCTACCTGTTTCTCGGTGGACCGGGGATGTGGTCGTATTTGTCATGAATGTGTTTAATATACAAGCAGTAACAAAGAAACGCAATAAAACCCAGAACGAGCAGAAACACGAGCGCGTGAGAGATCCAGCTTAAAAGGAGGTTAAAAAGTGCCATTTCGAGGAGGAGAGGTCCGACAGACCCGTCAGTCAGTCAGCCACAAGCAAAGTCAGTCAGTCGGTCGTTTGACGGCGAGCTATAAAGTGTTCCGGTAGGACAACTACGTCAATACTTCCTGTATCTTTGTAACAAAAGTACAATTTCAAAATTTTATTGTACTACGGTGCGTGTACGTCGGGCTCCATAGCTCAGTGGTTAGAGCACTGGTCTTGTAAACCAGGGGTCGCGAGTTCGATCCTCGCTGGGGCCTAAGGGGAAATTTGCTTTTAATCTCTGCTTTCATTTTCTTATGAATCTCAATGTTCATGTAATCGTTTGAATTATCGCATTGAATCTTTCTAATACTGATAAAATTCACAGAAGTGTCTTAACCAGGTTCCCCTTTTTGGTTACTGACCATTCAGTTCAGGGTATGTTCTATATTTCTATAGGTCCAATTACTGTATGTAGCCTACAATACAGGTTTGATCAATCTGATTATTAAACAATAAATATTGTTTTATTATTAAAGCTGCTGTTGGTAGGAATGGTATAAAAAACTACTTTGTGTCTGCTGGGTTTGGAGAAATGGTCACAATACCCATCGGTAAGTGAAGTAATTTGAGATTATGGCGAAATCTCTGTGTTTTCCAATGCCTTTGTATCAAGCAGTGCTTTTATTCCCCTCTCTCCCGTTATCACGGACCAATCAGAGCTACTCCCCGACCCTCTGTCGCCCTGATTGGCTGGGAAGCCACTTCTTCCTCATAGAACGTGCACAACAATCTTTTGTGGGCGGGGTTACAGGAGCAGAGATGGGAGGGGGCGGTGAGTGAGAGGAAATATGGTGGGAAGGGGTAGTGTTGACATTCGAAATCTCTCCGAACAGATGTTTATATCACGACTACCAACAGCAGCTTTAATGGGGATGTTAGCCAAGCTGACATCCATTATGGACAATCCCTCTCACCCCCTGCATGAGACTGTGGGGTCCCTGAGCAGCTCCTTCAGCAGCAGACTGAGACTCCCACCCTGCAGGACGGAGCGCTACCGCAGGGCCTTCATCCCATCTGCAATCAGACTGTTTAACACCGGCACTGCTGTGTCCCGTTAATCAGCTGTTCTCATCTTTCATTCCACTACATGGAAGTTACTATGTGACTTTGCACATTCACAAATAACTACTGTATTCATCTGAATCGCACTGTTCTTCATACTGTGTATGTTTGTTTTAAATAACCTGGTGCAATTTTAATCGTGCAATAACTTACCTTATCTATTTATCAGATAGAAGTGTACATAGTGTGTATATATCTGTAATAGTTGCCATATTTTATTTTTACTTTATTTTATTTTATTTTATTCTATTTTATTCTATTTTATTTTATTTTATTTTACCCTTGTCATTGCTATTATTACTGTTATTGATTTTTTTAACTATGTTAGTACATTGTTGTATTCCCCTGTCCCGTGTTGTAAGCTGCTGTAACAAAAGAAATTTCCCCCACCGGGGGACAAATAAATTATATCTTATCTTATATCTTATCTTATCTTATCTTAACTTGCAAGCCTTAAAAAAAAACACTATGGCACAAAGTGAAACGACCTAGATGGAAAGATGATACTCTGGTTTGAGTACAAACAATTGTATAATCGCATCCGCACTTGAGATATGTTTTGTCTTCTGATTAGTGACAATCTATCATTTAATCTTAAAAGTCCTTATAGTCTTTTCCTTTTTTGTTAGATTTGAATTATTTAATGATTCCTGCAGAACTTACAGAACTGTAAGCTGTACCAACTTAAAATTTCATGACAAAGAAGCAATTAAACTTATTTTGCTGGTTTGCTTTAAATTGTACTGCCTCCTAGCTCAGAGTTCATCCCTAACTAATCGGTTCCAGCACGGAGGAACAAGGGAATTCCTCCATTACTGAAATAGGATCAATTTGACAATTTGAGCATACAAGTACGTAGATGCAATTCACACATCAGATCCTGCCTATGTTCACTTCATCCGATGGAGCAGGAAAGAATCACTTGGTTAATACAATTACACTCATCTCCAGGAGCAGAGAAATAAGCGTGGTTATTTGAGTCAACACAGAATCTGTCATAGGTTTAATGAGGACATGCGTACAGAAGTGATAAGCTAAGTCATGCAGATGGACATTGTGAATCAGGTTTGCTCATATCAATACAACGGGTCAAACGCTGCGAAACCCCAAAAAGCTCAACAGGTCCTCCACTCAAACTTATCTTAACAGTCTTTAAAGGCCCTGTGAGGAGTTTTGAACTGGCTGAGAAACAGACTGAAAATGATACAGATGCCTCTTTATGACCTTCAATAGCAAACAAGTCCATCAGCAGCAACACTGACACCTTCTCTGTTGTAATTTTTGATGCCTTAAACCACCCTAGGTGGGTAGGTGCCAGACCAGATGATGGACATCTCGCTTCAGAAACAGCCTTTTGACTGTTTTCATGGAAAATAATCACATTGCCTGATAAAGTTGTCTGTCAAAAGACAACAGGATGAGGCTTTTGTTGAAAACACTACTTTTGCATGTAAAGGACAAGAGATAAGAGGTGTCACTTTGTCCACAAGGGGGCGCCAGAATTGATACAAAGCAAAAGTTCCTTTCAGCAGCTTTAAGGCGACAAAAAACTGGAAGCAATAAGCATCACACTAATTTGAATGACAGCAACTGTGGACGGTGATACACACACCATAGATTTAACATATCTTCAAGCTGTTAATAGTTTTTCAAAGTCAAAGTGGGAGGCAGAATGAACATGAAAAAGACGATACCAAACTGTGGGATGTTTTAATTGTGGCCGGCCAAGGGACTGCACATTTAAAAAAGCTTTAAGCTTACTCTGTTCAAATGCATCAAATGGTAACATCTGTGATCAATATTGTACTTGATCCTTTTGTAAATTTCCAAAAAACTAAATTGAAACGTGCACTCCATGGCATTTTTCAGGTCACACATCCTTTGCTAGAGCCAGCATTTTGAAAATAATATAATATTCTCAAGGACAAAACCAAAAATTAAAGTTGATATGTTTGTAATATCAGATTCTTAGACTCTCCATGTGAAGTGGAAACAGTCCCCCTTTCTAAGACCTGTAGGTCAATGTGACCCAGTAAAGCCTGTGGTCTTAGTCTTAATGGCCACCAGAGGGTGCTCTTTGTCAGTCTCATTTAAGGCCTAGCACTCATATTGACGCCTCCTCTGAGACCATGAGCTGAGGACTCACTGGGTAAACAACTCTGATAATGATGATCTTTCAAGGGTCAAAATGTTACAGTGTATTGCCTGGTTGAATAAAAATGTCTACACGACAAGATCTTACACTTGGATCTGAGGTATTCAAGAAGCTGACCTGAGGTACATCTATTTTGCCACTTGTTTCCAACAATCCATCCACTTCGAACACGATGGCCACTTCATACCTGTACATATTGTTCGCAATAACCTTCAAGCTTGTCTGCATTCTTATCTTACAAAGAACAAGCAATCATATTTTTGGTCCAGGGTCTTGGCTCTGGGTAAACGCTGGAGGCTAGGGGCTGTTTGATGTTGTTATGGCTGGCTGGCTGCCGCCTCAGTACAACTGGCTCTGCAGGCCCCTCTCATGTCCAAAGGTATTGTGTTGGCTGCTCTTTTGATTATATTATCAACAGAGAGGGAGAAATGGAGAAAATTAAGTCTTCCACTGGACATAAGTAAACAAACAATAGTTTGTAGAGTCTGGTTCATCCAAAGAATGTCTGTTATTCAGACTTCTCTGAGGATATTGATGTCCAGTGTCGGGATTATCATCCTGAATATTGCTCCTGCTTGATAGAACAATTTGCCTGAACTTGGTCTGCAAGATTGAGGAGCATGAAAAATATTAAGAGGGGGAGGACATTTTGACACTAGAAATCTTAGAAGTATCAGTTTTCCATTCAATGTATAGTAAGACAATACACAGCCACAGTTTTATACATATTTAGCTATGCTAACTATTTAACATTTTTAAATGTCAGCCATTTTCCTCCAGCGTCACTCTTCAACCACTGTGATATATGTTTGCATATGATTTAAATAAAGGGATCAATTATTTAGATTGAACAGATACTGAAAAGACATCTGTAATACTTCCCAACCTAAGCAATGCGTAAGGAAACAGTAAAAATGGTGAAATTGGATTACCTGCTATGACCTAGATTGTACAGGTGATCATGGCCCCCAGAGGATGAATCTTCCTGACTTTGGGGAATCTCTCATGTTTTCCCACCTGTGATTTTAAGATTTACCATTAAATTGTATGCTGACTTAAATATTCACCTCCGAAAAATTAAAACATTCAACTTTACCAACTCCATAATCCCGTATAGTGAGTATAAATGTTTCTCCCGCGAAGCATAGCGTGTCAGTTTCCATAATTTGACTGGCACAGTACTCCCGCACACAAATTTACTTGTTTATATTACAGCAAAAAGCTACAGAGGGACATGCCACAGATATTAATTGGCTCTACAGTAGCCAGTAGCACTGAATGTCAAAGCACCTCGTCTACCCTCAGCAGTGACCTCAAAGGCAGTTTTAAAACTTTGCTTTTAACAAGTGTGGTTACTTTCTCTTCTTTACAAACTGCCGCCATTGTTGCAGAAAAAGGTGGTATCAGAAGTTCTGCCCCTTCTTGAATTTGATTGGTTGGTGATTGAGAAGTGACATTGACAAGCACAGTTTAATATTTTCAACTTAGAGGGCTGTGGAAAAAACAGCTGATGTAGAGGGTCTTTCAGAGCTAGGAACATTGAGTTCAGAAAATGCTCAACTGCATTTGTTCTGTACAGAAAATAGGCAATACCAGCACACAACAAGCTGTTAGTGGACACGGGCCCTATAGCTGTAGCTGGTGTGCGTCAATGAACGGGAAAAATTAGAGAATTGTTTCACTCAAATTTTTTATACACCTCTCAGTGGTGATTTTCTCTTTTTTTCATCAAATAAACAATATATTACCCACTAAATGGGTACAAAATATGTTTTCTTTATCGTGAATTTTGATATCATGGGGACACTATTGTTTTATGAACATATTAACATGCTGACATTAGCATTGAACTGCTTTTTTGATCAACCAGAGAAAGTAGGATTTAAAAAAGTTAATTTAGTGATTTGTACTTCATGCTCTACAACTCTTGCATTTTAGACTTCTTATGAACAGAGGCTCCATATTAAGATTAGTCTTGGTAATCATGTCAGAACAAAGCTTTCCTCTGTGTCAAGGTGGTCAAGGAATGGGATAAGTCAAACCCCAGATAATCCATAAAATCCTGAGATCCACTGGCATTCCTAAAAGTCATGTTGGTAGATCAGTCATACTCTGAGTACAGGCTTATTCTGTGTTTGGATAAGTGTATGTTTGCAAGCATTAGTGCAGAATATCGGCTGATTTTCACGACTTCAATGAACCCTTGTCTGTCTCTGAGAGTATGTATTTGTTTGCGTGGCGTTAGCCTCAGCACAAGTGCTCCACTGCCTGTAACGGGAGCAGCAAGGGGACTTAAAGAGCCGTGCTGTTTTAAGGTCGACCAGCCGCAGTACACCCAGAGGAAATCTCATGTTCCTGCCAGCCTACAAAAGTAAACAGATCTGCAACCACCGAGCGCTGGCACCTGGCCTGGGCCACCGGCGCTTTAACTAAAGGAATGAATCACATCACACACATTCAACTGCAAAAATGTAGGTGCTCAATGAAGCATGCTTGAAGAATTTTGTATACTGAATCAATGTTTTTATATTTTGTGTTTGAAATAAAGCATGCTGATTTGAGCTCAAATGTTATGGCAAGTTTAAACTTTTGTAGATCTACATTGTCCTCCTTAAGCAACACGATACATATGCCCTCCATAAGCCGTGAAGTGCATTCGCCTGTTTTTTTTAATACATCCGCCCAAGACCTCTTGCCTCACTCAATATTTTAGATAACATCTTTTATCCACAGAGGCTTCTGAACCCTCCCCTCTCTTTTATGTTGCTCTCTCTCCTCTCTCTCCCTCCTCTCTGTTTTTCCTCCCTCTGCTTTCTCCTCTGTCTTCACATCTGTGGTTATTTATCTGTTATTCTGTGGCAATGTGGTCAACATGTGCCTGGCTTCCCTCCACGCAGCACTCATCTGTAGTCAAAGTAGGAATCACTGAGGGACCACGGTAGACCTACCGAGCGCCTTATCGTTCTGCACACACAAATGGATGGATCGACTGATTCCTAAGTACCTCTTTGGTTATGAGAACACCCTCTGCTAATTGTGTCCCACTTTTGACCTAATGTTCTGTTGTAAATGCATAACCAGGCTTTTTCTCCCTCTCTTCTCTTGGGTCAATGAGAGCAAGTGGAGGATAGACATTGTGACCCACAGGAATTAGAGTATCTAAGGGGACTATTTGGATTGCCTAAGCCTATGGATTTGCATTACCCTGACCTCTGAGCTTTAAATCTCGATGTAATTTAATCCTCTGGAAAGAGTGTAGCTTCAGACAGCATGATGGAAGGAATACGTCAACCTAGATACCACATTGGACATGGATGACAGTGATGGTGGTTGTTAGTTAATGCATGTGTGTTTCAGGGGTTAAACGTGTGTATTAGCAGCGCTACTTTGTCTGAGTGGTTGAGGAAAACCTCCTGTAAAATTTTGACATCCAGCTTTTTTTACCCAAACCTTAATCGAAAGGAATTTCTGTCTGGCACCGCCACTTTCTCTCCACTGACCCCAAACCACAACTAAGTATGATATTCATGTGTCACTCTTATGAATCACCAGAAAAATGCCACTACACATTTGCAAAGCCAGAAGTGTGCATGACTTTAAAGGGCTGTGGTTAATTGTTTAGAAGTCTGACTGAATTGTTAGTACGACTTTTGACTTTTAATTTTGAACTTGAGTTGTAAAGAAAACCAATGTTGGATTGAGAACACACAGATGATTAAATAGAGTAAACTGAGGACATGTATGGTGGTTTAAACAGTGACTCCACATGCTCCTAACATGCTAGCAAGAGAGCTCTTACCTCATTTCATCGTCTAATCGGCATGTTAAAGATCTGTGAAAAGAGAAAACACATTCATTTAATCAGGCAAATCACAAAACCACTACTGACAATCATAAAACCATTTAGAAATACCACTAGGGTTGTCACCTGAGATTTGTCAAAAAAACCGACACTCAACCAATTGTTTGGGACGGAGGGCTCGACCACTATTACCTGCTCAGACTGACCAAATGAACATAAAACTGGGACATAGGACACTGGTAAGATCTACCGCTGCAATCTTGTCTTCTTCTGGTGAACCTTTTTGGGTCATAAAAGTTGCAATGGCTGCCTGTTTTTGTTTGTTTGATTCCACAGCTTAATGCTTTTTTGTTTTTGCGTGGATTTCCAATGCGTTTTTCCCTTCATATTTTACAGAGAGTTTCGCCGGACACAAAATGCATGTGGTGGAAAAATTGTCTCCCTTGGTCGGTCGTACCCATTCAAACTGTGACAGTGTCTCCCAGTCAGGATTGTAACTAGTATATTGTTATTTTCGTGCTGGTGGCTTGCATGTATTTGCTCCATCTCCTTCCTTGTCAGTCGTCTCTCCTCCCATTTCAAATGGAGACGCCAAAAGTTGGTGGCAGTAGCTCAGTCCATAGGCTTGGGGCCGAAGGGTTGCCAGTTTGAGTCCCAGTGTGGACCAAGTTTGGCAAGTGGACTGGTGGCTGGAGAGGTGCTGGTTCACTTGCCTGGGCACTGCCGAGGTGCCCTTGAGCAAGGCACCGAACCCCCAACTGCTCGGGGTGTGCTGGTTGACGGCAGTATCCTCACTCTGACATCTCTCCCTAAGGATGTTCACTGCATGTGTGTGCATTCATATGTATATACCACAAAAAAAACTGTATGTGTAGCATGTCCAAAAAATAGCATGAGTGAAAAAAATGTAATTTTCCCACTGGGGATTAATAAAGTACCTTTCTTCTTCTGAAAAGAAGACCTCAGTGCAGAGTACGTTGGTCAGTTCAGCTTGCTGTCTCTCTTCGGTCAAGTTTCCCTCCCTGCTTGAACCGCTTTGAGCGCTAGGGCGCACGGGTGTGACATACGCATAGACGGGAAGAAAACAGACAATTTTGAATAACCGCAGAAACACGGGGGACCTTTCTAGACTACAGAACAAAGGAAATCAAATGAGGTTTTTGCATTTTCCCCCAAAAAACAGGACAAATTGTGTCCCGGGAGAGATTTTTATTTTCCCGGGACAGCTGGTGAAAAAAGAGAACAATTCTGGGAAAAACGGGACAAGTGGCAACTCTAAATACCACTCACTTTAGTTAGCTTAGCAAAAGGTGGTTAACACGATTAACATTCAACAAGAATTTTGACATTTGGGGGAACATGCTTATTGACTTATTGTGGAGAGCTGCATGAGAAGGTAGTGGCACTTTTGTGGTCGTTCATTAAATATTAAGCTAGAGGCAGCAAAAGTTAGCTTATCACAAAGACTGTAACGGGAAAAACACCTACCCTGGATTGTTTCAACACTTAGCTTTCAATACATATCACAGGCGATGTAAGTGAATTAGTAAGCTTTGAAATATGTATTTCTTACCTGTATAGAAAGCACTGTTGGCTGTTTCCAAAAGTTTCAAGTGTTTGCACGAAGCTAAGCTAAGTAGCTGCTGTGTGTTGCTCTAGAACCACCATACGAACATGAGAGTACTATTAATCTAAATATTTATTCATTTGCAAACCAGCCAACGACCCCATATAGGTCTTATTTCATCAAAAGTGTCCTCCTAGTTTCAACACGTGTGCTGTGTTAAGCTAACTGTTGCTTCCTGTAGCATCATTCTTACACAATCATGAAAGTTGTATCTACCTCTTGAATAGCTCTCTGCTAAAAACGTGTCTTTAACATTCAACTCTTACTTGCTCATGCCTCAAAGGAAGGACGTTAATGTCACCTTGAGTATTTGAAAGACTCTCCTGTATCACTTCTTGTTTGGCTAGACTTGCAATACATTCTCCTGTTAGCCGTCTGTTCAGGCTGCTGCTTTAAGTAAGAAAGTGACATGTTTGCACTCTGCAGGAATGTTTGCTGCACTGTACGCGTCTTGTTGGAGAGGAAAACCGTGGAAAAATGTGTATGTCAGTAAAGAGTGTAACTACTCAGCTGTGAATGAATTTCTCTGTACAGTACTACACTATGTTCGGCTTTACTGCACAGAAGCTTCGCATAGAAAAAGAAATGACACATCAAAAAGTCAAATGATGAATGCAAGGTCTTTATATATTTCTTCAGTATAATTGCAACAACATATTCAGAGAGCACTGCAGTACAAAGTAGAATAAAACACACACTTGATGCAGCTGTTTGAAGTGATATGAGGTGAGTGGTTTCCCTTTTGATAGCGGATGCCTTCATTTTTTCAGTCCCATTAGTGCACCATGTTGAGTATAGAGACATTTCAAAGCTTCAGCAAACTTAAAAAAAGAGAACAGACAAATAAATACTGTACAACACCATATATGTAATACTAGATTCAGAAATCACAAGATCATGCTTCCTCCACACAAAACTTGACATAAGCACTTTAACAGAACAATGCAGCATTTCCCTTCATAATAAAACCAACATCAACAATTGGCAAACATGAATACATTTTGATATATCTTTTGTATATTAATATATATATATATATATATATATATATATATATATATATATATATATATATATATATATATATATACCTTAAATAAAGTGCCATCCTTGAAAATTGGTGATTCCAAAATGAAAATGCTTGTTTGCATTAACACCTGGAAGCAGAATTCCTGAAAAAGGTTTGGAGCAAACATGGAAAGAACTAGATTGGATAGAAAGGGCAATTCCTGGAACTTCAGGGTGTTTGTAATGAAATTTAAAAATAAAGGCCGCTGTTTTTGACAGAGGTGTAACAACAAAAGTACTGTTATAGAGTCTTCTATTCTGATTAAAATTCACCACTAGCCCTTCCAATCCTTTATGCTACAGACATATTTGAAATTAGCAACAACTTCCATGTTGCCTTTACGTGTGTGATACGTTCACCAGGAGAAGAGGACAAACATAATCTATAGGGAAGGTTATCTGAGAAGGTATGTTTTTTTTCTATCTAATCTAGTCCTGGACATAAACCCAAAGATCTTAAGCCAAAAGCTTAAACAGCAATGACATCTTTCTACAACAATCAGCCACAACTATTCAGATTTAAGTGATTTCAAACTGCTCTCTGATGGCGTTATCTCTTCATTTATTCCAATCTGGATTACACAACCAATGCTCTGTAATCTTAACTTTAACCCAAATACTATTTGTTGGTCTTTCAATAGTGCTCCACTGTAGAGGTAAGTGAATGAATGTATGTATCATGGAAATTTGGCCCCCCTGAGAACATTGTAGAGACACATCTATGAGCACAATCTACTCTCTGTAGAGTGAATTTGACCCTACATTCGCACCATAGAGACTAAGGAGTTTGGATTTACTCAGGCACCAACAGTCTGAATTTTTAAATCTTTGGCACCCAGGCGAAACATATTCCTGGCAGTGGAAATGTGGGGAAAACATGACACAAATCATGTGACAAAACATTTGACAGCAAATGTGATGTTTCTGTGACACTACTTTTCAGGGCTTTTCTCATCATTCTCATTAAACAAGCTTTAAACATCAGTAGCTTTCCTCTGGTTTAGGTCTCAAATAACTCTAGAATTACTAAATCTAGTGACTGAAATGTTCCTTACTGGCACTGCATGTGGCATCTTTTGGGTTTATTTATGTCATGTTGTCTTGTTCCCCTAAAACCTTTTGTAAAACCTGAAGGATTGTTATTGTAGCAGCATAGTGGATATATTTATCTGTTGGAGTCTTCCCATGCATGTGTTTGTTTCATCATTATAACCCACCCACATTCAAACAAATGTCAAACCTACAAAAAGCGCATTCAGGATGTTCACCATATGCTGTTATTGTCAATCACAAGCGCTCCAGGACACCATGAAGAAAGCCAGCAGGTAGACATCATGCTTACACGCACCCAGGAGAGTGAATCAAATATGAAGAAAGAGAGCTTGATGTCATGCCAGATGTGGAACAGGTTGGCAAGCGATGGGAAAACACTGCATTTTCTTTCCGTTCCTGCAATACAGTTCAGTTCAGTGAGGCCTGATATCAGGACACTGTGCCAAATCCTAACTGAGGGCAGCCACACTTCACCATCATTGTTAAAGCCCTCAAATCTCCCAGCCACAAGTTAGCATTTCCTCTGAGTCAATGCATGACGCATAGAGTAGATGTTATAATTCATGACTTTGAAGGTTGGCAGTTCCTGCTCAAATTAGGATTGGGCCCTTTGACTCTCAGAGTGAAGTGATAGTTTTGGCTGTGGCTCCTCAATACTCCCTGGCCTCTTCAAGTTCATTCATGAACACATCTTCATGAGGATTTTCTGGGCAGCTCAGTCCATTATTGGGTGGCCGCACCGCATGGAAGCGACTCCAGTCCCCCTTGCACAGGATCCAAGGCAGCACATCCACTTTGAAGTGCAGCTCAGGAGAGAACTCGGTGCTGATCAGGTTCGGCGTGCCTGCGCCTTTCCCCCGAGTGATCAGCCGCCCGCCGACCCCATAACAACAGTGCTGCGCTGCCAGAGTAGATGAGTCACTGGACAGTGTTGATCGTATGCAGCTACGTGCTGATGGCTTGTAGATGTCCAGACGCTCCTTGGGGCCACTTGCATCCCGCCAGCGGTACTGCCGGCCATGACTCTCATCGTAGATGCTGACCACAGTGTACGCCACCTCAGAGGGGAAGGAGCAGGGACAGCTGGGGAGCTCGGACAAGACCCGATGGAGGTAACTCTGCAGGAACTCGCTCTTACAGTTGAGCCACTTCTCACAGCTGTCCACATCTGTTGGAAAGAGAACAGGAATGCCACATAAAGTTGAGCGTTACAGTTTGTAGCACAAAAGGTAGCATGAAAAGCAGCCAATAATATGGAGCCAAATCTGAATCCTGTCCCTGACATGCAGGAACATTGAACATAAATAAGCCAAAAACCTACATAACCTTGTGGCAGCATATCAGCTGTATCTTTCAAAGAGCAATAGCTGAGGGATTATCATAAACCTAAGTCTGTAGAATATTCTGGGCTAAATTAGCTATTTAACTGTTGACAGTAAATGTATACAGCTTGGAGTAAACAGGGTCAAAGTTATCATGATCTTTTATAAAGTGATCTTCTAAAATGAAAAACTCACCTTCCCCAAATGGCTCTGTGCCATTCTCCATCTCGAAAGGAAAAGGCTCGGCCACAGTGTTGACTTCACCTTTAAAGAAGAGAGCGGTACATCAGTTGAAGATTAAAAACAGCTGAAAGAGTAAAAATACAAACAAAGGCCTAGACCTGTTCTTATTCCTCATGTGTGCATATAATCTCACCAGGACACGGCTCTAGGTCGCACTTGGAGGCCTCAGTCAGAGTGCAGGAGTAGCCACAGGACTTTGTCCTCTTCCTTTCACCATGACCACATGTCACTGAACAGGGAGACCAGGGGGTCCACTCGTCAGAGTCTTTCTCTGTGGAAAGGAAACAAATCAAAAGTCTTAAGTATCACAATGGATCAGAACTAAATGTGCTATTTACAAATTGATGGTATATTAATATGAGGCATGTCACAGTTAAAACAATAACATGTTAATGCAAATTACTTTTAAAGACACTATTTTTTTAGGATTAACTGCACATTCCTTGATAATGACCCTCCGCCCATCCTGTAGTTTGGGAAATCAGGAATCGATGTATCAGTGACGTTGTGACAATGGCAACCAGAAACAAACCTCCTTCACCAAAAATGAATAAAGAAACCGGTCCTTTGATTGGCAAGTTCAGCTTTAAAGCTCTGCTAGATGGTTCTCTCAACAAAGCCAAAGTTTTTTGCATTTTCTGTTGATGTGAACTGAGTTACCACCAGTGTACATCAGTCACATACCACTTGCTGGCCATGCACACAGAATGACGGCTGCGGCAGCCATATTGCTTCTGTCGAGCCAGTGTGACGTAAAGAGGCGGGCTTTGAGCCTCCTAGCCAACAGCTGCAGTGTTCCCACAGGCAGCTGTGCCTCTCATTGGAAGACTGGTAATCTCAATATCTTCGAAATTGCCGAATTAGAAAAAAATTCACCCCCCTCACAGTGAGAGGACATAGAGAAATTAGCTATTCAGACTACACTCATCTTTTGTACCAGGCTGTAAACATGTTTATTAATGCTGCAAAGATCGTCTTTTCCCCATTTATGTGTATGTGACTTCCGGTACTTCCGGAGCCAGCCTCAAGCGGATCCTCGATGAACTGCAGCTTTTAACACTTCCGCATTGACTCATATTTTTAGACCGGAGGTTGCCGCTTGGCTACAGCTTGCAGGCTGATTAAGATTGTGGAGTTTGAAAGCCTTCTTGAACTTGTGAACTAACTTTTAGACCCACCGTTGTAACCAAGATCATTTGATTACAAATCAAGACACTAGGAAAAAAGCTTCACATTGTCAATCAATTTTAAACATGTGATTTAAAATAAGAGTAATCGCAATGAACAATGTAAATTCTGTGATTAATCACGATTCAATAAATGAATAATTTGACACTCCTACTCTATATGGTTAGAGCTCCATCTAAAGAACAGTTTTTACATCCTGCTGTTTGGAATAGATTCAATAAATAGATCAAATGTATTCAACCAACTTAAAGTAAGCAGCTTTAAATGTGTCTGATTGCAAAGCAAAACAAAACAAAAAACAGTCTACACCTCACAGTTTGGTGTTTATCTCAGCTGGGACTTCAGAAGTCACATTCCTGGACAGACTCAGTTCATATAAATGACAATTTTCTCCTGGTTGAACCTTTCCCATGCAAGCCCATATTCTTTTTAAAACGACTTCAGTCAAATTAAAGAGAGGGAAGCTGTACTGTGGCTGTCCGCCTCCGCACCATGCTTCCTTGTGGTGTTAATAACACTGGAAACAAGTCCTTCTTGATTAAAGGCGAGGTGGGTGCAGAAATACCAGCTTGGGTGTAGCGAGCACCCAATTTGACTTTGTGGGCGATGCCAACTCGCCATGTGGCCATACGGGAATGAGGTCTCAGGAGAGTCGTAATTACAGAAGAAGCTAAGGCAGACATCCTTGATTTATGTAAAGCGAGTCTTTAGATGTGACCACTTTATAGCCATTGTTGCTCTTTGCTGGCTAAACGCACAACAGTTCAGCAGATACAGGTTATATATTAGCAGAGTGGATAAGAGAAGGTCAAAGAGTTTCAACTTGCCAAGGCACCTGTTTGCTAATTTTAAGATCACACATCACTAACCCTCAGAAACCTTAGGAAAACAAACAGATCCATCATGCACAGATTAGTGTCTGTGAGAAATGTCTCTGAAGAATGAAAGCTCTAGTTTGTGGTTAACCCATGACAGTGCTCTGATCTACAGTAGGCCTCACACACACTGGCTTAACCACTGCAAAACCCATCAAACTTTCTTTTTCATTCCCTCTTTATGTCTATGTTTTTCATCTTCACTCTCTTTCATTCAGTACGTACACCTCTCTTTCTCTATTTATTTACTACCTCTACAACTTGTGGTGTGTGCAAGCAGGGAGACGCAGCATTTTTCCCACTGGTGGAAGGCAAATTTAAGAGGGGGGAAAGGACTGTAAAAGTTATGCAGAGCCCTGAAAGCCCCCTGAAATTCTTGAACTAGCTCAAAAAGACCGAACCGCAAAGTTGCAGAGAGGGCCGCCTGGGTCTGGGGGGGCCCATGGGGTCCTGGGGTGGGATTAAAGGGCCCGCCGAATGGCCCCTGTCATTCTGTGTTCCCAATCTGCCCTCTAATTGTCCACAAGCAGAGGGATGTTTTGTCCCAGGGAACAGTGCCGGCCTCACGCTGCCATTAGCGAGCGCATCGGACCCATCTTCAAAAGGCAGGCCTCCGCGACCAGCACGACCAGTGTCGACTTCAAAGTGTACACAACCCACAATGTCCTGATGGTCGAGTGCTCATGCTGCCTCGCATGCTGGCATCGTTTGGCTCTCTCTGACTGTGTAGACAGTCGACATGCAGCCCTCCGCAGCAACTCTGTTCTTCTCTCTCTTCTGTCTCTCTCTCTGTCTCTCATTTTACACTTTCAATTTCACTATACCTTTCTGCATTATTTCTTTAATAAAACCAACAAATGTTCTTCAAATAACTCAGACCTGATTTGATGAAAGTGTGTCTAAACATCAGTGTGTCTGTACTAGCAGACAGTGACTGCATAACTTGGCAATTCTCACCATAGTAGCTCTGCACTGGATCCCAGCCCTCGTTCCAGCGCGTATCCCAGTCTCCACCCACTCCGCTGGGTAAAGGCTCCTCACTGCCGTAATCCAGAGAGTAGTCTTCCTCCTCCTCTTCTTCGCCAGTCTCTTCTGCACCTGACCGGTTGTTGCTGTCTTCGCTGGAATCCGTATAACTCCAGAAAAGGGGCCAGAATAGCTTCTTGCCACCGAGCCAGTCTACTGTGGAGGAGGGGGAGGAGGACGAGGAGGGCAGCCACTCTTTTTCGTTGGCCAGGTCCATTTCGACCTCCATCTGGGGGTCGTCTACCACCTCAATGGTTACCTGTGTGGAAAAGAGGACCTCTGTCAAACTGAAGTCACAATTTCTTAATTGATACACCAAAAAAAAGAACATACTCTGGGTTCATCCTTACATAATATTTTCTGCTCAGGAAATCAGCTATCTCAAATGTGAAGGAAAGACTTTTTAATCCAGTTGAAGTGCTCACCGGATGTAAGTCAGCCATCCAGACGTGAGCATGAGCATTCAGACAAGTAAACGATCTTCTCAGGGAGAGAATGTGAACCTTTTATTCTGGATAAGTGCCTCTCATTACCTCAATATGACTCATCTGAGCTACAGCACTACTAAAGTCTCGCTTCAGCTGATTCGAAGACCAGGCAAGAGGAAAACTGCTCTTTTTTTAGCTTTTGTTAAATTAGTTAAAATTTGTAAATAGGTATGATCGCACATACTTTCATTTGTATTGTTAATAAAAAGAAGTGAAGTCTTTTAGCTGGATTAAAGTACATCTGGTCACAGGCTACATGAAAACTCATCAGAAATGTCACTGGTCTCTGTACTTGATGTAGACATAAGCCGCCGTCATCATCATTATGTCCCTCTAACCACATCCTGATTGCACTGACCAGAGCTGGAGCGCATAACTGCCATGAGATAAGTTAAACAGAACAACTTTTTGATCTTTTTGGGCCAATTTAGAAGAAGATGATGGGGATAAATGGTTAACACTTATGATTACAGAGTCTGTTTTTCTTTATTACGCTTTAATTAAACAGTAGCATGAAAACACACAGCTGTGTGCCTAAGATTAGACTGGGAGACTGTTGATTTTGTTTAACATTAAGGAAATAAATCATTTCACCAAATGAAAAAGAAAATTCCCCGGTTCTCATTATTTGAATGGATTTAATTTAACGCATAATTTAGCTTCTTTAGTTACTGTTTGGATACAGCAGACAAACTCAACGCAGTCACGTAAACGCTATTAGAGCTTAAACCAGACTTTAATTCTTCTTCTGTTCAATCCCTTTCTTGATAACTTTGATATTCGGAAAACAGCTTTATCAACATCTTTAGGGACCCAAATGCAGAGGCCTTAACATCTGCTGTCTCCAAACTCACCTGTATGTTTGGGTTCTGTGAGTTGATATCAGCATTGGTCAGGTCTGGAAAGTTGTTGAGATCCAGGATGAAGGGTTTGGTCTCCTCCTCAGGCTCCGGCTGTGGAAGAACCCCAACTGAGCGATGCTGGGGATGGGACCACCTCCTCTGATGGCTGTGGGGATCAGGGAGGAGGCTCTGGACCTGGTTCTGTTGCTCCAAAGTCTCAGCGACATTCTGGACCCCACCACTGTGGATCTGGTGGCCATGAGCCTGTCGGTACAAGTAAAGATGTAAGGTTAAGAGTGTTGGGATTCAGATGGTGAGATGATAGGTCTTTTTGTGTTCATGCTGCTATAATGTAAATCAGGCCTAAGAACACACCATCGCAGAGCTGTCCTTACGTCACTATGGCACAGTCTCCTTTTCTCATGGAGGAGGTAAACACATTTACTGTACTGGTGGCACAGGATGCTAACTAACATGAGCCAGTTAACCTACCAACAAAATGAGTCGTGGGTTATCTTGGAGCAGCAAGGAGGTCAAATAACTCATTGACGATTTACCAGATGACGCTCAAAAAAGTCACAAAGTGGAGTCCTGCAATGTTGCTACACATAGCTCTTCTACAGGTGTTTAATTGGCTGGAGACATCGAGTAACTTCAACCCAGCGCTACTTTTTGCCAACATTAAGTTGCAATCAAAATTGCGTAGTAACTGTATTACTGCACTTACTGCTACTAGTGTGATGAGTCAAGCAGCTGTTTGCTCCAGTTGCTGAGTTCATTGCATTTTTACTGCAAACAAACTGCTCCAGGGTACGATTGCAAGCAAGCCAAGACCACATCAGAGTGCAAAATCTGTGCTCACAAGAGTCCACACAATCTGAGCCGAGAAGGGAAACAATCCCTGATTCAGAAAAAACACTTTCAAATGATCCAGGTGTGGAAACACACAAACACACTCAGAGTTTATATGGAGTTTTTTTTTTTTTTTTTGCTAAGATAGCACCAACTGTAGTTTGCTATCATTACATGGTAATGATTTTATAGTAGTTCTGCTTTGCAGCTTTAAAACAGTTAGTTATTGCAGTTTGATATCATTGCTCTGTCTTCTACTGTTTTGGAGAACAAGACAAGAAGATGATTTCTTTCAAGGTATTAAATTGCTATCATTACATGGTAATGATTTTATAGTAGTTCTGCTTTGCAGCTTTAAAACAGTTAGTTATTGCAGTTTGATATCATTGCTCTGTCTTCTACTGTTTTGGAGAACAAGACAAGAAGATGATTTCTTTCAAGGTATTAAATTGCAGTTTCATTGACCGGCTTACTCACTGATCCCTGACACGCCATTTTAGGCTGTAATAGAGACAAGAGCTATACAGTTATCAGTCTCAGAACAACTTTACAAATTAATTAAGGGATATTAAAGAGGAAAAAATGTCTTGAAGCCAGATTTTTGCAGGAACCAACTTAAATAAAGAAAGGAACAACCAAACAATGAGAAGAACTGATATATATTTAAAAGCCGGGGGCTAAAAGATCTATCAATAATGGCTCATTGATGAGTTTAAAAACAATCAATGCTCTGTTTCCAGGAAGAAACCTTGAAACCATGTAGCACTTTGTAGCTTGGTCAGCAATTCCAAAAAGCCCCTGAGGCATCCAACTAACCAGCCAAGTGACCAACCCGCCTTCGTTCATTTCATTCTTTTTTTTCCCACAACAGTCATGGCATCCAGGCCGTGGACAAAGAGGGGCCTGTGCCAGAGAGATCCTCTTTTAGCTTTAATGAGAGGGCCTGGGAGGCATGGGACCCCTGGGCTGGTGCGAGCGTGTCTGAACCTGCTGTGCTGCCGCCACTACGGCCACCACTTAATTTGACCTTTTGGGTATTACAGTACTGAGAAAAACAGGAGGGAATGTTGATCTCTGAGAATAATGATGGCATGATAATGGTTGGGGGTTGTAGATATGGATATAGTAATAAGAATGTAATATAGTATGATTCTTTTTCATGTCAATAACACAAATGTATTTCATGCTGGAGAGCAAACACTGAGAAAACAACTAGTGAAACTAATCTGCCATTTACTCTTTACTCTTTATATGATTCTAAAAATGACAAATTGGCCCCGTAACATGATTGGACAGGACCTTGAGAGTTGACCTGAGCCAGTTTTTTTATCCACTATGAGCAAAGAAGTTGTTGTTAGACAGCTAAAGAGAAAAAGAAATGTCTGAATTAATGACCAGACGGTTGATGATTTATAGTTGTGGCCTCTAGAACGGCGCGTACTTTTCACTGACTGCCTGTGATTGTCCCATAAAGAAGTTATGTGGTCGGTCAAATTCAAGCATGTGAACACATTATGGCTGTTTAGAGGAGAAGCCAGTCAAGCATGATAAATGATGGATGAAGAGAAGTTGGCCCCTTCCCCAGATATTTCTAAACGGGTGGTGACAAGTAGATAACCTATTGGAGGCATTTTAGCATGTTGCCTGTGATGATATCCCTAAAGCAAATGTTACACAGGCTACAATAACACGGGCTTTTGCAACATTTTCAGAAACAGAAGTATTATTAACTTATTAAGGCAAAGCTGCTGAAAACACTCCGGCGTGATATCAGTCACTCAGTAGGAGAACTTAGAGCACACAATGCAAATATATAACGCAACAGGTTAACAAAACAGTTGATGTGAAAGTGAAAAGTATTTTAGTTTGATGCACATACACTACATAGAGTTGACATTTTAAGGATTTTTATTTATGTATGTATTATTTTATTTGTATTTAAATTTGACCTGTTTGGTTCCAGATTTCATCCCTTGATATAATGAAACTCAACCTAATACAACTAGCTGCTGGATAGATGACCAATAGGTTGATGAGGTGATTTTCAAGCAAAAATAATAATCCCAGATGAAGATACATGCTACGTGCTATGTGCTGTTTTGTATCATTGTACGCTGTGTTTTTGAATTGGTTAACACGTACGTAAAACCTAAGAAAAGTGAACTTATTTTGGTGAAACTTGGATGAACATTTGATTTTATAATGTTGCCCTACTGCTCCAGGTTGTAAGTTATACAAACACAGATAATCTGACAACTGCTATCATCACACCACCTCACAGTTTATAAGCAACTTTGAAAGAAAATTGATATTTTCATTATCCAAATGTAAACAACAGATAATGTTAACATTTCACAATTACCATTGACGTTGAATGTTCAACTTCGCTTATCCAAGAGTGAAAGCCTTTCCCATTTTATAGCATAACAGTAAGACACAGTAATTTATGCATCTAAATAATTGCTAGTTAACATCACTCAGAGCTAATATTAAAGTTACCCAGGACTGAAAGCTTTCCCTTCCTTAAAGGTTTTATGGCTCTGTCCAAAAATGCATACTAATACACAATGCATAGTATGGTGTCACATTGAGTATGCAGTATGTTCTAAATTCACAGTATGCAATTTTATGTGGAAAATTCAATATGTGTACTAGATTGGCCAGAGTTTAAAAGTAAGGGACAGGAGCTAACTAGTCATACCCAGCTGATTCAAAATGCTTTAAACTATTTAATAGTAGAGCTCGTCTGCCAGCAACAACTGGCATTCAAATACAAGAAATATGTTTTTCTATGTAGTTAGATGTAGCCAAATAACTACATAGCTGTTTAAGTGATCAATTTTGGTTGTTGAATTCTATATATGGCCCAACAAGCATGCTAGCTTTCGTAGTGATAGCTACCAGACTTATGTGATTGATGACCTTGCATGACGCAGAGAACACGTGCGTTAGCATGTTGTTAACGGCATACTAAAGTTAAAGTCAAGTTAGTAGATAGTATGCCTACTAACTTGACATATAAACTGCTTATAGTGTATTACAAAGCATTAATGTTAGCATTCATACACCCGTCTGTCACTCAAGTAAGTCATGTCCTTAAATAGGCAAAAATCGTAATCTTAATATCTTCTGAACCGTCGCGTTTGAAAAAATTTGCCACCCTTACAGTGTGTGCCGATAGAGAAATGAGCTCTTCATACCCAAGCTGTTTTTTGAACCAGGCTGTAAACATGTTTATTTCTGCTGCAAAGATCATCTTTTTTTGAATTGGTGTGTATGTGGTTTCCGGTGTTTCTGCAGCCAGCCTCAAGCAGATGCTGAAGTGCAGTTTATAACACTTCCGCATGGGCTTCATATTTTGAGACCGGAGGTTGCCCTAAGTCTGAATACAGAGATTAGCTGTTGTCTTGTTTAGAGCTGTAAAATGTGTATCTTTAGCTTCTGATGCAACCAGATGTCCTTCTAGATTTCACTGTTCTTCTCTTTTGGTTGTGAAGCAATCTGCTGGTGAAGAAATTACAAGTCTTGGGTTTTTTACATTTACACAATTTTCATGACAATATGTAATGATTGTAATGACTAATGATTATAACAGCATTTGAGGTTCCTAATTTAAGCGTGACGTCTGAGAAAAAATAACTACTGAACAGACGTGTTCAATTGGATGCCTTCTTTTTTCAGTTTAGTCTAAATTAATAATCAGTGATCCCAAAAAATAAAGTGTTTGTGAAAGTGGACATGTTGTATAGTTTAGACACTTTTTAATCACTTGCTTTGATCGAACTCTCGCTAGATGAAAACGTTAGGTCTGTGTGTATTGATCCTGTTCAAAGTAAATTATATTTTTTATTATATTGAAGCACCAACACCAATACTTCCAATATTATGTGGTATGTTCTAAATCTTTGGTATGAAATCATTTAAATAGGTTACAATCTCTATGCTAGCATAACAAGTAATATAGACTCTAGTCCTCAGCTCTCATCATGTATCACCTAATGTCTGGTGTCTGGTTTAAGAATTGAATCATCCCTCATGACGCTGCATTTGACCCAGCTCTTGTCCTGGACTGCATCACAATCAGATCTGTCCAGTAGTGACAATATTCACTCACATACAAGCCCCAACACCTAACACACTCATGCAGACACAGAGGGTCCAGAGTCAAGGGAAAGGCCACATACTTTCACACCCTCCTCATCTTGTCCTGCTACACATCTGGATCCTGTATTCTTTCCCCCTGTATATCACTCTCCTCCTCCTTTCGTCCTCCCCCTCTTCTCTCTGATCCTGCTCTCCTCCTCTCTGTAGAGGGGCTCTTCTGATCAAAGGCTCCACGGATGATGGCATGCAGTGTGTTTAACAGGGAGACTATCTGGATGCAGTGGGGGACCTCAGCCTGGTCTGGAGAGCTTCTCTCTTCTAAGAGAAACATTAAATCAAACCTTTTGGCAACACGTTGAGTCTTCCTTTCATTAGAGTGAAACAGTGGGTTCATTTAGGCTACTGGCATTGCTACTGCTGGCTGTGACACACATTCAGGTTAGGGAGAGGGGGTCGGGAGTCTGGATGGGGGCAGCAGGGGCTGAGGTGAGGGGCAGCGATGGGATCCGGTGGGGTTGGGGGGCAGGCTGGGAAGGCAGGCAGTGTGGCAGCTCTGATTTATGCGCCCGCAGATATCAAAGGCCTTTGCACTTGGCTGTTTCCAAACCATTACAGAAGAACAATAAACTATAGACGCTCTTTGATCGCCGTCTTTTGCAAATGGAAACGGGACAACAAATGCATGCCTGGTGGAATCAGGGTGAGGTTGTGGAGGTCGGAGGTACAAAACATTTAGGGCAAACAGGTCGTGATATTTGGGAAAGAGGCCACTTCAACACAAACACCCCCTCCTTCTCTTCTTTTTCACTGCTGAGAGATGGGGGTAAAACCAAAAACAGGAAATTCCACATTAACACAAAAAAAGAGCCAATGTAAACAATCAGATGAGTGACACTTGACCCCCATCTCCAGTGTGAGAGATGCCGAGGGCTTGCCTTATTCTGGTTACATAAGCATCTCGTTACTGGGCACCCGCTTTACTGAGCTTCCCCTCCTCCTCCTCCTCCTCCGCCTCCTCCTCCTCTGCTAATCTCTCCTCTCCATCCAGCACTTACCGACACGCATCTTGCAGGTCGCAAGCGAAAGTACAGACTCACCAACTTGCAGCCTTTTTGGTGAATGAAATGAACAATCACACAAGCCACAGTGAGATTCTTTCTTTCTTCTTCTCACTAATCATTCCCTTCTTCTCTCCTTTCCCTCCCTCTTTTTCCTCCCTGTCTCCCTTTGCTTGGACATCAATCAGACACATGATGAGAGAGAGAGAGTCCCAACAGGGCATCCATGGGAGGCCACACAAGAAGGAGAGTTCAAAGGCAAAAACTTGAACCCTGACACAAACACACACAAACAGACTTTGATATCCAAATATGTCTGTGCGTAACACAAACACTGGAGTACACACACCACACACTGCACAGCCTGTGTGTGTGTGTAAGGAGTTTGGATTTATTATGGCAGGGAGTTTGCCCAGTTATGGCAACTCTGACTATACATGGAGAGAAGAACAACCAAAGAGCACAGTGAGCGCGGAGGAAGAACTTATTTTTTAATCAGAACTTCTCATCCTTATTTTCTGTTTATGTCAATGGATAGATTAAATCATTAAATGGGAAGTGATCAACATTTTTCTCACATACCTATTTTAGTGTACCAGTGGGTACACTCATGGTAGAATATGATATTTATAAGATAACAAAATGAAGCAGGTCATTGCCTTGAAATGGAGTAAACTGAGATCTTATTTTATAGTTTTTGTGAGATGATGAAGATGATTTTGCTTTTATAACAGATTCAGGTATACTGCAATGAGGTAATACATTATAGGAAAACCAGTTTTGTTATTCTGAGATCAGCAAACTCATTATTTCTGAAAACAGAGGAAGTAAAACTAATGGCTGCATGTCCTCTTGTGGCTTCCGTAGAACAGTAATTACGGTGGGAATTTTATTTTTCTCCTTAAGAAAGCCTTAGGTTTTTATTTTATGAAATATTTGTGTTCTATTGTCAGTGTCATGAAAATATTGTTTGTATTACTCGATTTTGAAGTATGTTGAGGCATTTTTACCAAAAAACAGAAAGAACCTGAACACTTTTATTGGCTTTTTACAACAGTTAACAAAGCTGAAACACGATGCGAGCTGATAAATCACAAGGAAAAGTACAAGTCATTAGCAGCAGGTGCGATTTTAGAACTACTTAACTTTATGAAAATTGTACATGAGTCTTAAAAAAGCCAAGTCTTGATAAATATGTGAATAAAACTTACCTTATGGCCGGCATGTTTGTGTCTGGTAGGAAACGCTGTCCCCAAACTAACGAGAAGAGTTGACCAAATAACGAGCAGCATCTGAAATCTCCAAGCGACCTCCTGACGCATCTTCAAAGCCTCCTGTGAGGATTTGTAAAAGTTACTTTGGAGGCTTATGTCAAACTTTTCACCTTCACTGAGTTTGTTGACTCAAGTGTTGCGACTTTGCCACGCACGTCCACCGTTTAACAGCGACTTTGACTCCGGACAGAGGAAGTTTTGGGCCTCGTCAGTCTCGAAGCGTCGCACTTTATGAAGATGCGCACCAGCGTCCTGAGGTATCCCGCGCGCTATCCATATCTGGCACCAGCGCTTCTCGCAGCAACTGTCAGTCTGTATGGCGGCTCGAGCTCAACGCCTCTCTTCCCCATAAAAACCACAGTTTGAGGAGCTTTAAATACCAGAAAGAAGTCAAATACCCCACGCAGAATCTCCCCGTCCGCACCGGCGCTCGCTTATTCAACTACTTTAAACTGTGAGTCATTCCGCCGTGGGTGGGTGGGTGTTTTCTTCCAATACATTGACATCTGGAGCTCATAGTATGCTGTTCGTCTTCGTTATCTGTCTGATGCGTTAATCCATTATCCAGCTGAAGTTCATCCACCGGTTTGAGTGAATGTGTGCGTGCACTTGTGTGCGTACAGCCCAGCCAACCGGTTTCGGTAAACTCGCCTTTTACGCACGCATTCAGGAGGTTTGTGCAGCAGGAGTTGGGGGTGGGAGGCTTATTGCTCACAGCTGTGAGGAGGGGGGGCGCATGGGGCCACTGAGGTTCCTGATAATGTACACGGTTTAGTTTACATAGAAACTACAAAGGGCTACACACGCAGGACATGAAGAGGACATTTGATTCAGCGAGTGCGAAATCATTTTAATACATTTGATTAAAAAGATGAACTACTCAGCCAAAGCATTGCGAAATACTTTCCACTTATCAAACAATTCCATTACTTTTGGCCTTTCTTGGTCGCTTTATAAACTTTTTAAAGATGTCATAATCTCAGCCCGCTGGCCAGCGGTTTCATATTTACAGTTTTAGGACAGTAGATGACTGATCAGTCAGAAATGCTGAGTAGTGGCAGGATGTGAGTAACCTTTCAGTGTAAAAGGCTTTCAAATATCTTTGTAGTGAGCGTTTTAAGTTGTGACAACAGTCTGTGTGGGAGCCTGCTATAAATAATACAAACCCATTCCAGGACTTGGTATAAAGAAAGTGATTTAATCAGCACTGTTCCCAACAGCATGGTCAACAAACATCATGGCTTTACAAACTCCTCTAAGTGGTTTATCTTCAACTCAAATAAAACTCCAAGGGCAAAAACAACTGATAGAGAAGTTTTCCCGATGGTCACTGCAGGTCAGTCTGCAGGTGTGTGGTAGGTTAGCTGGAACATGCCACATTACATCAAAGAGCAGAGTAATCTCTTGACTTTTATTCCTCAGTTTCAGCGAGGGAAACGTGGGTGAAAGAAAGTCATGTTGCTGTTTGTATAAACATTTCTTCCTCCATAGACAGAAATGTAGAAGCTTAACGAACAGTCAATGCACAGTGTTGACAAATAGACAATTGTTCTGTTTTATGTCAGAGCGTGTTTCTGAAGAATGCAATCCCAGATCATAGTTTGTTCCACCTTTAAAATCATATTTATTAAAAGCAAATGCATCACTGGGTTGTTCAAGCAATTTTCTGCACAACAGAAACAATGTTGGAATGACTCACTCAAAGACAAAAATGCAATCAATGTGTAATGAATGGACACTTAAAAAGGATACCCCAAACAGCAGTCATGCTGTGCTAATAATCCCAAAACATAAGGAAACACATCTCTTAACTGGAGTTGTATTATATCACTTCGATGAACATTTACAGGAATGGTTACATTGCCAGATATCGGCCAGCTTTTTGACTGGGCACGCTGACACAGCCTTCAATTCACATCAAATAAGTGATAGAACACAAACACAGGTGACAGGGATGTTTGATCATGGCATGTAGGTCATGTTTGGGGTAACCTCACACACAATATTCAGACAAAAACAGCAAAACACACGAGACAATAAAACATTTTGACAGGGAATGTCATTCCAGACTACGGATGATAAATTAAATGAAAAAACAAAACAAAACTCAATGACGTTAAAAGCATACCCAAATATATCTTTCTATTTTCAGTGACTACGTCATCTGTGCATCAAGATGCCTATCAGTAGTGCTGGCACTGAAGTTAAGACATGGTAAAGTAGTCAGATAAGATGCACACCTTTCATTTGGAGCTGCCTTTCACAAAACAGTTACAAAAATAACAAAGCTAAGAGATGACAAAGACGTTTTCAATAAATAAAGCTGTCTGCACATCAGATACGCACAGGAGCGTCATCATCATACGTACAGATCTAGGATACAGCGTGTCATCATGCTCAGAGATCGTGTCAACGCTGATTCATATGAAAGCACTTGAGTGAGAACGACTTTATGTGGGGGGAAATATATTACACATGGAGCTCATTAGCTTATAGAAATGTTAAAGACACTGGGCTCAAGTTTTTTGAGTGCAGGTGTAAACAGTAAATAAGGCTGAAAAATATTTATAGAAAATAAGCAGTAAAAAATATTCCTTAAGACTTGCTCCCTGGGTATCTTCCCCCGTTAAAGGCTTTTCTTTTTGAACATCTGCTTTTCATTTTAAGAGAACAGGTAGAAAACATATCTATACACATACAGTATATCCTTTGGTTAGGGAAAGAACCCGTTATTCTCTACTCTCTATTCAAGTAAAAGTGATTAGAAAAGAAAAAGCCATCAGATAAATACATGTGGAGTTAACATGCTGATGTTACTCCTGTGAAAAAATGTATCTCTCTTTGAAGTTTGGGATGCCACCCTAAGGCAGTATATAGCAAACTCCTGGATAAATATTATTTACATATATAATTTTTTCCTCTCGTGTACGTCATAGCTATGATCAGATTTATTTTTTCTAAGCCCAAGAGTAGAAACTCATGGCAGGATTCTGTCTACTTTGCTCTAGGTTGTTTGAATTACAAAGAAACTCCATGTTGTTGTTATTATTGCACAAATAAGATACACATTCGATGTGCTCACAGGAATAAGACTTGGATAGATGCAGTCACAATAAGTTAGGACAAACTGAAAGGCTCTGAATGCACTTTGTAACATCTGACACATACAGGAAGATGAGGGGAGTTCTGGTCAGGTCCCATAATGCACCAAGGCTAATGAGCAATGCAGTTTTCACAAAACGTTAGGTAACCTGTGAAGACTTTGGGTCCACTTGGGTCTGAGGTGAAGAAATGTGTAGGATACGGTGGAGAGAGTGGCTCAGAGGAAAACAAGGGACAAAATAAAAAGGTGATGTAAAATGTGAAAATATACAGAAAGGGTAGGGGTGTGAATGATCAGGCTCAGTCCTGAAGCAGACTCTCCTCAGACATCCACCCCAGAGAGGGAAGAGGCTGCTCACGTCTGGAGTATTTAAGTTGCAGCAGGTCGCCCACTTCACTAATGGCTGCCAACGCCTGGCAAAAGAACAGGAAAACAGCTATTAGTGTGAAACCAAAATTATTTATGTCAATCAAAATAATGAAGATAGCCAGATGAAAGAAAAGCCCTTAAGATGAGCGGATTACACACCAAACAAATCTTAAAAGAGGATTGCTCCCGAGGTGACAAATGAAGTGATAAGCTTTAATTGCACGTGGACTTTTAAGCACTTAACATGACAGAGGGCTCCCTGCAAGAACCACAACTGAACACTAACTCCCTCAACTTCTTTCCACAAGAGACTGTATCAGCATTGCAACACTGCAGAGCACCTGGAAACAATTTACCTTCCTCCTGACCTTTTTTTTTTCCTCTTGATTCCATGCTTGGAGAAATAGCGAGGGCTGGCTTTTCCAAAGACGGAAAAATCGGCTCCTCAAAGTGCTCTACAAAGGCAGGCCGATGCCCTTTAAATGGACTATTACAAACGGTGTTGACGTGCTCCTCAGGAAGATGAATGAAGTGTCTTTGGAGAGACAGAGCAGCTCAAATAAAAGCCTCTGTCTGAGCCATGCTGTAATACTTCAAGACAGCTTGGCTTTCCAAGTTGTTTTATAATAAAGGACATACTGGGAGCGTTATTATTCAGCAGGCACACTAAGACCGGGACTCTGTAGGCTGACAACAGCTGAAAAGAACCTTTAGCCTTGTATCATGTTAGGATAAAATGAAGTCTTCAGCAGTATAAGTCTGTTCTGTAACATCCTCAGCAGAGTTCAGAGGTTTTTTCTCTTTACATTTCAGATGACAGTCATTTTCATTCTGATTGTGAAATTTTGAATACCCTGTTTTCAAAGATCCTTTTATGGCAAGACATCTAAGAAAGAGTTCTGCTTTACATAAATCCAGTAAAAGAAGGCATGTAAGTATAAAGGAGCCATCGATTATGTCACTCATCATCAGCCACAGGCCTTCGCAGCAATTATAAATAAAAGGAATGTCTCTGATGAAAACAAACGTCTAGAATCAAATTTAAACCTTTATATCATTTGATCTCTTCTACTTCTTTTAGCTTTTGGAATAAAGAATATGTATGTTTTATCACTTTTGTGTGTCAGGCAGTGATTGGGACATCAGGATGACTTACTGTGTCGAGCATCTCTCTGCTATGGGCGGCCGAAATACAGAAACGTGCCCTCGACTCAATGATGGGTGTTGCTGGGAAGCCGACGACCACTGTTCCGATGTTCCTCTTTAACATCTCCCGACCAAACGCCCTGAAAAGCAACGGCGACATGAGACGCAGGGCAACGCATGGAAAGTCCAACTTCTCCACCAACACCACAGCCACATCTTACGTGTTTTTTTTCTTTAATGTGTGAACCTAAAATCATAAACAGCTTTCCACACATTAAGTCAAATTCTATTTGTAGAAAGGGACAAGAGTGAGGAAAATCACTGAAATTAAGAGCACAAGCCTTTATGTCTGTTCCAAAAGTGAAATCATTCAGAGCCCTCCAATAATTCATACTAATTATCCCAGATCTCAAAAGGATGGAAATGTATTAAATTATCTGAAATGGAGGAGGAACACACACCCAATTTTGGCAGGCATGTAGAGCATCATGGGTACTACAGGGGAGTCATCATTGCCGTAGATGATGAAGCCCATGTCGCGGAGTTTCCTGCGGAAGTAGGTGGTGTTCTGTGATAGCTGCCTGAGGCGATCTGCACCTGAAAGCAGAAAACACAAAGAGGCCAAGATGTGAGTACAGCTAATTATTTAGCTTAATACTGAATGTCAAAACAGCATGAAAACACATCATTAAGAGACCCTCCACACCCACAGAGCACTATCAGAGGAGTTTCCTCTTAACTTCTCTGATTGGACCGTTTCTCATCAGCTGTTGGTACACACAGACGGCTCTTCCTCGTCAATGCTGTTAGATCAACCTTTTTATTCCTCTTAAGAATAATGAAGTTTTCTGACCTCACACACTTTGAGTCAGTATGAAAGCATGTGCAGGTGTGCTGGTTCTAACGCTCTCTCATGAAACTGCGTCAGAGGGAAATATGATGTACCTTTGTAACCATCCACCACTATAATTATCTGCATTTTTAATGTGCTGTATAAGGAGCCCAGGATGCTTTAGAGCAGGGGCGTCAAACTCAGTTCAGTTCAGGGGCCACATAAAGCCCAAGTTGATCTGAAGTGGGCCGGACCAGTAAGATCATAACATAATAAGTTATAACCTATAAACAACGAAAACTCTAAATGTTTCTTTTTGTTTTAGTGCATTCTGAAAATGTTCACATTTAATGAACTATCTTTCTACAAAACCAGCTGTTGTATTTTTTGCCATGACGAGTCTCATAGTGGGGACGAATATTTTACTCTTTAAGCACTGAAACCTGATGCGAACACACCAAACACACAGGTTATCTATTCACCTGTCACAGAGTGTAATGTTAACAGCAAAAGAACAGAGAGATTATAATAATGAAGAAGGTAAAGTTGACTGCTTTGGACCCCTCAGCTCCAGAATGAATTGTTTGCTTGCTGGATAGTGTTGTATGCAGGAGTGTAGTGCTAGTGCTAGTAGTTAGTGGATCATCTTATAGCGCTCTAAAAGGTCTTTATGAATCTCAACCGGACCATGCAAACAGCAAGTAATCTATTTTCTCTCACTCCGTCAGCACTATGATATTATGCGACCCCCAGAGGACAAATTTGAAATAGTAGTTACTTTTATTGTTAATGACAGTTAATGTCTTCTCTGTAATTTTTTCACTTTGCAAAGTCGTTCCGCTGGCCAGATTGGAACCTCCCGCGGGCCGCACGTTTGTCACCCCTGCTTTAGAGAGAGAGCAGCAGTCGGCACTCTGAAACTTTGAAATGCAAATTTAAAAAATATCAGCATTTTATAGTTTTAACAATGATAATAGGGGAACATGAATTTGATGTTCATTTGTTACCATTTTGGTTAGCACAGCTTCATAATCACATAAAGTCTAAACACTGGGTCTGTTGAGGGCTTTGTGTTTTCAATGTTGGGACAAATAAAACAGCAGCTCCATGAAGCCAGCGAGAAATCCCAGGTCCTGCTCCAGTGACATCTCAACCAGCAAAACAACCAATAAATCCAGGACTTAGCCCAGCACGCATAAGTACATCCATGTCTTGTGTCACGTCCTACACATACTGGACAGAACATCATCTGCTTTTGAAGACAACTGAGACTCTTAAAAGTCTGGGTCAAGGAGCTGAAACCAAACAGGCATCAATCCTCACGTGTCAGTCTGATGCACACTGCGGATTCACTCCTTGAATCCTCAGGCTGAACCTCCACAGATAGCATCTTAACCAAACAAATAGCCATATGGCTGGAAAACGCCAACAGCAACACACATCTGCCTGGCTGTGCTGAAAAACAGAAGAGAAACACCACGACTTCAAAGCATCCTGAGACACAACAAAGTCTGACATTATATTTATCCAGACGTCTTTTTCCACAGTCAAGGAATCCAAAGCTATTCTCAGCACTGATGGATAAAACGAAAAAATGAAGTATGATATTCAGACATTTCTGAGTTCTTTTCATGTTGAAGAAAGCTTTGCCCATCTTCTGCTTTTACTTCCCATCCACATATTTGATTGATGTGAGCTTCAAACGACAAATGTCACATTTCAATGCAGACCAATGCCAGGAACCATGAGCAGCCGTCCTCAGTGACTCCAACACAGAAACAAACTGTTAGCAGGCAGCTCTCGACTGTCACTTCAAGTCTGTGTCAGTGTCTGGATCTTCAAAGGGCTGAATTTCAAAGAGTGACAGGGCTGCAACCAATCAGACTGTCATTGTTAGTCCTCTAAACTGGGATATGTTAAAAGGTCAGACAGTCAGGCTTTCTCTGCTCAGAGCAGATTCTGAGTAAGAGCTGATGACATTGTGGAACAGCCGTTTTTTACAAGTTTGCCCCAGGTGTTTACTCCAGGACCTAATGATTCAATGACTGGGGAGTGAGGTAATCTGATCCTACATCAGCATGTTAAAGGAGCCGGCATCAATCAGGCCCTATAAAAGAGTTAAGGGGTGCCGCCCTGCAAGAAAAACAAAACTTCGGGATCTGTTTGTTTGTGTAGGAGATGAGTCCAACAGAGTTTGATCTGCATGGATCTCTGGCCCTCAGCACCATGCTGCTTTGTACCCAGCATGAAGGCAAAGAAGCACACATACACAAAGAAGCACACATCTGAAAGCCATAAAGGGAAAAAGGGTAGAAAAGTCAGCATACCAACACTTCACGAAGACCATCTATCTGCCTGGCTGAATACAGGAGAGGAGGTCTGGGCCTACCAAACAGCTTTATAAATGCAGATTCTGAAACACGATTGCTGTCAGGGACTACTATGAAGACATACTGTATTACCATTCACAGATAGATGGAGGGAAAAGAGTAACACTAAAAACAAGTCCTCAGCTTACAAAAGTTGCTTTCAAAAGCTAATGTAACCACTCTAAAATATAGAGATGTGATCCACATTTTAAGCCACTAGTTTTTATTTTTAACAGATTTTTACTGGTTTCTAAATTTAAGATCATGTCACATTTCTTAACAGAAAATCATTACAACTTAAAAATACATACGACTTTTATATACATACGACCAGAGCCTGGCTTGGTGAGAATTATAGACCATTACTATAAGTAATAGACGTAGTATCCGTGACATCACCCATCTGTTCCTGAGCGCTGTTTTGAAGCCAATCGACGGCGGCAGCCATATTGGAAATGCGGAACTCAACCAGGCAGAGTGTGAGAAAGAGGAGGGGTTTGAGCTTCCTAGCCAACAGCTATGTGTTCCCGTCCAGGAGTCAAGTCAGTAATGTCCTTATTTGGGCAAAAACCTGTAATCTTAATATCTTCTGAACCGTCACATTAGAAAAAAATTCACACCCCGTACAGTGTGTGCCGATAGAGAAAGTAGCTACATAGAGCCAAGCCTTTTTTTTTGAACCAGGCTGTAAACATGTTTATTAATGCTGCAAAGATCGCCTTTTTTGAATTGGTGTCTATGTGGTGCCTGGTGTTTCTGCAGCCAGCCTCAAGCGGATTCTCGATGAACTACAGTTTATAACACTTCCTCATGGGCTTCACACTTTGAGACTAGAGGTTGCCGCTTGGTGAGAATGCAAACACAGGAAATACTTTAGTGTCCCCATGTGGCATTTACGTTATACCTCGAAAGAGTTTGCACATGTCAAAGAGCTTGTTACACACCTTTATTTCCTAGTTAATAATTACCAGTGGGCCACAGATAGGAGCCTTTATCTCTAGGCTGGAAAGCAAAACTTGACATGGGTAACAAGCACTATCTGCATGAAAGAGCCAAAGTGCAAAAGGTGGGAAAGTCAACGAAAGTAGGGGAAAAAAAGGATCTGTGAAGCACTCCTCTCAGGTTTGTAGAAATGAATCTAAAGGTTTGTACTGCCATCTTGTGGTCTCTGAGGGAAGCTCATACCAACTACAACCACTTTGCCATCTCAAATCAGACTTACACAACACAAGGGACCAAGACATCTTTGACATTTCATGATGCTGAAATAGCAAGGGTAAGTCAACCAGTGCAGATACTAATTTACACACTATCTGTGAGTTTGATAGAAACATATCAATTGAATGTTCCCCACAAAATGCTCCCTTCTCTTCACATAATGTTGCTACCAGTGCAGAAAAGCACTTTTCAGTGACAGGTATCATTTTGTGGCACCTACCCAGTGTAGTCCCGTCCTCTCCCATGATGCTCCTCATAGAGGTGATAATCTGCTGGGTCACAGGGGGGGAAATAGATGTGGCGTACAGAGCGCTGTGAGAGTGGCGCCGCAGGTAGTCGATCAGTTCCTGACAGAGAAATTATAAAACATTTGCTCAATTTTCTAATAATAATAGTATCTGCAAAACATTTAATTTCAACATTTTGTGAAAAGGAAAAAAAATGGAGCGAGGCGGTTGAGACAATGGTTAATAAATTCACGAGTTATAATTCCATATCTGACTGAAAAAGTTGCAGCAGGATATTAAAAACAATGTATTTCTGTCAGGGATAGAAAACAGAGGTGAAGAGAATTCAAGTCTTCCCACACTGGAGGGGAAAACAATTGAGAGCTTTACAAATGAGTTTGTATTAAAGACAGAATAATGCCTAAAAGCACCCGTGTGTCAAGTTGTACTACAGACTAATTAAAGATCATAGAATTAGTTTAAATGCATCTGAAAAAATTAGGTTAAAATACAAAAGTGGATACAGACAACAAAATATACTGTATGTTGATGTCTGAGCAGAGAGAACCGGAAAACTAGTTGATCCTGTCGTGAGTCATTTGCCCGAACAAGCTGAGGGGTTTCAAGCTACACTGGACAAGGCTTATTTGTAATACTTGGTGCCTTAGGTGATGATCTTAAATCCACATATCAAAGCATTTACTTATTTCAATCCAGTGGCATGACATCCACAGGGAAAGAAAGGTCAGAGAGACAACAAGGCGACAGCAATATTGAGCTCTACTATGCACATTTACTTTCCCTGTAGAAAATATGTCATGGGTTGGTGTTTACTTTTTTCCTGTTTTCTGCCTGTCTGTTTTTGTATTAGTGAACCTGTCATCCTTGTGTTTAGTGATCCATGTCTCTTGTTGTATTCCTTTTGTGTATTCTCTTGTGTTTCTTAGTCCGGTCCGTTGTGTTTCCTGTTTTATTTTGTAGTTCTTGATCCCTGTGTTTCCAGTTTAGTTTTATTACCTGCCCTTGTGTGTTTCCCTCCTTTTTTAATGAACCTGTGTCCTGTGTTCCACACCTGTGTTGATTACTCTGTGTATTTAGTTTCTCTGTTTCCCCTGTCCTGTGTTGGATCATTATACGTCTGTGTTCTATTTTAGACTTTTTGGAGTTAGTTTCTTGGTCATTTCAGTTTTGTTTGTACCTTCTGTTCTTTTGTTTATTAAAACCTTTGATTTTGAATCTGCACTTTGGTCCTCCCTCAGTTTTTCCCAATGAGAAACAAGAGGCCCTATATATCCATTTGACCCACAGAAAACTGTTATATTTTGTATTTCATCCTTGTTTCATCCCCTGGTTGCATATAGTGGTGAAGATTGTTTTACCTTCTGCTGAGGTTGGTTTTGTATTTAACTATGCAGTGTGTCTCTGTTAAGTTGACATAAGCCTGACTGACAAAAGCATCTTAGACATTCATGCTGAAGGTGAGACGTTACGGGGTCTAAATATTGCACCTTTAACTGGAAGTATAAAAAGAGCTTAACAAAACAATTGTCCTAAGGTTACAGATTACTGAAGGTGGCTACAGGTTGGCTTAAAGCAGTTCTTTTTTACTAAATAAGAGACAACGTATTTATATTAATATATATCTTAAAACATTATTACACATGCACATAAGGACATAAAAATATACTTAAGAACCTTTAGAACTGACACTAAATAGTTCAGTGAAGTGTGTTTTCATTTAAGTAAAAAGCGCCATCATCTGGATAGCTTGGGAATAACCACTGTCCATCTTTTGACATTGTTGTATGTGCTTAAGTGTTTCTTGTCTTTTCAAAACACAGGAGTAATATTTCAGTAGTAAATAAAGATGTAGTTACATACGCTCAATATATGTGCTGTAGATCTTTCGTAACACGTACACGAGTACAGCTCTACTCTGACTGAAATCTCTTTCTCTTCAGAAAAACAGGAAGTTGTATTTTCCATTGCTGGTAAGCGTTATGACGAATACTGAAAGTGAATGACACACTTCTGCTGGGCGTCTGCATTTAGGAAATGTTTAAGTTTCTCTAAAGAGGAAGAGAGAGTGCTCCAGCTAATGCATCCAGTGTGCCTTTCTTTCCTTAAAACACAGAAGGCTACGTATTTTGAACAACCAACCTTTCTCCCTCCGATATATCCTCCGGCAGCACCGAAGCTCTTGGTAAATGTTCCCATCATGATGTCTACGTCTTTAGGATCCAGGCCAAAGTAGTCCACTACTCCTCTGCCGTTGGGCCCCATGGCTCCGATGCTGTGGGCCTCGTCCAGGTACAGGTACGCCTTGTAGCGTTTTTTCAGAGCAATGACCTCAGGCAGGCGCACAACTGACCCCTCCATACTACAAGACAGAACAATGATACAATGATAAAGAGCAGTCCCACAAGTCAAAGACATTCTTAGACCTCATTAATAAACAGTGTAAGTGAAAGTAATGAGCTTTCTTTCTTCTGTGTGGAGAATTGTGTCGACTAAATAACATCAACTATCTGACCATGAAGCCGCAGAGTAACACAGGGAGCGTGTGAGCAGACGACCCTTAACAGAAACTGTCTAACCTCTGTGTAGCTCTGAATATGAAGGTGTTAATGTCTGAGTAGGCACTGTCTGCTACAGCAGCTGAAGTGTTTTCTCCCCCAAATCCCAGAGGAAATGAAGCTCCATTAACATTGCATTAGTAAAGGGCACTGATTATGTCAGGCTGTCTCTCTGACAACTGTATTGATCAACAGGATTGATTGCTTTTACAGTAGGTATACTGTCAACACCAAGGAATGCATCCTGATTAAAGGAGAATGGGCACATTTCCAAAGTGCCATTCTTTTCTTTATTTAAACAAAGTGATATAAGGGAGGGTTGTCGTCACAGCTCGGACACAAAACTAGAAATTGTGTAACTGTTAGTCACACTTTGCGCAAGAAGAAAATATCTGTGTTCAATACAAAGTCAGCATGTGGGTGCAGCATCAAGTGAGATCAATGCAGGGGAGTGTTCTTATACTTATATACCCTATACATTTTACTGCATGTGGGTTTAATTCTGCAGGAGATAGAGGCTCACATCATAAAAACAACTTTCAGGTACGCTTGGTAAATCAATACCTAACGTTGTGACACCATAAAGTCTCAAACACTTGTAAAAAACACATTAAATGTAGACAAACACTATTCCTTATTGTCTGAGAGTGCTGACATGGATTTTCTCTGATGTAAAGATAAAGGGACAAATGTAGTGCAAAGGTAAACCCAGAACACTGTGGGCGTCATGTGATACAGCAGTGGTATAAAAATACATTAAATTGCAGTTAAAAAGATAAACAACTGAATTAGTTTCATCAGTCATGCCTTCATATCATCACGCATCAATTACTGTAACACCTTGTACTTTGGCATGACTCAATCCTCATTACCCCGCCTTCAAATAGTTCAAAATGCAGCAGCCAGGATCCTGACAAGGTCAAAAAAGAAATACCACATAACACCAATTCTTGCCTCCCTACACTGACTTCCGGTCAGCTACAGAATTCATTTCAAAAACCTTCTTTTCGTATATAAAGCACTTCATGGTTTGGCCCCCACTTACATCTCAGAACTCATATCTCCGTATCACTCTGTCAGAGCACTCAGATCATCACACCAAAACTTCCTGTCTATCAGAACATCAAGGACAAAGAGATATGGGGACAGGGCCTTCTCCATTTGTGCCCTAAAGCTGTGGAATTCTCTTCCCCCCACCATCTGATTCTCCCCCTCTGTCGAGACTTTTAAAAGTTGTCTCAAAACACACTTTTGTTCATTAGCTTTTAACTGCCCTTAACCACACTGGCTCAGACACTTACTGCACTGTTAATTGTATTTCATGTCATTAATGTTGTTATTATTACTGTTAATTTCATTTTTAATTATATTGCTCTCTTACCACTCTTTTTCCCCTCTCTCTTCCTCTGTTTGTGTGTTTTTATTTCATTTTCTCTTTGTTTTACTCATTTCCTGTTGTAAAGCACTTTGGATCAACTGTGTTGTGTGTAAAGTGCTATAGAAATAAAGTTGATTTGATTAGCTTCATCAGCTTAATTATGACATGCAGGCCATCTTCAGGAAGCCTGTGTGAATGTGTGTGTGCTAGTATAAGTGTGACAGAAGACAAAGACGTACCTGTAAATGCCCTCAACCACGATGAGGATTTTCTTCCAGGGTCGGTGAGTCCTCGGCTGCCCGTGAACGATAGCGTCTCTCAGCAGCTTTTCCAGGCTCTGCATGTCTTTAACACAGAGGAACACCATTATTGACTAAGGATAGACGTTATTGCCTCTTAAAAACACATGAGGTTTCTTTCATTATTGGATGAAAGTCAATTTATTAATGACTGCAACCCTTTGAAGATGTGCTTCAAAGTGTTTTCGGAGCAGCCAGGGCTGTCTGGAGTGTGAACTTGGATAACTTTAAGGGAGGAACATAAGGATATCTTGTGACTGTGTGTATATGCATTTCTGAATACACTACACCCACCAATGTGTGATTTAATACTTTAAATTAAACAAATTCAAGGATGAAGTAAAGCAAGTGCAGAAATAATGTTCCTAAGTGTTTGCATGGCATGGGGCAACTTGTAGCCTGTCTCCTGTTGAGTAAAGCAGATTAAAACTAATTCCTTCACTAATGTTGTTGAAAATTCTATTTTTTTAACCCTCTGTATGCTGCATTACTGCACTCCTTTGATGTATGGTAAGGCACATTTATATCATGTGGTCATTATCAGAGGCTACCCACTGTTGTGTTTGAAGACCCGAATCGTTGAGCCGGACAGGCGGGCCCCCAGCACCAGCGACGCGTGATTCAGCTCGTCACTCAGAATAAGACAACCCTAAAGAAACAAGAGAGAGAAAAATATTTTAAAAGTGTCACAAAGTTTTGATTTACTGCTGATCATCTAGTGTCTTGAGATTAGGTTGTGGGAAATCTTTAAGTTCAGCCCTCTTAAGTGCTTTGCTTGCATCACAATAACACCTCAGGGCGTCACATGGTGGAGTGTTTTTTTTAGTATTAGGCAACGGCTTTCTGGCTCAGACTGATTATTCCTGTCTGAGGAGGAAAATTCTTTCCTCCACAGTCTCTGGAATAAACTCACAGTTTGGCTCGCTTGGGTGAATTCTCACCTTTAACAGTCTGTGGCTCAGAATACCCGTGGCCATGAATAAGCCATTAGGGTTTCTACGCTCAGAAAATACAGATGAGATTGTATCAAAACTCATTATTTTCCTGTTTGGAAATTAATTTCTATCCATTACTTATCATCCAAATGAAACAAAATACATTTGATTATGTTTAAAATAAAGGACATCATTAATTGGACCCCTAACTCTGTAAAGTTTGCATCGACTGAGCAAAATGCAAAGGTCCTATCATTAAAAGCAGCTGATTATAAGCTTTACTTATTAACACAAGTTTAATATCTACATGTGGGGATCAAAAGCAGGCAAAATATTTCTCAGTAATTGAGTTCTTCTCATCACATCACAACTTTTGCAAACACTTCATCCACCTCTTAAAGTCAACACTCCTCGGCATTCAGACAAATCACCCCCCCTCTTCTGGTTAATGAGTGAATGGGCTCCTTACACAACACAAAATCATGTGGTAACAACATGATGCTGGTACGCTGAGAAGTTACAGGCATAGTTACAAATTTATGAACCCATGTGACAATGGTACTGACTCAGTTCTTTTACAGTCAGGTCGTACGTTTCCCTCTCCCTTAGCTTATCTGTTTTTCACTCGTGTCTGTCAGGAAACTTGCTCTTTGACTTACAAGGTTGCCCACGCCTGTCAGCTTAGACTTCTACTTCCTGCTCAAGACACATTAGGGAAGAAGAGAGCCAGGATGAGTGTAAGCACAGTCTGCTGTGAGGTTTTTTGGGGTTGGACCAACAGTGGCCGGGACTTGTCAAATATTAATCTCCAACCCGCTGCTTGAAAAATGTTTTGAAAGCTTTGGGTGGAAAATGGTGTGTTGTGGAACAGTCTGAACTCTTGAGCTTGGCCATACATCAGAAAATGTGGCTTGTTTTTACTCTACACAGGAAACAGTGTTTTCACCTAACGGTAAATCCAATAATGGCACTCAGTACAATAACAGGATGGGTACGGGGGCAAACATAACCTTAAAAAGACAGAAAAAAGTAATCTAATCAAGGAGAGCAGGGTGTTCTGAAAGGAACAAAAGATCAACACATAGAGGAAGTAAATTAAATTCCTTACCTTTCCGGTGAGAGCAGGAATGTTCATGGAGTTTGTAGCAAAGCCCATGCCAAAAGCCATCGATGACTCAACACCTAGGAACCTGGCAACTAGCTGCTCCAGCTCCTCGTGGATGTCCAGATTCCCTGGAAACAACACAATCTCAGTTTAACTACAACACAGCACTTTCCTGTGGACTTTTTTCCTTCAAGTAGCAATATGGAGATCTTATTCTGTAAGTGGGTTCTTGTTTCTTTAGGCAGATATACAAGGTCACAGCATATAAGAAGAACACAGATACTTCCCCACACAGTCCTTTCACACCAGTCTGCTGACAAACAAGTGGAGGTAACTTGCTGAGATATACTGCAATGTGTCCGGGATGTCAATGCATATAAGAAAGGATGTGTGACATCATTTGTTAAATCAAGTACACCAAATATTTTAATTGATACTCTACATGTACTGGAAAAAATGCCCCTCCAAAAACAAGAAAAAACTTAATATTTGCTTGGTAAGATTTCTTAAAATAAGACGGAATATTTAGAAAACTGTGATCTTAAAATTAGCAGGGAAAATTTATTTCAGTAATATTTTATCAGTATTTAAAGTCTAGTGTCTCAGAATAAGCCAGGAATGCTTACAATTAGTATTTTTTCACTCCAAAAAAAGATTTTTGCACTAATACATTTTGAAAAGTAGGTGTTTCATTGTGTGCATGTAGTTTGAGGATGTATATTTTTATCTGATTTAGAAGAAACAGTGCCTGAAAACTGTAACCCACCCTTAAAAACAATCTTTCTTTCTTACTGTCTTATCAATGGAGCCGTTTTCTGATAGATTCTGCAATGAAATGCATTGATTTAAATCAAGTAAAGGGTTTGTCTTAAATCAAGATTATCCATCTTTTACAAATAAGATCTCAGCTTGACAAATGTATGAAATGTAAAATAAACCTTGTTTCTTCTAAATTACAACTCAGAACAAGATCATTTCAAGATTATTTGACTTAACAAGATATTTAAGATGCATTGACTTAAAACAAGTCCCTCTATCTTGCTCAAATGTTACTTGTTAAGTAAATCTATCTTAAAGCAACTGGGATAAGACATTTTGACTAAAAATGAGACAATTAGGTAAGATTTTGAGTTTTTGCAGTGTGATTGCAGAAGATCAGCCAGATGTCAGTTTAAGGGACCAGTGGTTGTAAAATAAGGTGAGGCTGGCAGAGAATAATGGCAACAGTAATTGTAGATAGCACTGCAGTCTAATGTTCTGATATTTTAACCTTCTGCCATCATCCATCATGAAATCTGGAAGCAGATTCTACATCTCCCCTCACACAACAAGAGAACACGTCAGTCTGTAAAACAAGACCCGAATAATGTAACCATCCTTTTATTCCTAAGAGCTGTTTGTTTTTCTGTTCCCTCCATAAAGTGTAATCCCTCTGCATTCAGTCTGAATCCATGGTAATTCAGTGACCTGCAGAGTCATAACCTCCAACGTCATGCTAATGGTGACTTGTTTGTTTATGTGGCTTATCCCCACACTGTGAAATCTGACCCCCTCATCTCTGTACTGCAACTCTGCCTCTGTCTGCTGAGCATCACAGACACATTCATTCTATAGCTGTCCATTAGTTTACAGCATCCACTGTCAGACTAATGTAATAATAAAAAAGAAGGGTTAAAATAGACAGACCTGACTACTGCACAAAGCTACCATGCTCCAGGAAAGGTAGATTAAAAGGGCACTGCAAACTAGAACATCCTGATGTAAACATTGTTGGATTGAAACATCATTCTATAAAAAGTGGCTGTGTGAATGTTTTATGAGAAGGAAATGCACTCGAGCTTCCCAGGTTAGAGACAGGCCTCAGCCAGCTGTAGTCTACGGGCGTCGGTGAAAGGACGTGAACTTCAAAGCTCATTCTAATTTTGACCCTTGAAAAGCACTCATGCCTGTGGCCTCTGTTGTCTGCTGAAAAGAAGAGCGCATAAAAGGGAGGGAGCAGTCGCTCGTGTACCAGCTGAGGTTTAAAGTCCATTTCATCACTACATGACTCAAAGGGACTCTTAGATGATTACGAATCATTAAAGCTCTTTCAAAAGCAGCTCTTCAGTTTGACCCTTACCCATCTCACACCGAGTGCTGCCCACTCCAGCTCCGTACTTTTGTGTGGACTCAATAGCAGCGTCAGCACAGGCCCCGACGTTCTCAGCGAAGCCTAGGTAGTTGTATGAGCCCATGTTGATGACACCCTTCACCACTTTGCCTGTGTGCCTGAGAGAGAGATAGAGTGAGAGAAAGAGAGATATCACGACTTTAATCAACCTCAACACAAGTGCCCTTGCTGTCTGGAAACACAATGCCTCAGTTTACAATAGTTTATTGTCTGTTTGGAATTCCGCTGGAAACTGAATATCATACCTCACATACAGATGAGATAGATGAGAAAACTAAGACACAAACCTCACTTACATCAGGACAGAATGCCTACAGATGAATTAATGTGCTCTCATTGTTCGTCCTGTAAAATTAACGCTGAAGTTCTGCACGTTGTGTCTTCAGATATCACCACTCTTTCTTGCTGATGAGAGTGGAGGTGTTTCAGATTTAGTTGTGGCAATAAAATGAAGGAAATCTAACAAAGTCATTTGTTTCAGTTCTGTGCTGCTAATAGATTGTGTTTACAGGAGCTCTGTAACCGTGTTATCAGGCCTGCCTTTTTGTTTGTTTTCTGCTCAGTGCCATGTGACGGATACTAGAGCTTTCAAGATAACTATCTGAATCACTGCTGATGTCATCCTTATTATCAGACATACAAGGTCAGTGACTTAAAGTGCAAATCAATAACCTTCCGGCTGAGCTTAGCATCAGAGACCCATAAATACACACCTCTGTGGGAGTGATGACTGTCAAAGACAACGCCTTGATACTATAACCACCCTGTGCACACACACAGGATCTAATCAACAAACACTCATAATCACACCACGGCCCCATCCACACGTGTGAGGATGTGGTTTGTTCTCTGCATTGTGGCCTCTCATCCCCATGTGAACAGACTTCTAGGTCACTGAAAACTGAGGAAGAGATTTTTAAAAACTATGTTGTGTCTGTATTTGTGAGGACAGCGAAAACTGAGGTTTTGAGGAGCGCTGACGCCATAACCAAGTTGAGATTAGGGCGTCAGCGTTCCTCAAAACCTGGCAATTGTTGTTAATGATGGCAGCCTACCAGTTTGCTTATGTCTGCTCGGTAATGCAAGGTTTAATTGTATGTTTACAAGGAAACCTAGCTTTTCTTCTTCATTACACTGTGGCGTAAGGGTGAATAAATATATGACGGTCAATAATTTTGAATTTGCCACTCTTTACACATTTCAGTAGCAATGCTTACGATCATTGCTCGCTCAAGAAGTAGTATTTTTATTTTTTGCATCCGCTGTGGACAAAGACTTTTTTTAAGTAGCAATAGCTCAGTCCATAGGGACTTGGCTTGGGAACTGGAGGGTCGCCGGCTCGGGTCCCAGCATGGATGAAGTTTGGCAAGTGGACTGGTGGCTGGAGAGGTGCTGGTTCACTTGCCTGGGCACTGCAGAGGTGCCCTTGAGCAAGGCACTGAACCCCCAACTGCTTGATGGCAGCATCTTCACTCTGACATCTGTCCCGAAGTGCACTGCATGTTGGTGCATTAAATTGTATATACTGTATACCAAACTGTGTGTGTAGCAGGACCAACATGAGTGGAAAAATTGAATTTCCCCAATGGGGATTAATCAAGTACGTTTCTTCTTCTTCTTCTTCTAAAATGAATATAAAAAAACCCTCTTTTAAAAACATCTGTATGTTGTGGATGCAGCAACTTACTCAAAGGTCCAGTTATAGTCGGGGGAAACTCTCTCCACCACGTCCATCCTAGCACCAGGGACGCTGCAGATAGGCCGATTCCAGTTGTCTCGAATCCTCATGTACAGGTTCCTGGTGTAAAAGTTTTCAAAGTCCTGATACAGTGGGACAAAATCCTGCAGAGGGCAAAGAAAAGTTTACATGAGCTCTTAGTTACAAGACTTCAAAGGCTGTCTTTGTTTTTTTGAACACTCATCAGGTGAGATTTAAAAGGTGGAAGGTGTGAGAGACGTTGGAGGCTGTGACAGCTACAGGAGCAGCCCCGACTTGAACAACAGGTCATCAGGAGGATTATATTTCCTAACATCTGAATCTGAAACCTTTATCGCTGTGTTGAAATAAAGCTATGCTCTATCTTGCAACTTAAGCTCACAACACAAGTAATTATTAAGGCAAGATTTGATTACACTGCTATAAGGAGCTTTGGTCTGCTATGGTTGCAGTTAGCTTTTTAAAATGATATGTCTTTTACCTTCTGCTCCTCTCTCTCTCGGGCCACATGACACTTCTCTATGTTCCAGCTTCGAAGGAAGTCTCGGAGGTAGCCAAAGATGGTGAGGATGCCGTAGCCCATGTATGTGAGCACGGCCACCAGCAGAGGAGTCTCCTCGAATGATTCCAAGAAGGGCTTCTTGTATAGGCTGGAGTTGTGTGTGACATTCTGGTTCTGGGGGTAAATGGAAGAAAACAGAGAGTCATTATAGGTCAGTGAAACCTGAAAACTGAAACAAAACAGGCTGTTGAATCACATAAATCTAAGTCAGCACATGTTTGGTGGTAAAAATGTTAGACTTCAAGTTGGAGAAAAAAGCCCCCCTGCTGGTGGTATCTGCTTTAAAGCTGCTGTTGGTATGAATGGTGTAAAAACTGTACTTCTTTTCTGCTGGGTTTGGAGAAAAGGTCATAATACCCATCGGTACTCATCGGTAAGTGAAGTAATTTGAGATTATGGCGAAATCTCTGCGTTTTCCAATGCCTTTTTATCAAACAATGTTATTATTCCCCTAGTTCCCATCATCACAGACCAATCATAGCTAATTTCCAATCCTTTGTCCTGATGGACGAGTGGTGGCCCCACTACGTCGCCCTGATTGGCTGGGAAGCCACTACTTCCTCATAGAACATGCTCAACGATCTTTTGTGGGCAGGGTTACAAGAGGAGAGAGGGAAGGGGTAGTGTTGACATTCAAAATCTCTCTCAGAGTAGGGATGTACACAATTAATCGATTATCGCTTCATTGATTGATTGATTGATTGATTGATTGATTGTTAAATAATGACTCGAAACACGCATTGCTGTTTTCAATTTTCCGTCATCATGTGGTCTCATATTACACTCAGTTATCAGGGAGGTGTTTTAAGTTTAAAGCATGTTTTGATGTGAATCAGCTGTTAAAGGTGTTGCACACAGTGGAGACGCTCAGCTGGCGGCTGCGGCTGTGCGTCAGGTCTCCACTTTTTAAAGAGGATCAATACGCAACTGCTGCTAACAATGACATGAACAAGAAGGTTGAAAACTTTAAAACAGGACATTTCCCTAACTTTGGATACAAAGACAACAGAATGTTGGGAATTGCTAGTACGCTATGTTTGTAGACCAGCAACATCAGAGCTGTCTGGGCTTTTCTGCAGCTGGACTGATTATGACCCGGTCGCGCTCCTGGCTGACACCTGACCAAATACACGTTTATTTTTCTCAAGAAGAATGAGTAGACAGACAACTGGACACTGTGGGTCTGACGTACTTTTCTGTTAGTATTATGAGCCTTCACTTTATGAGACTATGTCCACAGAGAATATTTTTATGAGCCTGATAGTTGATAATCAGTGTTAAACATGTTACCCGTGTTCAATAAGGTCAGTTATATGCATTTTGTTGCTGTAGAAAATATAATTTAGGGGAAACAACGTATTTGGCATTGTTTTTGACATAAGAATAATAATGTTTTTTTATTGATTAATTGATAATTGATCGTTTACATTTCCAAAAATAGATCACAGAAAATACTTCAAATGTGCATCCCTACTCAGAACTGATGTTTATATCACAACTACCAACAGCAGCTTTAAGAGAGTAATGCTTTATCTATACTTCATCTCTGTTTACACTTGGGTCTGCCTCACTAAGCAGACCCAATAAATTACAACAGAAACCAGCCAGGTTACTCCAGCATGAGCCGGGCACACACTCCACGACAGCAGGGCTGATTTGTTCAAACTGTGTTTTTCTTGGAAAAGAGTAAGAGACCCAATAAAGGCCACAATAAGCACATGAATTCATGGAGACCTAACCGTGCCCAAGCCCCCATGGGCCAGAGAGCAGTAAAATGGCCATCAGACCGGGGTTCTAATTCATTGAGTTTTATGAATAACAATATTGATCTTGGGTTATGGGGCCGTATAAATGTGGTCACACATGGTAGGAGCTCCAAATCAACTCATCAGAGGAAAAACAGCATCATTATGAACTGGACGGAGAACTGTCTCCTGTCTACAAACTGCCAACATTAAACAAATGAGGGAGGTCACTCATTACAGGCTCTGGCACGCAGCTCAGCAACCGTAGCTCATGTGACCGGTCATGCTTCTCCAAGAAATACCTCTGAGCCAGGGAACAGGAGGGCACTCCTGTGTGTGTGTGTGTGTGTGTGTGTGTGTGCGTGTGTGTGTGTGTGTGTGTGTGTGTGTGTGTGTTTTAAAAGCCAGTTAAACAGGTCCCTTTCACTGAATTATTAGACCAGTAGTCATGGTTTCATTGGACTCTCTCAAACAGCGAGCACATAAACACAGTCAGGTACACCGCTCAAAGAGACACAAACCACTGCAGCTAAATCGAGATCGCCTGACGTCGTATTTGTTCATTTTTTTTATACCTGTGGACAAACAGGGACTAGGAAAAAAGAAAAACCTGCAGCTTTCGTTTACTGCCGGACCGCAGAGCACCTCTCTTCTCTCCAGTGCATCCGACAACCCTGTGCAAATCTACAACTCCACATGCTTACTCTGCAGCTTGTGCGATGAAGATCGTGTTACGCTGTATACACAACAAGAACAAGCTTTTACATTCAATGTTAAACAGAGTAAGTATACGAATCCTCTTCCAGCTGCATTCTCATTTACAAATAAGCAATTACAGACACTGTTAGCGAGAACATCTATTCCTGCCAACTCGTCAAAATCCTGCCTCCAAGCGTCTTCCCCACACTCTGCACACAGAGATTAAAACCAGGTCAATAAAGAGGGATCAGTTTTTCCATTGAGGACCCTGACCCAGGAGGACGTTTATCACTGTTCTGTAAGAGCGGCTCACACTCACTAGAAAATGTCCCAAATACTTAACACGTGAGGAGTTAACAGGACAGTCCCATGATCACTGGAGAGTAAAAGCAACAAGAAAGACTGAGCTCCACCAGAGGACAGGTCTCCTGACTTAGTCTCCTTCACAACAACCAGCAGAGCGTTCATCAGACAGGATGAAGCTCCCTTTTAAGTGCTGACAGCAATCCTTTACATTACTACTCTGAGGAGGTGGACATGTTGTATACCTACAGGAATCAGTTGTGCTGTATTGTTAACTCTGTGAAAGATAACTAATTGAAATATGAAATAAAATGGTTTGAAAATGTTATGACCAAACAAAAACTATGGACACGTGCAGATCCATTATCATTTAATTTCCAAATTATATGCAACGTCTCGTATATCTAGAAGCCAAAGATCTTTGGTTGCACAGTTAAGATCTGGTCTTCTTCCAGAAGAAAACAGACACTGAGATGTGGAATTTGAATAAAGTGAAATAAACTATGATGACCTCAGAGATATATTGTTTCAAGAAATTGCTTGCAAAAAGCCTGAAATATTGTGGTGGACAGATGTGCAAAAAACAGAATGGTTGTTTGATTCTGACATGTTTAAACTTGCTGATTTTGTCTCAAGAGCCTGGAAAAGAAGACAAGATAGTCTTTTTAAGTAATGTGCATTATTATTTGCATTTTTTATTCTGTTATAATTTTCTTCCTCAGTTTCCTTACATTGGATGATCATGCTGGGCGCTCTGACCCTGGACTGCACGATTCGATGGTGTCTTGTAAGCCCATGTGGGCTGGGCATATGATTGTATGCATGAAACAATAGTAAAATTAATACTTCAAACTTACATGAAACTCATGGTGAGTACTGTTCATAATACCATTCATCTTGGCTCGCTGACACTGTTTGAATACAAGTCATCAACATACCAGCTCTGTTCATTTAGGAAACACAAACTATGGAAAACTTTATTAAATATCTTACATCTGTGCGTCATGCTACTCCAAATAATCAAATAACTTCACTTATGCCTGTTCTCTAGTTCAACTCTGTAATACAACAAAAATCTAACAGTAGCATGTCATTAGGTTGTGTTTTATTTCTATTTTTTACTATTATTATACATTTTTATGCATATGTTTTTTTTATTATATACATATTTTTTAGTTGGTTAGTAATGTAGAAATTGTGCGGCAAGCTGTGAAAAATATTAGGTTGTTTTATTTTTATTTTTACTATCTTATTAATATTTGTATTATTTCATATGTGTACATTTTAATATATATTTAATTTATATGTTTTTATTTGTCTTTTACTATTATTCATTTTTTCTTTCTTTATTATATAGTTGGTAAGTAATGTAAAATTGTGCATCGAGCTGTGAAAAATATTAAGTTGCTTATATTTTTACTTTTTTTATTATTACTTTTATTACTTTATATATGTACATTTTAATATATATTCAATTTATATTTCTTTATTTGTTTTTATTATCTGTTTTTTCTTTCTTTATTGTATAGTTGGTAAGTAATGTAGAAATTGTTTGTCAAGCTGTGAAAAATAAAAATAAAAACAGTTTTAAAAAAATCTGAGAGTATTTTCAGCATTGCTGTACAGCATGCAGCATTGATTTATCTGTGGCTGAATGGAGACATGATGTTCTGGAGATGCAATTGGTATGACAGCCATAACATCTGGACCTAATTGTGTAACCCTACTGTATGTTGAAATCAGCAGCCCTGCAGCTTTATGCTGTCTCAAGTCTGGAATGTGATGTTCAGAAAAATGAGTTTGTGCATCTCATTCAGCATAAAAAAAAAGAAGGTGTGACTTATTGATCAGTCTTTGGTTTTAAACTTTAACAAACCCAAACAAAAAACATAAAGGCATGTGTGTGTCTGCATACCCCACCTCCACACACACAAACTGTTTTCTGTTTTTCTTTCTACCCCAGGAGGGACCACACCCTTCACAGCCTGGAGACATTCCTCTCCCGCTCAAGTGTCATGTGGAGACAGGCCTGCCCTCCTCTCCCAGGAGACACACACACACACACACACACACACACACACACACACACACACACACACACACACACACACAGATAGACAGCTTCTCTGGTAATAACACAGCAAGACACCGCTCTTCATCATCATCATCGTAGAGTCAGTGTAAACAGAGACCGGTCTAACGCCACCAGCTACACACACACACACACACACACACACACACACACACCGTCACACACACACACACACACACACACACACACACACAAACAACAGGGTGTAATGTTACAAACAAGTCACCACTACAATCATCCCTGATCAGGTGACAGGTAACCACCAAACAAGAAGTTTAAAACACACAAGTGTTGCTTTCACAGCATGCACTAGTCATTACAAGCTAAAGTTGTGTTTTAAAAGCAAAATATTCTGAATATTTAGTATTTAGGAAGCCAGAAATGAAGTAGTAGATCGCAGCTAGCTTTAATAATGTTGCATTGCTAGTTAACAATGTTTGGCATCAGCTGATATAAAGTAAAGCTAAGATAAACTTCATTAACACAACTCTTATACAGTCTACTTCAGTGGTGACAGGATGGGTTCGTGTTTCATGAGCCTTCAAAATAAAAACACTACCTAACAGGACTTGGTTGCCGCATTAGGAGCGCAGGAATGATAAATGAATGGTGGATTATCAGACAGTATGATCTTAATTCAGACTGGTGTGTACTAATACTCAAACACAGCAGCCCCCCTCCAGTATCGAGCAGTCCGGCCTTCTTACCTTCTCTCTGGGGCGACGGTACTTCTGTGGTTGCTGAAACAGACAGTGGTTCTTCACGAAGCCATTTTTACTGGATTTTTTCCCATTTGAAGTCCGGTGACAGGCGTCTCCGTTCAGCAGCTTGTTCGCGGAGCTTTCCGTCATCTTTACCGGCCGACTGTGACTGAATAATTCACGATTTGAAGTTGTCCAACTTGTGTAAGGTTGGTCGTGAAGTCATGTATGAGCTGGAGAAGAAGACGGATCAGACGCCCACTCTGCACTGTGACCGCACGAGCCTACCGGAAGTACACGCCCCGGAGGAATTTGATTGGTCAATGCTGAGACTCCGTTACAAAGATCGTCTATATAAACACGACTCATCACTCTGAGATTGGTTGTAGATTTAGCCTCTAGTTCAGAGGGTTTTACTGAGAAGTAGAGTTTACCAGTGGTGGACAGTAACAAAGTAAATGTACTTGAGTACTGTACTGAAGTATATTTTTTGAGCATCTGTACTTTACTTGAGTATTATTTTTCGGAGAAACTTATTACTTTTACTCCACTACATTCCATGGCCAACATTGAATGGCCAACTCCATTCGATCTGCAGAGTCCCTCTCTACCTTTAAAAGACAGCTAAAGACCCAGCTCTTTAGGAAGCACTATGCACTTAGCTAGACTGTTCTCCACTGTTGTCCCCAGTGGCAGACCATGTCGTCCAGCTACAGTTGACTCACACTTTCCTGCTCTACTCTGGGAATCTGTGTTCAGCTCTTGAGTGACCCAGCACTTGGTACTTTGGTCATTAGTGTGGTGAGGGTAATTGTTGATGATGATAATGGAAAATCTTAAATGGTTTGGTTGCTTCATTGTAGATGTTCCTTATTTTATTATTATAAAAAAAAAAAAATCCTTCCTTACTTTTGTGCATTGCCTTCACACTGCTTGGCAGTACCTGAACCCAAATGGACGTGACTCACTTTGTTACCCGTACTGATCTTGTTTCCTATTGTCTAGATCTTTGCTTGTGTTGTTCTTGTTCTCGTATGTCCGTCACTTTAGATAAAAGCGTCTGCTAAATGACATTGTAACATTGTAACACTGAACATTCAGAAGACAATTATTGTACTTTTGACTCCACTACATTTCTATCAGTGCTGTAGTTACTCTGTACTTTTGCTTTGAAGTCAGCTCATGAATTTCCTTCTCTTTTCTGAAATCTGATCCCAAAGACAGTAAAATGTGTTTGTGTAGTTCTGTTTGTCTCAGTGGTTTAGTCGTACCTGTATATCGTGCGTCTCCACGGTTGAACGTGGAGCAAACACAGAGTAGATTTCAGTCAGATCAGGCAGTTCATTTAGAGGTGGTAATGATGGCTATAATTCTCCACCTGAGTACCCATGTCCATATCTTCAGCCCATGTTAGAGGTTTTTGAAATGAAGAATGATACGCATCGTTTCAAATGTTCTCCCTGTTTCCCACTCTGCCCAAACATACAAACATTCACTGTCCAACCTGGGAAAGTGTGTTGAGCTTCGTCACATTTGTTTCATTCCAGATGAACATTTCAAACTAAGTTGTCTGTGCTTGCAGTAACTTGGTATAGTTTTTAGAAATTTCAAGTTATGGTTTTTAGTTTTTAGATAAACATGATGTAACAGAATATACTTCTGTATTCATGACTGCATTTATGTATTGGGAGAATACGTTTTGAGAAATTTTAAAAAGTACTTTCAATACTAAGTATTTTTAAAAGCAACTACTTCAGTACTTTAACTCAAGTAATAATTTGACTGAACAACTTTCACTTGTATTGGAGTAATATTTGACTAGGAGTATCTATACTTTGACTTAAGTTCAGAAGACGAGATAGTTACTCATTGGTAAATGTAATGTGAAATGGCTGCTGTGTCTCTATTACTTCTTGAACTTGACTTCTTGTCGGCCATAAAGTTAAGGAAACTCTTGAAACATTTACCAAGATAATATATATGTTATTCATAGTTATTTGTGACAAAACAAAATAACACACACACACACACACACACACACACACACACACACACACACACACACACACACACACACACACACACACACACACACACACACACACACACAAACACACATGTCTGTGGTAATACTCTTTCACTAGATAATGTGCAGTGTTCGCCGTTTTTGTACACTTCTTTCTTTTCTCCTCAAATGTGTCTTCTGAAAAACAGAGTTTGTTTATTCTATGTTTTGAAAGATTAATTTATTCATTTTTTAGAACTCAAAAAAAAAAATACAACAATAAAACTAAGCACAACTACTTTAATGTTTATTGTATGTCAATATTGAACAGTGTGAGGCATCTTCAGTTACTTCTCACTCTTTGCTAGGCGTCAACCTCTCTCCAGCGTGGGACGTCCTAAAGCCTTGCCCATGGAAATAACCCATAATAACCTTTGCTCAGGCGTCGGTTGAATACCTCTCTGCCGTGACGCAATTTCTCACCTGTGTTTGGAGGATGTTAACAAGTGTCAAGGCTAACACCATGATAATTCCCACAGGAATAAGAGGAATAGAAGATGGGCTAAACTACTTTGCTATTTAGAGAGTGAAAAGTTTAACCTGGGGAAAGCCTATGCACCTTTCTATAAGCTTTTGGGTTTTGCCTTGGAAAAAAAAAGGTGGATGGTGTGACTTCCTATTAACACACCAAACATAATGTGTCACTGTGAGGCTCTTTGGACTTGGTTCAACTGAAACCCTGAGACATCAGACTTTTTATGTGACTAGCCCACATCAGGCTATGTAAACATCATAATCTCACTACAACAGTGCTTCTCCTTCTTAATCTAACAACAACAACTGGCTCTGGTGTTCTATATGGCAGAGGGCTGCCAGTAAAAATATTTCAGGTATGTCAGGAAGGGGAGAAGACCTCTGGTGTAAGAAAATGCAACAACAATAGGCGGGTTTCCTGGAGTTACAGTGGACCTCTTGGTTGTACTTTTCTTTTCCTGTTTGGTGAATATGGTCCAGAGAAACGTGCCTGTCAGCACGGCCCATGCTGTGTTTGAGTGTGTGTATGAGATAAGGTCTGATTGTTTGTGTATACACTCCACCTGTGAGGCAGCATGTTCCTCCCATTCAACTCTATTTGCATGTGTTTGTTTGTGTGTGTGTTAGAGGCTTTTTGTTCATGCAGAGATGCAAATGCAATATCAGCTCTACAATCCCACCCACCTAGATGGCACTGTTGGGCCACACAAAGGTTGAGCCCTGCCTGTAAACAGACCTTGAATCTGAGGTAATGCTGTTGCAGTGGGAGACAGTTCAGTCTTTGGTTACATTGGTGTGCAGGTCAGTGTTTCTAAGGTGTGACATCCATGATAAAGACATAAGAGATAACATCCGATGACTTGATTCTCTAATCAATTTCCAAACCTTTCCTCTTGTTTCGTCTGAAGGTTGCAACCTTGAGCGTGGAATAATGAACATTAGACCAGCCAGCTCTTGCCAATGTGCCCAAAGGCAGTTAAGCTCCCATCCATTCCAAACCTGATAAAGGTGATAAGGAGCAAGCTTTAATAGGATCAGAGGCAGGGTTAAAAGGAAAGAGGATCTGCTCTCATTGATACAGACACAGCAAGGAGCTTAAAATAACTGGTATTCATTCTGATTAAATGCTGAAAATCAAAGGGACTTAAATGAATAAGCACATTAAATGTCCTTGTTATAATCTTTTAAACCTGTCAATTGTGATGTTTGTTTCAAATGCCACATTTAGCAGAGAAAAAAGAGATTCAGGACCATAGACTGTCTGCAAGAAGTGGATTTAACAACTAGTTTCACTAGTGAAGTTAAAGAGAAAGTGCCTTCCATGATTATTAGAAGAATTATCATTTTGTCCAATTTAAACTAAATTAGATGATAATACAGAACAAGATTTAGGGTGTGGCTATGTTTCTCATCTAGGTCTTGTCTCACCCTGTTAGGATTCTATTTTGCATAACCATCGGCTAACTATACATTATCCAGCTTATGACCTGGCTACCAACCAAAGATACAAACAAGTTGATACAAAGTAATGATCTATTGATCATTTTGTTGATTTAAAAATGATTTATTCATACAGCTTAAAATAATACACCACCATCTGTGTCAACAGGATTCTCACCAGCCTATAGGTTGAAATTTAAATTAAACTCAGCTTTATTCACATTATAGTCTAAGCATAAGTCTGCTTTATTTTTATAAATCAACTTATAATTCAACATTTACATTCACATTGAAGTCTGAATATTGACATTTGCCCCTTGTTATTCTCAACAGATGCAAAAAATAACAGAAACACCTTTATGTTCCTCTTCCTGCTGTAACTTCTCTTTTGGCATTTTCTTCTCACTCAACCATGCTGTAACACTGTCAAAGTGTACACTGTGGTACGGTTTGTGGTTGCTTCCTGTCTGTTTCCTTCAATTTGGTTGACATCTCCTTCACTTAGCTCCTTGCGTATTTAAACATCTCTTGCTAAGTTCTGCTCTGTTTTACCACTTCTCGTCTTCTTTTCTCTGCTGCCGACTGATCAGCCATTAACCATTAATTGAAAGTTTTTTGTTCTCAAAATAAATTGAGAGTATTATTGAAAATATCCTAAAGATAGGAAAGTTGTACATTTCTAGGTAACCTATTTAGGCAAGTGATTAAATGTTGGCTAAGGGTTATCAAACATGTCTTTTTCATTTGAAATATAGTCTTATGCCTCTTCAGAACACCCCTATTCGTTGTCCTTCCCAAGAATACGGAAGTATTGAAAGATAACAACTGTCAGATATTGTTTATTTATAGAACTTACAAGCTGGTTTACAATAGTTTAACATTTTACCTGCATGATGTCAAGTGAAAATGACTGCTGTGTGAACTGATCAAATGGACCCAGGATGTAACTTGAGTTAGTGAGCTTTTGCATTTGCCCAAATATACAGTAGCCTTTCTACACAGAACCCCACAATGGCGTAATATTGGTGCTCCAGCATGTGACTTTCCATTGCGTCATGGCTATGAGGAAGCACATATGGGCTTCCCTATAGCGCAGCTTTATATAGCATATCCTGCAAACTCACAGTGTAATCTCTCATACACACACCCAGACCTGCACACATATACAATGCTGCTCCAATCTTTGTGGCCACAACGTTTAAAATGACTCTCTCCTGCCTCTGTTTCATCTCTGTTACTACCAATGATGCAGGCTAAGAGGCAGAACAACTTTACCCCACTGTTATGGCTCTGTGGTGTAGCAGGGGCTCTAACTTCAAAGACTAATCATATACGTCTATTTCTGCTTTTCAAGGATCCATAATTGTCTTTTTTCCTGCCTCCTGTCTGCATCAACATCAAAATATTGGCTATTTTATGAATGCAGCTATCCAACCTTCTGTTGTGGACCAACACATTAAAGCCTGACCATTGAGAAAAACATCTTAATTACTGGGTTTCCACTAACATGGTTACATGTCTATCCCGAAGTTCTAACAGTATCATTCAAACAACATATGATTTCTTATTCACTGGAGACGTATTCCTGCTCTCTCTTGCAATTTCCCTGCTTTGATGTCATCTAACGAAATCATCAGGAGAATCAATCTCTCCTCCTATTCCCCCGACAACCTATTAAGACCCAATGCTGCCAGAGAGGAAGTCTAGGCAAGCAGCCATTTTTCATACTTCAGCGGTGTCTAAATGTGGTTGATAACAAATGATGAAATCACAATAGCACACAAGTAACCATGTAAATGAATATAAACGAGAGTATTAATTGTGGGAATCGCACTCGTATACACAAGAGGAGCAAGTGCAAATCACATCCAAATCTGTGATGCATTCTCATGTCTTATAATTTCAGTGTAATAGACATCACAAATGGCTTTCTGAAGGGGGAATAGTGGAAACAAGAGCAGCATTATGAGTCGTAATATATAACCACCATACTATTTTTCATCATAAACATATGTGCAATATATCTAACTTTACCACCACAAGTTTCCATTCAGATTACACTCTCTACAGCGCAGCTCTTTCCTCAGATAAAGACATTAGTGTAGGCGTCAATCACTTCCTGTCAGAAAATCCCAGAGCAGTCAATGTGCACTTTCACCATGGTTGGGTGGGCCCTGCTGCCAAAGTATGTGTGGTAGGCTGCTTTCTGACTGACACAACCATTAGAGATTGTTACGCCTGTCTTAGTCTTCCCAGCATAATGGATTATCCACAGAGGGAGCCACTGAGGAGACCACAGGTTCTGCTCTCCTGGATCCAGGTGAGTCAGACAGGACAGGCAGATTGACAGGCAGACCATTTTCCAGGGAGCAGTATTCTCTGTCCGACTCTACAGACCGCTGCTGTAATGATGAGTGAAATCCAGCCCACATATTCACAGATGAGGAACTAATGATAGGCAAGTGAGTGAGTGACAGAGGACAGACAAACAGGTAGCTCAGGTGTGGGAAGTGAATGTAAATTTGATTGATTAGACCTGCACACTATGTGGCTTTGCCTGTTGTGTTCAAACATATATCACAAAGGAATGGAAGTGACAGTCGATATATAAAAAAAACATGTCTAGGTATGACTAAGTCCAGTAGGGACCTGCAGATTGAAAAGATAAGAATTGTTTGGAGTAACATCTCACAGGTGAGGCATATTTGAGTAAGCCTGTATAAAGATGGACAGCAATACAGCTTTCCAAAAGTGAAGCCAGAAAAGTCTTCAAATATGTAAGCCATGTCAAAAAGTAAGCCATGTTTTAAATTAACATATCCAGAATATTAAAGATATGAATACAGCAATTTGTATAATGCTTTGAACATGTTACAGCAGCGCTGATTCACTTGTTTTTGATGTACATACAAGATTGAGCTCAAAGTTAATGCCCAATATGTTAGCAAACAGATACTTTCAATCACCATTCAGCTAACAGGTAACATTAGCAATATCTTTGGAGGCACAATCTGTACCTAAGAGACCAGCACTGGCAGGCAGCTCTGTGGTTGGGCTGACAGGGCTGCAGCCTTTCAGCCTGAAGGTTATGGGTTCAAATCCATGTTTAAGGAAAGTAGAAGGTTGAGGCAGGAACAGTAAAAGGTTGAAGTTGAGAACGTGGAAGGAGGAAGAAGGGGCAGAAGAACAATGTGGCAGGGAGGAAAAAGCAGTGACATCTGCATAACAAGTGGAAAAAAGCAATGAGGAAAGTTCAGAAATAAAACATACCGGAACAGAGGTGGTACACAGTGATATCTCTTCCGTTTCTTCCAACTCAGTTTAAAATTCTTGCAGGGAAGTTTTGTCCCAACCCTTTCCATTTTGTGAAATATTGTGTTTTGTGAAATATAGTTTTTCGGGAAATGATTTTGTGTTTTGAGAACTGTTGTTGTGTTTTGCACTTCAGGGCCATGATAGTGGCACATTAAAACACCATAACAGCATGAAGTGCAGAAGTCTTTTCTTGAGTTGCGGCTGACTGACTTTCCTTGTCATTGCTTGTTGAAGCAGCAAAGTATCTCTGTTTTGCAGTTTATCTACATCTTTATCCACACTTGTGCTCCACAAGCCACCAACACCACCCATGCACAAAACCTGTTTAGAGGGATGTTTTATTTTGATGCTGTAGGTGTATCTAATGCACATGAGCGACGGTTGTGATTGGATGATAGGTGTCACTTGATGGACATGATCAGTTCATAATGGGGTACTCTCTGCGTAGGATCAGTGGATGTTGTCTATTCATTACAGGAAAAGGACGTCAATATAAAGGATGAGGGGAGTCCCTTTTTGGGAAAATCAATTCAGTATTGGACAGATGCTCACGCTAAGTGGTAGACAGACATGCTTCTAGCCAGTACTGTGTGTTTGGTGTGGTTTGTACCATGACTTAGGAAAAGGGTTCAAAGGAGAGATGAGTCTTAAAATAAACAATGAAGTTGACCTATGATTCATAACAATATGCTGAAGGACACCAAAATAGTTTGTTAAGCTAAAGGGCAGAGTCAGGGACATTGAGAATAGATAGCCTGCCAACATGGGCGCTGACATATTGCGCTGGTGCAGCGAAAGCATGTGTGGAAGCAAACTTGCAGGTAAAGCCGCAGGACTTACATCACAACTTTCCCACCAACCAAATCATTGATTAAACTTACTGATGAAACATTGAAGATCCCTCAGGTGGGTACAGTCCACAGCAGAACAGATTATTGTGTGATTTGAAGCTAAGAGTATGGCAATGGAAAGGTCCAGGACTCCTGTGGTAGTGTTTGTTATGTTTCTTGTCTCTTCCTCTTCTCTGCTAGTCTGCTAATTGATGCTGCAGGAGCCCATATTTGTCAACAGTGCTGTCAATCAATCATCTTTTTAAAATCAAATAGTTAATTAAACATAAACTTTTGAACTACACTTCATTAAATAACAATAATAAGCAGAAATGACATATTTATTTAGGATTGTATTTGAGATCTATATAGTCACTGTTCTTTTGTAAAGTAATTGGTAGCTTGCAAAGCTATAACTTTAATTCAGTATCCTCAACTGCTGACTGTAAAGCACAATGGATGCCAGAAGTGTTCATCCTGGTGTGTTTTTCAAGGTAAGACTACAAGGTGTTTAACAGAGTATCTCTTGAACAGCATGCCACTAAACATTCATTATCACATCACCTAGAAAATGAACATGAGCAGGAGCTGTGCATAGTGCTTTGATGTTTCTGCTTTTAAAATCAGACCCCCCCTCCACTTCCCTTTGACTTTTCTTTATTCCTGAAATGACTCATCTGTCCATATGGATGAGAACAGTGATGTTGTCAGAGAGGGAATAGGGCCATTGTTTTCCATGGATGTGGGTGTGCTTCTTGAACAGTACAAAAAGGCTTCCTCTGTTACTGCTGCAGCCCTCACTTCTGTAAGAGAAGAGCAAATCTCATGGATTAAGATAAGATCTCTGTCTGGCCAACTTCTTCGACAGGCCAACAGTGGCAGTAAGGACATTTATCACCGAATTTATTGCTTTACTGCCACTGAGGGAAGGAAGGTGGAAGAAATATCACAAAAGGCATCACAAAGCAAACTTAAGCCCTCCTCTTGCTGGTCCAAAGAGTAGAAAGATGCGCTACAACAACTCAATACTGTTTATTATTTCTGGGTTTGTTTCCTTGTGCAGAAAAGATAAGGTGTTATCCATCATGGCCTCTCCGTCTGCAACCTGAGGATTCCATTATGGCCCGAACACAATATGTGCACCGTTTACATCGGGCAGCACACAAAAGCAATGCCAAGGAACCAATTTCCTCTTACCTTCATGAATAAGAATCTCATTCATCTTCCTCTGTGTGCATTCATAAAGGGAGACAAGAGCTGAGTGGAGACCTTTTATCAAGCTGTCCCCTGCGTTTCCACAATGGTCCGAAGACAAATGCAGGCTGAGAGGGAGCAAACCTTTCCTGTGTTTTGAGACAGAAACCGAGCAGGATGTGAAAGCATTGAAGTGGCTGTTTACTTCAGATTTTTTAAAGTAGATTTTTTCTCTATCGCAAGGACTTTAATCATGCTCATAAATGTTCCTTCCAAACCACACACAACAATCACTTTTCCCATCATGAGTCCGTCACACTAAGATGGTACATGTCAGATTGATTTCCTCACACTGACATTCACACCAGGCCCTCACAATAACCCCCTGCTGTCCTGAAATCACCCCACACCGAGCGCCAGAGTGACTTCACATCCATTCTTCATTCAATATTTATACCCAGAGAGGAGAGGATACACACATCTGATCACATGCCTCCATTGTTACTCAACACAACAACATTACTCCATTACATTAAGAGTTTATTTAAGTGTAATATGTAAATGCTAAAAGTGTCATGACTGTAAAGGTTACTGGACAATTAAGAATATACATCTAGGGCCAGAAAAGAGAGGGTAAACAATTCTGGGTAGGAGTGAAAAATAAACAAAAGAAGGGAACAAAGGTCAGAGTCATGCCTTTCTTTTTGTTTTCTTAGGTGAGACGGGGACATACCACGCCTCCCCCCGTCAAGCGTGTGAGTCTGTCTGCTCCTCTCCACAGGAGTAAAGGTCAATGTTAAATCACATCAGAGCCACTTTGCTGTAATTGACTGCGGATTTAATGTGTTTTAGCTTGGTTCCTCGGGTGTCCTCAGGATGGGAGGCGTGGGGAATCTGGAGCACTTCACGGTGACCCAACAGGCGCTGGGAGCTGTGATCGCAAACAGTGAGAGGAATAAATTCAAAGTTGTAATCCATGGCATTTTCACAACATTAAACCCAGTTTCTACACATTTTGTTTTCTGCTACAGCCATGAAATGTGTTTACACTCTGATTATTCAGTTTGTGTTGTTGGTGATGAAGTCTGCAAGGTCTTTAATGGATTTGAATGGGGTCCAAAAGGCAATCCCAAGCATTTTGAAAATAAATTGTATTTATGTTAGTGCGAGTGCTGCCATAGTTTGTCTTTTTTGATGTATTCAGAGATTATTTTGTTATAAAGATGCTGTTAACTTGCTCCTGTTGTGATGAAATAATCCAAAATGATTTAAGGATTGAATATAAGTAAGCCATTGATACAACTCACAAAGGACATCATTAATTCATAAGCATAGATACAATGAGTAAAAGGCCATAAACCATAGCTCCTATAAAAGCAGTGGATGTAACCACCATTGGTTTATTGACTACTGTGGCTATTTTGACAGTAAACGATAAATGGACTGCACTTCTGTTACCCTGTTCTTGCTATCTGACTGGTGAAAGGGCTTTTCATGTTAGGATTCCACATCCCAGCTCTGCTGTCATCATGCCCTTGAACTTTTCATAGCGATCCAGGCATAATATTTGTGACCCTGTTTGTAGTTTCAAATTGTGGTGTTGCTAATGCATGAGAGATAAACACACAGCAGGAGCTTCAAATACACACACACTAAGACACATTCAGCACTGTTCAGCCCTGCCTTCTCCATCTGCTCACGGAGATACCGTCTCAACTCAGACACACCTCTGTTTCTACCTCTGATGCTGACATTAGCAGGATAACTTTGTCATCATCAACTAGTGCGGCTTTAACTGGCAATATGAAAAGGACTTACATGTCAGCTTTTCAACTTTCACACACATTCACACAGTACTTAAAGGGCCCATCATCATCAATACATGCACACAATAGGAGCACATAGGAGTTCAGTATTTTAAGGATAAGATAAGATACTTTTAATGATCCCCATTGGGTCAAATTACTTTTATTACAATGCACTACAGTGTTAAAATAGAATTATTTTAAGGTAAAATAAAATATAAATATAACAAATATATATACACACTATGTACACTTTCTATGTATGCTTAGATGATGTATGTTAAGTATTGCAAAATTGCAAACATTATTGTACAGCAATAATTGACATGGTGTCAGGTGTCTTCACAGTTTACCTATAAACTAGTTATAGGTGAGTACTGCTGTTAAACAGTCTGATTGCAGATGGGATGAATGGACCTGCGCTAGTTCTCCTTCTTGCAGGGTGGGTGTTTCAGTCTGCTGCTGAAGGAGCTGATAAGGGACCCCAGTCTCATGCAGGGGTGAGAGAATCATGATGGATGTCAGCTTGGCTAACGGCCTCCTCTCACCCACCTCCTCTGTGTAGTCCAGAGGACATTTTGCTCAAAAACATGGACATGTACCACCCCAATTCCAAAAAGACGAACGCTGTGTAAAATGTTAATAAGAACATTATTTGTAAATTTGCAAGTCTTTAAATGTTTGATTGAAAATAATGGAAAGACATTCCTAAAATGTTGAAACTGAACATGTTGAATGTTTTATGACAAATACATGCTCATTTTAAATGTGATGCCAGTGACATGTTTAATAAAAGTTGTGATGGGGCGTGTTTTCGATTGTGTTGCATCACCTCTTATTTTACCAACACTACATGAATGTTTGTCAAACGAGAAGACCCATTTTGGAGTTTGAGAGGAAAATGTTGTCCCATCCTTGTTTGAGAATTTCAGCCATTGAACAGTTCAAGTCTCTGTTGTCGTATTTTTGTGTCATGACGTGTCAAATGTCCCCCATGGGTGACAGGTCAGAACTGCAGGCCAGTCTAGTTTAGCACCCAGACTCTTCTGCTATGAAGTCATTCTATACTAATATATTCAGATTGGTGGTTTGGCGTGGTCTTGCTGAAATATGAAAGGTGTTCCCTAAAACAAAAAAAAAGGTATTTATGGTTAAAACATGTGCACCAAAACCTGTATAAATTGATCAATTAATTAACCCTGCTTTCAAGTTGTGGGTCAAATTAACCCTTTTTAAAGTCTATTTTAGGCAATATACGCCTTCCAAACTAGCTAAATGCAGCATAAAAATCTGGGAAGCATGTGACAGAAGCGGAGTCGTGTTAATTTATCAACATCATTTCATAAAAAAATAAAATTTTAAATGTAACGTAAAATAAACAAAAATCAATGTCATGCAAAACTACTGTATTTATATTTAGGACTTTCCAATGTATATTGAAAAAAGTTTTAACATTCATTTTAATGAAAAAGATCTGTGATAATGTATGAACACCAATGCACTAAATATTGATTTAATTGTAGTAATGGAGTTAAAAATTTGATTAAAAAAATAAAATTATTAGGATTTTTTGTGGATCTGACACTTTTGGATAATTGAATATTCCCCGCGTGAAATTGACCCAGGAACATTATTGCTATTCCAGAGAAACGAACGTAACAGGAGGGTTAAGGTGCCTTCCCAGATGTGTAAGCTACTAATGCCATGGGCACTTATGCATATTTCCTCTTTGGACGGTACAGCTTTAACCTGCATTTGTTGTTGCAGTGACAAACTGTGTTCACATACTGATTTTTGGAAGAGGTTTCAGCCCATGCAGTGCTTTCCACTCCAGAGTCATGTTGATTTTTAAAGCAGTGCAGCCTGAGGGTCTGAAGATCACGGCCATCCAATATTGTTTTTGGCCTTGTCCCTTTGGACAGAAATGTCTCCAGATTCTCTGAATCGTTGATATGTGTACCGTAGAAAATTAAATTCTCAAAGTATTTGCAATCATACACTGAGGAGCATTGCTATGAAACTGCAGAACTAATTGCTTAAACAGTCTCTCACAGGGAGGTGAATGTCTTCCCATCTTTACTTCTGAGACTCAAAATCTATGAAATCTCATTTCATACCGAGTCATGTTACTTACCTGTTGTAGAACAACCTCATTAGTTGGGAGATGTTCCTTCAGGTCTTTTTTCAGTGTTTTGTTGCCCCTGTCCAAACTTTGTTGAAATATGTGGCTGGCAAATCAGTATATATTGTTCATGACTCAAATAATTCAAATTTTACATTTGATGTACCATTTGTTACAATGTTACAATGTTACAATGTCATTTAGCAGACGCTTTATCCAAAGCGACGTACATTTGTTGCACCATTTTTACTTGTAATTGGGTTTCAATGATTTGCTAACCATCAAAATATTTACACAGCATCCCAACTCTCTTGGAATTAGAGCTGTAGACGGCAGAAATAACATCTTGAGTTTGGGGGGGTAGGAGGGGAAATTAGGACAACAGGCTGGATAGGATTTTTTTTTTTGCCGTAGATTTGATTGTTGATCACAGGCAGCTTCACTTTAAAGCAAACCCTGTTAATTGGTTGATTTCACTTCACATTGGAGAATACTTTATAAAATGACATAATTGTCTTGATAAAAATGTCACTGGCAGAGCTCACACTATGTTGAGAAAGTGTTTACATTGTGAAGTAGGCTAATTTTCTATCCACCTCCATACCATCAGTGTTCTCTTTGACTAACATTACAATCACCTCTGCTGGCCATCGGAGAGAATGCAGGTTTAAAAACATTCACTTCTTCATTACTATGATTTCAATTTGCTTATGTGACTTAAAACCAAAAAAAGGTGTCTTAAAGTTTAAACAATAAAGCAACAACCTCAGCACATCTGAAGTGTCCCTTTTAGAGATCCCCAAATATCTAAAAATCATCAAGCTTGGGTCTATACTCTGAGTTTCTTAGTGTTATTTCACAGCTCTATCTGTCTATTTTTAATGCTGGTAAAAGGCAAGCAGTAAACCATCCTATACAAGTCTGGACCTTTGCACTAATACAGAAAGTCATAACTATAAACTGGGCCGTTTGAAGAAAACATAATATGTGCATATAAAAACTGTCTGAGTCTCATTCAGGCATGAGTGAAAGATGGCACTGTGCAGAGATGTGTGGGTCTGCTGGGCTATGTAATGCTGCAATGATTATTTTCTGATGGGTGGGAAAATAAAACTGTCAGCCTGCATAAGTCATAATTAATTGAAATTAATGGAACCAGTTTTGGTCTAATCATCACATAAATTGCAGAGCCCATTTCTGGAGAAAAAATGTCAGTACACACACTTTGAAATAGATGGCTGCTTGTAGATACTTTTTGGGCATTTAATCATCTTTGTAAATGGGATGATTACTCGCATGTGATTAAAATGAGGGAAATCTAATACGGGGGAAACTATAATAATAGACAACTAATGGACTTTCCACTCTGCTACTACGTTGTAAAAGTTTAGAATAAGGAGCTTGAAACTTTACTGAAAAAAATAAAGGGAAAAACATCGTTTTTAAATTTGTAAATGGTTTAGGCAATGATGAACACAAATGGAATACCAATTACACACTATATGAAATTTATTCCACTCATAGTAATGTACAAGAATTATAAAGCGGGTCTTCTTTACATCGTACAGGTAAGTTTATACTGCTGTACTTATCTGCCACCACATGGTCGTTAACTGTGCTCACAAATACACCGGGGGCTTAAATAAAACACAGCTGACAAGGTGAGGGACAAATAAGAGGAAGGTTTATGAACAGTTCCTGCTGAGTGGCTCTGTATACATGTAAAAAAAAAAAAAAAAAAAAAGAATAAAAGATACAAGAACTAAATCTATGGGTTTCAATGGTCAAAACAACATCAAATATTGGGGGTTCACACATATTGTGGCCTTTGCAGCAATGTACAGCGAGACTCTCTCAGATGTGGAGGCTGACCTCACACATATGACAGCTATCAGTTCAGCTCCACTTGTGTTATAAAGTTTCCACTCGTGTCACATTTAACATGACACCGAGTGGTATTAAAATGACAAGGCGCAAACTGATGTGAAACAAAGGAAGAAATCGTGGGCATCTTTTGCAATCTCTCACCTGCTCTTACACTAAGCAAATATCTGACAGATGATTCCTGACTGAGTCGAGTATTCTCAAATATTTGTCAACCACTGGGAGGGTGCAGACCGCCTCTCTATCCCCTAACATGCTAGCAGCTGCCCGACATGGCCTCTGTGCTCGCTCTCACTCCTTCCTGCGTTTCTTGTCGTGGTAGTCGTCCTTCGAGCGGCTGCTGGTAGAAGGTCTCTTGGAGCCTCCGTGCTGCTTGGCTTCCTTCAAGAACTTATCCAGACCGAAGGGATCCTCCTCAAACTGCACAGGACCTTCTCGCCTCTGCCCGTGGTCGGCACCTGAGAACTCTTTGTCTGGTACAAACCTGATGGGAAAAGGAAAAAGTGTGACACAAACTCACTTATTTTAAGATCATCAACCATTTCATCTTTTTTTTGGGCTGTAATTTTATCATTCAGGTTTCCTCAAAGCAGGAAAGAGATCACTTGTAATGGCTTTATTCTTTTTTGACGAATTTAAGATGGAGAGACTGAAGTCTACATGGAAACTATCAGGACATCTGTTTTTGTGTCTTAGGAAATCTGCAGAAGTCAAAGATTTTCTGTCATTGTTTTGCACAGCGGTGTATTACCCTGCAGCCAGACAACATTCCTAGAGGACAATGACAAGCTGGTGACTAAACATATGGGACAGGCCATGCTCGACTAGTGGAGTGTGGCACTGCTGCCCCAAGGACAAGAGCTCCTGCTGGGGCGTCGTGTGCACTCATACCTCGTGATTCAAAATAACGCCACAATGACCTCGGAGTTATTCAGGCTCCTGAGACTTTTGGGTAATTAGGATTAGAAGGTTAAAACTTAAGTTTTCCCCTTAGCAGTATGATTAACATTGCCTCTAAATCTGATATACACGTTGATGAATATTTACACACCATCAATGCAAATCATGAAGTTATGGATCGACTATGACTTGTGAAATATTTTCCAGGAGTATTGAGTCCTATATATTAACGGGACTGTTCTTCCTGAGGAAAAACCTGTTGACTCTGGCTGATGTCCAATGAATGCAGAAAATAATGAGGAATAAGTGCTAGAAATAAAATTAGACTGAAGCAAACTTTTTCTGTATTCTTGAGTTGCAATGTCCTCAAAAGATAAGACAGAAAACATGAGCACAACATAATACAAAAATAACAAGTGAAAAAAAAAAATCCTGATTCCACCCTTATTTCTTTCCCATATGGCCCATTCAGAGTAAGATGTGATTCCAGTGACTTTTTGCTCACTGCAGTTCATTTGAAGGTGTTAACCCACTCTGTTTTTTGAGACATTTGACACAGATCTTGCTTTGACATGCATGTAAAAAATACTGTTAAATCCTGTTTTTTCCACCTCAAACAAATCTCAAAATTAAGATCATTCCTTTCCCCCTCCGATCCATCCAAAGTCATCCATGCTTTTCATTTTCTCGTCTTGATTATTGTAATGCACTTTTTAACAGGTATCAGTCAGAGTTCCCTCCAAAGACTCTAACTAGTCCAAAATGCAGCCGCTCAGATTTTAACAGGCACATCAAAATATCAACAAATCACTCCTGTCCTCACCAGCTTACAATGGCTGCCAGTTTTTTTATTGTGTTGATTTTAAGATATTATTGATTACTTTTCAATTTTAAAATGGACAGGCCCCAAACTATTTAAGAGACCTTTTAACCCCCTATGTGCCTGGGCAGCCCCTCAGGTCTGTGGATGCATCTCTGCTGGTTGTGCAAAGATCCCGCCTTAAAACAGAAGGTGACCGGGCCTTTTCAATCAGAGCTCCAAGTTTGTGGAACTCCCTGCCACTGATGATTAGACAGTCCACAACCTTAACTGCTTTTAAATCCTAACTAAAAACATTTTTATATAAGAAGGCATTTCTCCACCCCCAATTCATGAATTTGCTCTGCATTCAGATGTCTTGTTTTGCTTCTGTCTTTTTTCTTCCCCCTGTTTGCACCGTTTTTTATGCTTTATAATTCTCTTTTTTTTTTTTTTGTTGTGAAGCACTTTGTAACCTTGTTAAGAAAAGTGCTATATAAATACAGTTTATTATTATTATTATTATTATTTTAATAGGTCTCTGATGATACTTACATTTGATTTGCTATAAAGGATTCAACAAAAACAAAAGAATGTGTCGTACCTGTTGTTTTGCATGAGTGTGTCAAAGTCATCTGCGTAAGCGTCCTTCTCGATGTTCTTGCTGGGTCTGTAGATGTTTGAGGCCATATCTCTGCCTCCACGGAACGGCTGGTCGTACACATTGTATGTGTCGTCTTCACCACCAGCGAAACCACTATCCATACCCTGCAAAGAGACAAACAGCGGAGGACTCATTGTTACAAAAATACATCAATACATATGAAGATAACAGCTACATCAATCCTAGGGACTTTCTGCATGTGCAATTCCTTTACTTGCTTCTCATTCTTGTTTATACCAAAATAAAAGTCCCTGAGGTGTAATCAGACTGGAACAGATGTTTGTAGAGTACACAAGTCATTTAGAAATGTAGATATTTCCTTATGTCGCAGAGCTAAGTAATCTGTCTTTCACGCTTCATTGTTTTCATTCCAGCCAACACAAATCTTCCAAATCTAAAACCCAGGTTTAGAAAATAGATTATTCAAACCTTGCTCTGATTGAAGAGTCTCTGGTCGTATTGTGCCTCACTGGCCGAGCGAGGGTTGGGCATGCCCAGAGCGATGAGCTCACTGATGTCCCTGTCCTGATCTCTCTGCAGCTTCGACCTGCGGGAGAGAACAACGGCTGACATTGAAAAAGATTCATAACGATGACAAGACAACATGAGAAAAACAACGGCTTCAAAGCACAACACAATTACACTTATAGACACAATACTTTTCAGTGCAGCAGAGTTCAAAAACACTCTACGGCTATAAGGGAATTGCATTTTTACTGTTGTGTTCAGCAATTCACAACATTTTGCCTTCAAGTCTATTTCCTCCTATGTGTAAAACATAAAGGAACATCTCATATCTAGAAGGTACAAGGCCTTTGCCATTACAGCTTTAGCTCACATTGAAGTGTGTGTGTGTGTGTATAAGTAAAAAGAACTTTGTTTATTAAGTTCTTGGTGACTTTAACATCTTGACTGTCCTTCAGCAAACAGCACCTCAAAGTTAAGTGAAAGGTAATTTTAAGATAACAAGGTTTGTGCTTTCTGACAGCTGGAATTGTGATTGTAATGAGCTCTCCTCTGAATTTCAATTCCTACACTCCTCCAGGGACCCCCAACTCTATCAAATGACAACCTGACAGTGTGCACACAGATCACACACACACACACACTAATTACTCATCTCTCATACGCAGTATGTGGATCACTGTGGACAAGGACTACTGTATGCATACTCTGCTGGTTCCTGCTGGGTTTGTTCTGTATTACTGCTGGTCCCATGAATAATTCAGCAGTGTGCATGTGTGTGCGTGTGTGCGTGTGCGTGTGCGTGTGTGTGTGTGTGTGTGTGTGTGTGTGTGTGCTGGAGTATATACATGGGGCAATGAAGTTGGGTGAGTTCACATGTGGTGTGTTTAAAGTGCGTGTCCAGCACCTCTTATCAGGAGCAGCCCTGGCAATGTTCCTGTCGTGCTGTCTCTCTTTCCTTCTGTCATGGCGGATCTCGTCACGCTCCCTGGCCTCGCCGTCCTCGCCACCTGCTGCGTGAGACGGAGAGAGATGGACAGTCAGAGAGGGGGTGGGAAGACAAAATTTTAAAAACAAACAAAACCAGATGTGGAGAGAGAAGCGGGAGACAGATGATGGGACATGTTGCAGTTGATGTGCAGGGGTGAAAAGAAACATGGAGATAAAAAGGGAGACAGATGGATGGAGGAATGAGACGACAGAGGTGAGGAAAGTGGATGTTAGGTGATGTTAGGGGTAATGAAAAAAACAGATGGTATAGGCATGGAAGGAATGTGAGGCAGGTGGTTCAGACACAGTCGGAGAGAGAAGATTAAGTCAAAAGAAACTGTGATCGGTCAACTTCACAAAAACAAGTCCGACAGATGTTGGGATTCAAAATAGAATAATATATTGAGATTTTGAATTCTGTATCCATGTGGTAATCTGAATGGTCGTTTGAAAAACATTCACAAAAACTGGACATGCAACACTGAATTCTTCCTCAAAACCTGACTGTGAATTATCAACAGGGAAGCAAAAACATTTCACACTTTGCTGGTCCTGTGAGCCGGCAGAGTGAGAAATGTTGTCATCACTTCTGCCACCCATGTTACAGATTTAGAAGTGGCAACATTATTGACAACAAGTCAGCCACCCGCTTAGAAAAACACAATTAAGAAACAGACAAAGTAACCCTCTTGGTCGTTATCTTCAGGCCTTACCGTTGTCCCCGTGACTCTTGATGCCTGCCCTGCGGTCTCGAGCCATCTGAGCCAGCTCCCTGAGTTTCTCCTCTTTCTTCTCCTTCTCTTTCTGAGCCATCTTCTTTTCCACTTGGGCTCTCATCTCCACTGCCTCTCTGGCCTATGGAAAGATTTTCATATGTTTAGTGTATGTGAGTAAAACTATTCAGTGTCACATTTCACTCAGGATTGGTGGCTTTGTACCTTTCTATCTGCAATGTAGAGCGCCTCAGCCAGCTTGGCGAAGTTCTCATTGATGTGAACCGTTTGCAGGCCTCTGCCATCAGCAGCCAGACGTTTGTCCAGAGGAATGGTGTAACCCTGAAGGACATCGAGCATAAAGAAATGTTAAAGAGGAAAAAAAGAAGAAGGGCCAGGGAACTACAAAGACCATCACATAAGCTGGTGTTCAATATGTATGCCATATATCAAATCCAAACTAACAAAAAGCATGTGTGTTCAACATTCAGGGAAGGGTTCAGACCATTTCTGGTGTCACATTACCTTTGCGTTTTTCCAGTTGGAGATGCATGGAGGAATCTTCCACTCCTGCTGTTCCTTGACTGTCATCTACAACAAAAGAGAAACTGTCAAACATAATGTCTTGTGAACTGTTTAAATGTTTGTTTGTTTGACTTTGACATAAAAGTACTGAAATATGAAAAACACTGAAGCCAACTGTACCTTTCTGCTTGGGGAATGCATAACTGGAGCAGGTGGAGAAGGCGGTCCCCGAGGAATCTTCTTGTTGATTCTGAAAAACACAATCACATCTGTTGAGCTTCTTCCTCGTTTTAAGACAATGAGGAAAGAACATACACGTATTTGAAACATGAAAAGTCAACCTTTACCTGGTTGTATAAGACAAATTGTCACAAGGATAGTTACAACAAATTATGATCTAAAAACTGTCATCTTTAATGTCACAGTTGGTGGAAAATTATTTCAGTATCAAGAAAATTCTCAGTAATTGGATCAAATGTTGGATATTTAAGGATAGACATATAAAAGGGGGAAATGTGCAATCATTAACAGAAGACTTTTCAGGGAGCCTTACTCTACTGGAACTTTATATGCAGTAGTAATGAATCATAACCTTGCAAATGGGTTTTAATTTTTAAATGCTTCTTTTACATCCTTTTGCTTCTGAGCACTTAATTCTCATTCCCTTGGGCCATTCCCTGAATCTTAATTCAGATGGAGAAGTTACTGAAATCTAATTATGACAGGATGCTCTTTAGATGCCATTTAGAAAAAGCTGTCATTAAAAGAAGTGATAGAAACAAGAGAAGTAAAGGGCCCATCAACTGTGTCCAAAACGGCACCAAGAAGTGATTAAGGATAACTAACACATTCAAACGTAATCTATCAAACCAGCTTGGAGTTAATGTGGAGACGACTGTTTACTTACTTGAATCGTGGCGGTTCCATTGGATCTTTTTGCATTTCTACCATGCGGATCACCCTCTGTTTGGCCCCTGAATTGAATGCCACTCCCTGCTGAGATGGGGTGTATCTTGAGGGAGAGAAAAAGAGGAATACATGTGTTATGATTCATGAAAGGTCGACCTCACCCCACAAATACAGGTAAATAGATGACAAATCGTATCATCAGTAGTACCTTAGTCCTTCTGATTACTACACAACATGACATACATTTTGGACTCACATGAACTCAGTAACAGAACAAAATAGCATTGTCATTTGACATTTCCTGGTCTAAAATTGTATTGAAATTGTTAAATTATTACACATACCTGATATACTGTGCTGGGGCTTGTTTGTCTGCAGCTCTTACGGGCATAGCCGCAGCAATCTTTTGAGAAACACACTTATCCAGGGCAGCTCTGGTCTTCTCTGTCAACTACGAACACAAAACAAAGCATTATAACCAAACCTATCCACAGAATGCTTTTAAATATGTAAATGATTTCAAATAATGAAGTTGGATTGCAAACTGGATGTCTTATTGTAGTAACAGTAGTGACGCTCCACACTTCGACCTTAAGTTTACATAGTGGTTCTACTGATGAATCATATATTCCCCATCACATCTTCATTTCACTTTAACCAACACTGGATGTTTGCTTACACTGCTGGCAAAGACAGTTATATAATTGTTACTTTATAGGCTCTTGTTTGCTTTATATATTTCTTTTGCACTGTCTACTCTGTTACTGTGATACTTGAATTTCCCCGTTGTGGGACGAGTAAAGGACTTATCTTATCTTATAATATTTGTGAAGACAAAGCTATCCCGTAAATATCCTAGGCTGATGACAGCCCTCTGGTTCCCCAAAGCACGGCTTACCTCCTTTACAGACTCCTCATCTGGTTTCTGAAGTTCGGGGGTGTCTTCATTCAAAACTTCCTTTGGTAGAAGGTCTGTGTACTTACTAAAGACCACCTGCAACAACAGAGAACATTTTAAGCTGTGCCTTCTTTCACATTAGGAAATGACTTGCACCGGCTTGCAAATGACTGCTTTGAGAACATGAATAGTGCTTTCATATGCTGTTAACAGGTATCCTTACAAAATTAAGACATTTGTAACAGATTAAGATTGTAACTTGGTATTTAAAACAAGTGTGGAATTATATCTGGGTAGGTTGTAACAGCTTATACCTCTGGGAGGCCTAAGCATTATTTTCTACAAACAGAATCAAAGTTTATTGGATCTCAACACACATCTACTCATTGTGCATTTGATCTTGCCAACCGTTTTTGTTCATGAGGTGACCAGTCTTCATTCATCTTAAGTTAATATTTCATAGTAATACATCCAAACATTACAATGTGAGTGTGCATCCTTGCTGGATGAGTTGTTTGCTTGTTTACCTTATCTTTGTTCTGTCCTTGTCTCGCAATGGCGTCATATTTGATCTTTCCTTCTGCATCCACCTGCACCGCCAGAGCGTTCGATGTCTTTTTCTTCCTACCCATCTCCAGAGGAAACTGGGCCACATGGATCTCTGGGAAAGCTCCTCCATCTCCAAAGTCCTACAAGAAACATAGATAAGATAGAATAGAATATATTTTATTAATTTCCAAGGGGGAATTTCAGGTGTCTGGCAGATAAAATTATAAAAATCACATACAACAAGTAATTCAGGTGTCTGTCAGCTCATCTCCCATTGGCTAGAGAGTTATGAAGCCTAATGGCTGCAGGGATGGATGATTTTCTGTATCTCTCAGTCCTGCAGCGCAGAGAGATGAGCCGTCCACTGTCACTGCTTCTCTGGTCCACAAAGAAGTTGTTAAGTGGATGATCTGTGTAATTTTGATTGGCCTCTAGCTTATTCTGTGTGCATCTCTCCACCACAGCCTCCAGTGAGTCCAACCTGGTTCCACAGTGCCAGCTTTTTTCACTAGTTTGTCCCATCACCTCACATCCTTGTGTTTTATACTGCTTCCCCAGCAGACTGCATAACACATAAGGATGCAAGGCGACTGGACAGATGTCAATAATATGAGATTACTGGCTCCAGGGGATTGGATGATTCAATGGCAGTGGTAATTCTGCATCTAACATGCCATCATCAACAGGAGGCAAGTAGTATGTCCTACTACCGTTCACATTAGTTGTATTAAGTATGCCACTTTAACCATTCATGGATTTACCTCCAGAGAGCGAGGCACCCAGCCTTTTCTGTGTCCATAAGGAGGGGGCTCTCTGCGGGACGAAACCAGGGCGGTGGAGTAGGACTTCTGAGCCCGGAGCTTCTCCTCCGCCTCCAGCTGGTCCTGGGACAGCTGGGTCGGTGCTGGTAAAAAGCTGGACGCAATAATAAAAGAAATGATTCAGAAACACAACTTCTATGAGCTCTAGTTAGCTGGATAGCGCTAGCCACAAGCGCCACCGTGTAACTTCCACTGCACAGTGTGGATTGAAGTTCAGGTCAACAACACAATCAACGAGGGACGAATCGTGAGGTTTTTAAAAATAAAACTGCAGCATGAATTCAGGAAATCACCTGTAAACAGTAGAATAACGCGTGTTTTTCACCATGGCTGCATGTTGCTAAGAGAGCTAGCTTATACCTGATGTTAAGCTTCAGCTAGCTAGCATTAGCTGATACCATAAGCTACGATTTAAAACAAGAACACGCAAACAGAAACACATTAAACATCATTTTGAAACTTTAAATTCGATCTTTACACTATGTAACATAATGTGAATACGACATTTCATAGCTTTTGAGAATTAAAAGCACATAAGGCCTTGTCGTGGTACTCACCTCGTTAGAGACATTTTCTCCTTTCTTCCTTAGCAAGGAACTGGGCATGCGCAGTAGAGTAGTTTGAGAGCCAGCATTAGGGCGCTTATCCGTCTTCCGTCAGTGTCATCCTTTCTGAAGAGTTACTGTCCCGGTGACGATTAGGGATCATTTTTGCGTTCTTTTTTATTTTTCGGGTTTCTTTTTCATTGCTCAACAGGTTAGATATATACCACTCAAAGTGCGACAGATGTCTCTTTTATATTAATATATTAACAGCCCGCAAGGGAAAACATTAGTACGTAGTAGCCCCTTTTCTAACTTTTGTCTTCCTCTTTGTATTTAATAGTGTTAAAAAGCAATACAGCCACCCCGTACCCCCTTTTATATATGTATAATTTTAATTTTCTTTAATATGTGTACATATATATACACGTGACTATATATAATTATGAATTTGTGTATATCGGTATATGTTTCTCTCATTAGACGAGTTGTTATGTTCACTGTTTTTTTGCTGTAAATAATTCGTCAAATTTATGTTTTTTACCTGAATTTGTTTGGTCTGTTTTTTTTTGTTGTGCTTTTTTTTGTTGTTGTTCTTTTTGTTCTGCTCTGTCTTTTGTTTTGTTTTATTTTATTTATTATTATTTTTTATTTTATTGTATTGTCCTAATTTGTGTGTCTTTATTTCAATGTTTGTAAAAAAAAATAATGCATTTCAAATAGAAAAAAATGTTAGTGCGTTTTTTAATTGGGCCATTGGACTAACAATATAAACTAAAAAATATATTTTTAGGCACCAATTTTCGATCACAATGTTGGTCAGTAAAACGCTTTCCAGTGAGAGAGGCTAGAATAAATATGACAGGAGGAGAGAGTAGGCTATTATGTAAGTTTCCCCATTACACTGGTAAAATCCTGTAATCTATCATTTAAGAATATTGACTATTGGAGTTTTTGACCATATAGTAAAGCCTAGTACGGTGGCCCTGAAGGGCAAAACTCAACATTTCAGAAAACGTAACACCTAAACACAACAGCATTTCACAAAACTAAACGTTTCACAAAACACAACAACATTACAGAGAACACAATGTTACAGAAAAGAACAACAATTCAGAAAAAAACGTTTCGACACAGACCCGGTAACTGCTGCTGTTCCCCCTTTACAGTATACAAAGACAGTTTCAGTCTGGGGTCTCCAGCACAGCTTGTTTATTTTATAGCGATTAAGGTGTGACATTTTTCCTCCTGAATATAAAGAATTACTTATATTATGGCCTGTAAAAGTTTCATATCATATTTTTTTTTTATCAAAGGACTTATGTATTGAACTTCAGCTGGAGTTCAGATTTCAAACCCACGCTGTTGACTGCTGCATTGATTTTCATCCAGACGTGGTTTTTCTGACCACTGCCTTACCATGCAAGGATCCTGGGTTCAAATCCCTGACATGGACTGCCTATGGGTGATGGATTGGAATCACTTTCCTAACACTGCAGCATAAACAGTGCTTTTGAAATACAATTTCTAAATGGTGGAATGGAAAGACCACCAAAGTAAGTTCTTCCAAGCAGCCCTGTGCTGTGATGGAATGGGCTGCTGCCCTCGAGTCTGATAGTTGTGTGTTCAAATCTAACTAATAGATTTCAATGTGAGATGAAAATGAAACTGTTTCCTCACAATGTGGTTGAGCTGTGTTTTTAAACCACCACAACAAATTGGTGGAATGAAAAGACAGAAAAAAAGCTATCACTGACTGGCAGCTCTGTGGTGTAGTGGATTTGACCGCTGCCTTCCCATGCAGGGATCCTGGGTTCAAATCTCTGACATGGACTTCCCATGGGAGATGGATTGAAATCACTTTCCGCACATTGTAATAAGAACTGTACTTTTGTAGCACAATATCCAAATGGTGGAAAGAAACGACCTCCAAATGTAAGTTGATCCAAGCAGCCCTGTGGTCTTGAGGATGGGCCTGCTACCGTTCAATCTTATGGTTCTGGGTTCAAACTCCACTAAGGGCTTCCAATGTGAGATGAAAATGAAACAGGTTCCTCACAATTCGGTTGAGCTGTGCATTTAAACCACTACAACAAAGTGGTGGAATGCAAAGACTGAACACCTTAGAGCTGCCAGGCAGAGATTGCCTTTTTCGGTCTTTTCATTCCACCAGTTTGTTGAAGTGGTTTAAAAGCACAGCTCAACCACATAGTGAGGAAACTGTTAATTTTCCATCTCATATTTGAAGCCCTTAGTGTGATTTTAAACCCAAACAAAAAAACAAAAAAACAGTAGCTGCCAGGTAGTTCTGTGGTGTTGTGGATTTGACCGCTGCCTTTCCATGCAGCAGTCTTTTGTGTCACTTAAATGTTTTTATACACCTAAACGGCTAGCATACAGTGTTGTGTTGGTCAACTGTATAAGAGTAATACATTCCATTATAGAATGTATATAATGTGAAAACATCTGCCTGCAGTAAGCAGGAATCTCTATTGTACCATTGTGTCACTTTTTAAGGAAAAGTTTGTCCATGCAAACGGTTCCTCTTTGCTAGTGTGAGACACATTGTTCCTTTAAGAACAAGTTAAGTCTACAATCTTAGACTTCCTTGACTATCATCTGACAGCAATATAGCCTTGGGAGCAATGGGCAGCTTTCTGAGGCTTTCGTTGTTGCTAGCATTAAAGGAATGTGTTGCCATTGTTTACAGTCAGACTAAAACTAAAGCAGTGGAAAAGGAGTTGCTGGAGCTGTGAGACCATATCTAGGAGCTCTAGCTGGAATAGCATATCTTTCGAAGGTCACCCACAAATTAAAATCCATCTCCCTCATTGAAAGAGTTCATATCACTGCATGCCATGCAGACATTGGAAGAACAACAAGGACAGCCAATAGAGGTGACTGTGTATTACACCACAGATCTTCTGAATTAGGCAAATCAGCCCTCTGTATTAGAGCAACAAATTCTTGGCACTCATAATCAAGTAAAATCAGAGAGTGCTGCAGCTTTGCTGAATTAAAGTCTAGGATGAAATCATGGCTAAAATCAACTCAATCATGTGCTCATCACACTTAAATTCAATATTTTATGAACTTGGACACTGGTGTTGCTGCTATAATATAGTGTATACAGCTTTTTATACAGTAACATCACTGTGAGAGACATGTGCTGTATAGTGATTATTCACTATTGTGTAGTTGTTTTTATAGTGTGCATTTAGCTTTTAACATATTTAATATTGTACTGTTTATTTCACTGTGAAGGTACCCATGTTGTTGTATGGTGGTTATGTATTTTTGTGCAGCTGTTTTTACGATGTACTGTTTGTTTTTAACAGAGGTACTGGCCCTCATTTATCAAACATGCGTACGACCGAAAACAGGGTGTACGACCATTTCCACACAAAGGTCTGCATTTATCAATCTGAACGTGGGCAGAGGATGCGCTCAGATTGCACGCCAGGTCTCAGTCCGTGTACGCAAGTTTTTATGTCAGTGCGGAGCGCAGTGCAGCAAAGTAAAACTGTCTGAGGCAGAGAGTTTCAGGCTGGGGTCTCCAGCGCAGCTTGTTTTGAGAGCAGCCACATGTTTTTTTTAATAGCGATCTTAAGTTCTGCAGTTTTTCCTCTGTGAATGTAAATAATTACTTTTTTATGGCTTCTAAAGGTCACATATCACGGATGAATAAGTTTGTTTTCTATCGAAGGATTTATAAATCAAAAACGCTGTTGACTGCTGCATTGATTTTCATCCAGACGTGGTTTTTCTGACTCCCGTAACGCCTCTTTTCTGACTGCCAAACAGCACAGTTGTATGTTTCTACCTCCGTTGCAATGGTGTTGATCTCTCGCTCAGACAAGTTTCCTGTTTTTTGCCGTAGAGCGTCTCTCCATGTCGAAATTCTGTGGGCAATCCCGTCTGAATTGTGAATAATTAGGGGCATGATATTTCAATGAGGCTTGTTTCCAGCCACCACATTTATCAACACTTGATCAGGCGTACCCTGTGATTGATCCAGATACGCATGTTTCATAAATGACACGTGAACGTTGTCGTAAGCTGACGTTTGCACCCAAATCTTTGCTGGTTTCACCACAAGAATAATAAATGTGGCCCAGTGTCTCTGTCTCCTGCCCAGGGACTACAAATGTGAATTAGCTAATAGCTATCTCTGGTACAGCTAAATGGCTGTACACTGTCCCTGTTGAATCAAACAAACAAACAAACAAACAAATACATAAATAAATAGTAAGATAACTGCCAATACATTAAAGTGGACTGTATTCCTTCTCGCTTGCTCATCATACAGTTTTGTACACAAGCAGGTCAATACTATTACAGGGTTCCCACTCTTTTCCAGAGATCATTTTCCAGGACATTTCCAGGACATTTTCATTGATGATCAAGCTGGTATGACCGTCTAAATTTAGTTCCTAATTTAGTTCCTAAATAGTCTAATATGTTCCTCTCAGTGGAAGTCTACATTGAAAGACATGTAGTCTAAGGCTATCAATGAAATAATCTCTTACATACTTAAAAATGATGGCAAATTGATAATAGAATAGCCAGGGACCCCTTACAGGTGAGAAAATGGTCCATGGCCCCCTCATAATTGTAACACAGATTAAGCACATAAGTGATGTGTCATGATCAAAAGCTGCGGCTCTGAGAGTCGATGCTTTATAGTGAATCAGAAGAGCCGGCTCGCATCAAGAGAGAGAGACGGCTCCCAGTTTTTTCCTTTCCCTCCTTAGCTCTCTCAGTGTTCAGCCCCAGCTCTGCTCACAGCAGAACTTTGTTTTGATTGGTCAGCATGGCGGCCATGTGGCCAATCACATGTGAGGATATAGGATACAGGTGATGGAGGGGAGGCTGTGTATCCTGGCTTCATCTGTTCCTTCAGAGAGAGTCTTCTTGAAGACCGGGCAAATACTCACTGAGAGGAGAAATCGGCTCAGCCCATCCAAGCTGAGGCATCGGATTTTTCTCAATACCAACCTGAGTACATTAATAATGTTTGCTTGAGTTTGGTTCTGGTTCTGTTTGCTTGAGTTTGGTTCTGGTTCTGTTTGCTTGAGTTTGGTTCTGGTTCGGTTTACCTGAGTTGGTTCTGGTTCTGTTTGCTTGAGTTTGGTTCTGGTTCGGTTCTGGTTCGGTTCTGTTCTGGTCCGATTCTGGTTCACGTCTGTTTCGGTTCTGGTACGGTTCTGGTTCGGTTCTGGTACGGTTCTGGTTCGGTTCTGCTTCAGTTCTGGTTCGGTTCGGTTCCGATTCGGTTCCGATTCGGTTCCGGTTCGGTTCTGGTTCGGGTCTGGTTCAAGTCTGGTTCGGTTCTGGTATGGTTCTGGTACGGTTCTGGTTCGGTTCTGATTCGGTTCCGATTCGGTTCCGGTTCGGTTCTGGTTCAGTTCTGGTTCGGTTCTAGTTCGGTTCTGGTTCGGGTCTGGTTTGGTTCTGGTTCAACTCTGGTTCGGTTCTGGTATGGTATTGTTCGGTTCTGGTTCAGTTCTGGTACGTTTCTGGTTCGGTTCTGGTTCGCTTCTGGTTCGGTTCTGGGTCGGTTCTGGTTCAGTTCTATAAAGGTTCTGGTTTGGTTTTGGTTTGGTTCTGGTTGAGTTTGATTCTGGTTTGGTTCTGGTTGAGTTTGGTTCTGGTTGAGTTTGATTCTGGTTGAGTTTGATTCTGGTTCTGTTTGCATGAGTTTGGTTCTAGTTCTGTATGCTTAAGTTCAGATCTGGTTCTAAACCTAAACCTAAACCTAATCCTAACCCTAACCCTAACCCTAATCCTAACCCTAACCCTAATCCTAACCCTAACCCTAACCCTAATCCTAACCCTAACCCTAACCCTAACCCTAACCCTAAACCTAACCCTAACCCCTAACCCTAACCCCTAACCCTAATCCTAACCCTAACCCTAACCCCTAACCCTAACCCTAATCCTAACCCTAACCCTAACCCTAACCCTAACCCTAATCCTAACCCTAATCCTAACCCTAATCCTAACCCTAACCCTAACCCTAATCCTAACCCTAATCCTAACCCTAATCCTAACCCTAACCCCAATCCTAACCCTAACCCTAATCCTAACCCTAACCCTAATCAAAACCCTAACCCTAACCCTAATCCTAACCCTAACCCTAACCCTAACACTAACCCTAATCCTAACCCTAACCCTAATCCTAACCCTAACCCTAATCCTAACACTAACCCTAACCCTAATCCTAACACTAATCCTAACCCTAACCCTAATCCTAACCCTAACCACAACCCTAACCCTAATCCTAACCCTAATCCTAACCCTAACCCTAATCCTAACCCTAATCCTAACCCTAATCCTAATCCTAACCCTAATCATAACCCTAACCCTAATCCTAACCCTAATCCTAACCCTAATCCTAACCATAACCCTAATCCTAATACTAACCCTAATCCTAACCCTAACCCTAATCCTAACCCTAACCCCAATCCTAACCCTAATCCTAACCCTAATCCTAACCCTAACCCTAATCCTAACCCTAATCCTAACACTAACCCTAATCCTAACCCTAATCCTAACCCTAACCCTAATCCTAATCCTAACCCTAACCCTAATCCTAACCCTAACCCTAACCCCAATCCTAATCCTAACCCTAATCCTAACCCTAACCCTAACCATAACCCTAACCCTAATCCTAACCCTAATCATAATCCTAACCCTAATCCTAACCCTAATCATAACCCTAACCCTAATCACAATCCTAACCCTAATCCTAACCCTAACCCTAACCCTAATCCTAACCCTAATCCTAACCCTAACCCTAATCATAACCCTAACCCTAATCCTAACCCTAACCCTAATCCTAACCCTTACCACAACCCTAACCCTAACCCTAATCCTAACCCTAACCCTAATCCTAATCCTAACCCTAATCATAACCCTAACCCTAACCCTAATCCTAACCCTAATCCTAACCCTAACCACAACCCTAACCCTAACCCTAACCCTAACCCTAACCCTAATCATAACCCTAATCCTAACCCTAACCCTAATCATAACCCTAATACTAACCCTAATCATAACCCTAATCATAACCCTAATCATAACCCTAACCCTAACCCTAACCCTAATCCTAACCCTAACCCTAATCCTAAAATTTATTAGAAATGTATTCAAATTATTTCACGGACCCCCACGCTATGGTTCGCAGACCCCCAGGGGTCCCAGGACCCCACTTTGAGAACAACTGAGCTAGAGTACGGTAATTGAGCCAAATGTACCATAAAACATAAACAAATATACCCCCGTTTTCTGTGAATGCATGATGATGAAGTGAAAGAGAAAATACGTGAAAAAAGTTGTGCAGTGTCGCTGTCTTTTCCAGTACAGCGTGCACTCAACTTTCAATGAATGGGGATGTGTTTTGTTAATAGGGTCAGGTCAAACGCAGCCATGTTGGAATCATTTTCCAGGACTAAATGTGATTTTCCAGGACATTTTACTTTTTCTCCCATTTTCCAGGTTTTTTCCAGTACTGGAAAACTGGTCAACTGATTTCCAGGTTTTCCAGGTTTTCCAGGACGCGTGGGAACCCTGCTATTAGTATTATACTTGTGAATTTAAAAACTGAAACCGAAACACCTCATATGCCAAATTTTGTCTTGCGTCTACGGATAGAGATAAACTGACACTAAACCTTTCAAAATAGAGTTAAACCAATATATAAGATACAATATACAAAGATAGAACATCAGATGAAGTAGCTACTTGAAACATTACATAGGATATTTAATGCCAGTAGATATACAGGACACAAAAACTTTCAGGAATCCAAGTTAGCTTCTTTTCTGTTACTAGCTGTGATTTCATTCACAGACATTTCTGTGAGTTGTATATTGTAAATCATAATTTAACTTTATTTATGTTGCACTTTCTTCAGTCTTCTCACCACGTTAAGCACTTTTACATCATATCTCACATGCACCCATTCACACCTCATTCATACACTGATTGAAGACATGCTTTGTAACTAATCACATTCACACACTGCTGGCACAGCCACCAGGGGCAGTTTGGGGTTAAGTGTCTTTTGCTTGAGGACATGTGGACGGCGGGACCAGGGACCAAACCCTGACCTTCCAATTCAGGGACAACTGACTATATCATTTAGCTACAGCTGCCCCTGATGTCATTTAGCCAAAGCAGGCATTTTCCACCTTGTGCTGCATATATCCTCAGATCTTCACTACACCTGAGACCGTAGCTGCTTTGAGTTCCATCTTTGTTCGATATAAGTTGAAAGGGCATCTGTGAATTGACTATGGCCTTGCTTATTCTCAGAGTTACTCATAAGACTACCTCTGTAATGCTAACATTGCTTTTTTTATGTTATAGCTAACTACTTCCACTGGTTACTGCACAGAGCAATACAGCAGCATAAGCAGGAAGGACAGTCAACATTATCTTCTGCAAAATGGAAAGAAGACAAGCCTGAAGCTGATGCTGTCCTAAATGCCAGTGAGGCATATATGTTTTGCCTACGACAACTTAACAGAGGGAGAATTCAAAAGGCTTGATTTGTTTTGCTATCATGTAGGAGAATTATGTAATGTCACCTTCACGGACCCTGCAGTTATGATGAATGTGATGAATGTGGTGACTCAGACTCTCCTGTCAAGATGATCAGTAATACAAGTGACATAAGTTGGTCTTTCGTTCTTTCGTTCTTTCTTTCTTTCTTTCTTTCCACAGTAACCCTTGTATCTGTCTGCATCACCCATCTTTCTTCCTTCCTCTCCCTCTCTGTTTCTCGGAGGAGGAAGCAGTCTGTCAGTCGCTCAGCAGAGACGTAGTGTATTAATGTGACACAGGGTAAAAGGACACGTCAAAGGAGATCAATCACCGGGCTGTGGCATGGGACACGAAAGCTTTTAATAAACCAAATCATCAGGGTGCTTCTCTTTGTGACCGTGCCTGGCATTTGGCATTGAGGAGCTTTATACTGTCTGCCTGTGCCTAGACCTGCTGCAGGATGACTGATGGAGTGGGCATCCTTTCACCACTCAGCTAAAATCCCCCTCCAGGGAGTTTGAAAGCAGTGCTTTAAATGTTTGATTGATATCTTGAGGAATGTAGGGAAACATTTTTGAAAAGATGACTATGCCATATTCCTTAAAGAAGGAGCTTAATTGATAAATTGATTCAATTTCTGAGTGGGATTAATTCAATGAATTATATTTATTCTTACATAAAAGTCTCTTTAGTTCAATAGCCAATAAAACAAGTCTGACCTTTGACAAGATGTGGTATTTGGCAGACTATGTGTAGAGACAGAAGTTGTATCATCCTGTACTGTATTGGTATGTTGTGGTGTGCTATTGAATCATCTCATACCACCCCATGCAATACCATACCGTACTGTGTTCATCAGGCATCCACCATCAGGCATGCCAGGGCATCCATGTGCTTGTGGCAGAGGGCTTTGATGTGAGCTGCAGGCTGTGTTGGTGCTCTAAGCAACAGAAGTATCTGGAGGTTTGTAAGGCAACATGTGCTCTGTGGTTCATATTAATACAAGCCACATCACACGGCCACTGCATGGCTTAGAGGGATGAGGGCAAGGATAGATCAAATAGAAGACACAGGATCAGCAGATATGTAATTAGTCATCATCAACCCTCTTCAGTGATTGCAACCAGGCTTTCATTGCACACAGGGTTCCCTATATTGTACTATTGCTGTTATGGTCCTGATTTGTTGTGTGATTTGCCCTAACCCTCTCTCTCTCTGCCTGCAGGTTGCATGGGTAGGGGCGGGGCCGGTCTCCTCAGCAGTGAGGCTCATCAGGCACACCTGTCCCTGATCTGCTCATCAGCACTGGCTTCTTAAGCCACCACCAAACACTCCTCCAGTGCCAGATTATTCCTCTAGCCGCATGCTCCATGTCCCGTTGTAGCCTTGCTCCTGAGGAGATTCAAGCCACGCTTTTCTGTTTACTTATCTCGAGTTGTTTCCAGAGGATTGATTCCTAGTTTTTGTTTGTGATTTTTTTGATAGAACCTTTTTCCCCTTTTGGGTGATTTTGTGTTACTCCTAGTTTTGTACTTTTTCTCAGTTGTTTTTACCCGCAAGGCGCTTTTTGTTGAACCTTGGTTTTTGCTTATTAAATACTTTCTCCCTGTACTCTGCATTTGAGTCCTAGTCCTATGCTCAAGCCGTAACAATTGCGTCATTTAGTAAATTACAACAAAATGCACATATTAATTCTGGTTGTGCCTTGGACATGTAACCAATGTCATTACTTAACTAATAAAGCCAAAAGTACACCAAATGTGCTGTTTAATAAAAATCAATCAGCCGTGCTAAGTAAACAGGAAGTCACTGTAGCATCGTAAGCCGCAACAAAAATATTTATTTTGAGTAGATAACCAGCAATATTTGACTTAACTGAAAGTCAAGAGTATTAACTACTTTACACATATTATTTGTATCTTCATCCTTATAGAAATATGTTACAGAAATATTGTACAAGTGAGGATATATCCCATTTTGCTAAGCTAGCTAATGTTAATTTTGAGATATTGATATGATTCGAGGCATGCCGTGTTATTTAAAAAAAAAAGTGAATTGAAAACGTATTTGATATCACTTTTACAAGCATTTTGTTATTTTAAGTGAAAACTGTCGATCATTTTTAATGTACGTTTTCTAACATCACTCAGGCCACAAAATAGCACGCTAACATTAGCTCTGTCAGTTAGCTATGCAACAGTTAAACAGATACAGGGTGTAAATAAAAAGAAAAGATTATGTAGAGCTACAGAGAAAGCTGTTTAAGATGCTCTAACCCAAGATTAGTTTGTCTCCCATTTTCTCTCATCTGTTGAGGAAATACTAGCCTACTTAATATGACACTATAATATTACCACTGCAATGTGAAACCTTAGCCTATAGTAAGACTTAACTTAACATCTGTGTCACAAGCAGTGAAATTTGTAAAGCAACAAAAACAAATCAAGCTCTGTTCAATTTATGAAAGCGACCAAATGAAGAGGAAGAGGGTATGGGCATTGGGGAAACTGGATCATGTTGCACTTTTTGTCAATTGCCCAAAATGCAAAATATTAGTAGCCTATAGTTCTTCTGTGCATCAGATAAGTTTTTTATTTTTTATTTTTTAGTATTTTGCCTTTTTTAAAAGCCCAGTTAAATTTAAGTTATCAGAGTGTCTCAGTTTTAATTTCTGAATAAAGCCAGGGATTGCTTTAAGTGTTTTCTTGTCTAACACAGGCCATTGTGTGCAAATGATCTTAAAATTTGAATGAGTCACTGTGAAAACCACACTCACGCAGTTTATTGTCACTTTATTATGCAAGGCAGGAACATCTCAACCCCGGGTCACTACTTTAAGGATTTGGCGATCAGTTGCAGCATGGATGAAAGTGCTCAAATGCCTGTTTGACACTGAGACAGCAACTCCAGCCACTCTACACTCATGGACTTCTATTTACACCTGTGGACTGAAGATTGTGTCTTTATGTGGTCTCTCCTTTTTGATAAGACCTCTCCTGTGGGCGGTGGGTATTCCCTCTCACCAGAGAAAGCTGATAGCATCAAGAGACTCAGGCTTCTTTGAACCAATGAAATCCCAGCATTGTATCAGCAAGAAGTGTGGAGGAACATGTCCAGAGAGAGCAAATCCAACAGGATCTTTACATGACATCAGTGCAGGTTCCTCATACATAAAATGCCAGTGGGCTTTCAGTATCATGCATGAGGTGAATGGTGGTGAAAATTACTTCAATCATGACGTTAGTGCAGTTCTTTCTTTTGTACGAACAGCCCTGTAGGGTGAAATTAGCTCAACCTGAGCAATGCAATAAATTGATCTTTTCTTTTGTCATCTATTATTCAAAGAATATCAATGATATTTTTCAACTGTGGTAAAATCAAAACCTCATGCCATCAAAGTTTGTAGCAATTAGTGAAAAAAAAGAAATTCTGCTCATTAAATTTTAGGTATTTGATTTTAATTTGCCTTAAAATATGTTGATACATGTTTTCTGTAATAATTAAGAGTTAGGTTTGATCATTCACTATAATACACGAGATATTCTTTGTACAAACCGGTAACCAGGGCATTTATCTAGCATCAACACATCAATCCAAATCCGATACCAGGATAAAAGAGACCTGATAGTTTGGCAGCGTTTTGTTACCAAGATCTATGTATCAAAACCTTGTTTGATGACTTAAAAGAATACCGTGTTCCATACACTTCCCTACATAAGGTGTCTTCTGTTCTGCCCACCACAGACAATGTTTCCTGCAAAAATCAGTCAGAAGGTAAACACAGACAAACAGGGAGCCCTTGTAAACTCATCAGTTACTGGAGATGCAAGAATCAAAATAAAGTTTATCTTCCTCTCTGTGGCTTTCGTAGCGGGAGTTAGTTCTCAAAAAGGAGCTCCTCCCCTGTCGGAAATGATTCATGTCACAATTATTACCAGGTAAATACAGGGAGGATAACAGGAAGAAGCCGAAAAAGAAAAGAGAGAAAGCAAAAGCCTTGTGGCTGTACAGGAGGAGTGAACAATGAATGAAAACAACTCAAAGTGGGTCAGCAGCCTCCCAGTTTGTATATCTGGTGAAAGCAAATGCACAAGCACACGCAAATATTCCGTTACATGTGTCTCACACACATACTGAGGAACTGGAGAGGATGTTTACTGCATGAGGCACAGCATGTTTGACTAAGTGAAGCAATGCTAGCATGGCACTGTGCTTATTCATTGTTGGACCGCAGCCCTCCACCTGATACAACAATTTCACAAAGCTTCCTAACTGTGTGTCACCTTAGATTACAGATGGCACGATGATGGTCTTAGATTAGTTTAGGTCCAATTCACTCCTCACCTGTCAGATATGGTTACACAGTGAATGTAGTTGCTGTTCCCCTCTGCAGCTGTTTTGATGAAGGGGATCAGTTTGAATTACATGGATGTGTGTTCCTGTATATTGGGCAAAACATCATTTGTAAATCCAGGAGACAGGTATAGAGAGCTTCTGTGTGTGCTGGCTGGATCCTCCCTGTTCACAGCCTTCAGTCACTGCCATCTTTACATTTCATGGTTATACTCAAAGCCTGTCTTTTGGTCTCTAAAGTGAATCTAAACATGCCTTCTCTCTAATGGCCAGCAGGGCAGGGACACTTGTTTTAAAATGAAGCTAGACTGTATGCTATCTCGGGACCTGTTGGCGATCATTGTCTATCCTCATCTGACAACACTACGGGAAATATACCTGTTGCTCATGCAGCTGAAAACACGTGGCAGACCTTGCTCAAAACTAAATACATTTTTATGGCCTTTGACAAAAAAGAGTTTTTATTATAAATAAGTCTGAATCCTCTTTTTAATCTCCTGGGCCTTAGAGGTCAAGTCAAAACACGAGACATCGTCGGTGTAGTGGCATTCCCTCTGGATACCAAAGCCATCAAAGCCACCAAAGAACTGCGAGCATGGTAACTTGATTTCGCAAATCACATGAGATGCAATCCGGGTTTAAATCTTTTAATAAAATAAAAGATGGTATTACAATGTCACATGTAAGAAAAACTGTATGCTCCCGCACCTGGCACAGCTCTCTGTCTCACTCACTCACTGCATGTGCCATGTGACAGTTATTAACTTCAAAGGGAGCTACCCAATCTCATTAACCCCTTGTGCACTGGATGTTCCTTCTTTTCTTCAAAAATGCACAAAAAATGAATTTAAAACAATATTTCAATGAGCTTAAATTAACACTTCATGGGCTCGATCTACTAAAGGTTTGCGTGTATAAAAACATGTGCAAACTTGATAGCGCACGCAAAGCCAATGTACTATGCGGGAGCACCGAGGACTGCGCCTGTCAAACGAGCAAAATAGCACTCGCCATCAATTTAGCGTGTTTGCCTTCATCAATATGCAGAACATATGCAAATTATCAGAATGCGCAAAATACCGTGAGGAGGAGATGCAAATTTAATCATTTAGCACACGCAATGTGATTTATCAAACTTGAAACCGCTTGCGGTCTGTGTTTTTGCGTCAATATTTAGCACGTTTGAAAAGCAGATGCAAACTGGCACAGTGTTACTCAAAAATGGCTGCGATCACTTTCGCTTTTGCCATATCTCCTATGGAGAAACTTCTTACAGCAATCTGTTTGATTTCTTTGTTGCTGCAGCAACTCCAGATCAATGTCATCATAATAATCTGGACGCCTGCAGGGCTCTGCTGAGGTGTTTTCTGGTCTGAGCTGATTTGAGGAGTACGGCAGGGATTGTCGGAAATCTGAGGAAGATTCTCCAAAATCCTCATTAAAATAGGGCGGTCTGCACCACTTTTGCACTTGTTATCAATTACGCACGCAATCATAGTAGATCACCCGCAACACGCCCACTTATAGCACGAGCAATATTAAAGTTTACACATGCAAATTAGAGCTCATTATTTGGGATCTCAGTAGATCAGGCCCTATGGCTCTTACAGTTGGCCCAAGTAGAGTCACAAGTTCTGAAACTCAGGACTCAAGACAGACTCTTGTTCAAGTCCTGTACTCAAGTACTACAACACTTGCCTCAAGTGGGAGTTCACTAGCAAGGACCACGACCCACAAGGATATAAGTTTGAACATTTAATAAATTATTTGTGCGTCTGCCCAGCAGAAGGAGACTTGGGATGGCAGTTCCGTCTCAGCGTTATCCTGCCAGAGCTGATCTTGACCCAGGTTGTACTTGGATTTAGACAGGGGCATAGAAGAAGCGAGTACAAAGTCAGAAGAAGGGGATAAGGAAAATAGTTCATTGAAGTAGAGTAAGGTGAGGATTGGAGTAGGCTTGTCAGGTGATTGAGGGTGGGGTTTAGGCGTGGTCCTGCTCCCGAATGTAATTTAAGACCTTAACTTCATTTAGTTCAACAGTAGGCAGTAAATTACACAGCAGTTTCTCTCTCGCTTACTTCAGAGGTATGAGCCTGAAAAATAAACCTAGTTTCTTGTGATTTACTTACAATTAATGGCTTTTATGTCTGCTGAATTAACAACATGATGCAGATTTGTAAAAAGTAAAACATGCAAACTTTATCAGGTTAGTCCTTAAGAGATTAGGAAATAACTTTGAAAATGCTTGTTTTTTTTACTTTCAATCATGTCTGATGCATCTCTGAGAGTGAGGAATACACTGATCTGGAACAGTTTGTACGCTACACTTGCATGCTGATATCTGTTCATAGAGATTCATGAATTGTCTCCACTGATGGGAGCCAGCATGTCATCATGACGTTGTGCATTCCCCCTCCAAAGCCTGCCAAATCGACTATGCTATTCTGCGTAGGCTATACAAACGTGCAACAAACAGAAACCAGAACACTTAGAATGCTGAAAATTCAGACCCCTATGTATAATTTTATCGAGCAAGATCGAGCAAGTTTTTCCTCTCACAGTGAGACTCCATCTGTGGTACTGGCTGGAGTTTATTTAGTAGACTGAAGAAGCTAAGGGGAAAACTTACCACTTCTTACTCAAATATCAACACAAGCTTTCTCATAAATGATGCCTGCTATCTTCTCCTGAATGATAAACCCAATACTGACCCCCATGCACTGGCTCACAAAAGTACTTTATGAAACTATATTTACAGATAAGCATTAACGAATCAGTCAGCACAGGACTTGTTTTTGGTATGGAAGGATTTCACCTGCTGTGGGCAGACAGGATACAGGAGAGCAAGACTGAACTAACTGGTGAAGGCCAGCTCAGTCCTGGACCCTGTGGAGGTGGTGGCTGACAGGATAATTATGGCCAAGCTGTCATCTCTAATGGACATTTTTTCTCTATATATATTCTTGTGCTGTACACCTTCTTGTTTGCTGCTGTAACTCGCTGTAACGACACTGCTGAATTGTGGGACGAATAAAGGATTATCTTATCTTATCTTATCTTATCTTATTTCTATTGTAGTTGTTTCTGTCTCTCCTTTGTATTCTGAATCTTAAAGTGGTTGCACAACAGGCTGACTTCTAGGCTGTCAAAAATAAGGGTTGGCTGGTCAAGGTTTTGGGGGGGCAACCTGGGCAGTAGGTAAGTATGGTAGCCTGGAGGTTACAGAATTACAGTTTTTCAAACCCCTGATACCAACAGTGCAGGGAGGAATCCCCCATAAAATTCTAAGTATCTAACACTTTATTCCCAGCATTTAGATGTATATTTATGACAATTTGGAAACACAAAGTTATGAGGTAAACAAATGAAACCAACTTCCTACATTAAGCTCACATTCTAGTAGGATTTGATCTGTTATTATTATCACATGGTCACTTAAAGCTCAATCAAATGACAGAATTAGCTGATTGCATTTTGGGATGGCTGCTACAAGATCCTTTCTCAAGTATTTTCCACTGCAAGGGCACCAGAGAGGACATTTTATAATGTTTAATTATACAGTGGCATCCAAGGGGGAACTCCTGTGGCATTTTTCTCAGACATGAGGGCACCAGGGGAGACGTTTTCCAACCTCTGAGTACACCACTGTACCACTATCTACCAAAAAGCTCTGAAAAGTTTGCCAGAACTCCCACAAATTTATGGTGTCAGATGATAGCCAATGGGTCAGAGATTGATGTATGATCAATACTGAACAAGGCAGGAATGGGGAGCACAGTGCATCTGCCACATGCAGCAAGAATAGCAATTCAATAATGCAAGCATTTTGCCTCTAAAAAGTCTGGAGTTCAGATATCTTGAACAGACAGTTAGTCCCAGTAACCATGAAGCTATATTGTTTGTCAAGCATTAGCATGGAAAATCCCAAATGAGGCACTAACGACAAAAACATTGCCAAGATATTAACTTTGGTGAACAAATTACCTGTCACCGAGAGCAACTAAGCCTGTAATCATACATCATTTTTAGCCTTAATAAAACTTAAAATACTAAGTTAAATAAAATTCCAACCCCAGTTCATTTATCTTGAGTAGAGAAAACCAGAAGGTTTTAATTGCACCAGTTAGACCCCATTTTAATATGAGACCAAATGGGACTCTATTAACTTTCAGTCAACCTAACATGGCAAAGCGACTGGAGAGTTTTTTTGGCACTCCTGTGTTGGCTCCATATCTCCACCCAGAAGGTTCTTGCTTTGGAAAAATAGACAATAAAGCAGGCTATGCTTCGGGGCCTGGCTACCTGTGTGTTATCCAAAAGCTGCTTGACAGGCTGTAGGCCATGAAGCTTTGTCCGTCCTGTTTTCCAAATAAACAAGGTGGCAATGACCGAATACTGTATCCCCCCAATCCTTGGACTGTGAAAAATAGGGAGGAGCTAATCAGATGGACACAAAACAATAATAAAGGAAGCTGAAGCAGATAGATAGATTGTACCTTCTTGGAAATGGCTGCTAAACTCCTCTCAACCTTTACCACTGACCTTAACCCCGACATTGTTGAAGCTGGCGGCCGTGCTATCTGGCCTTCCCAGAAGTGGAGTCACTTCTGTTCAGTGCTCCTCCTTGCCAGCATCAGGATGGAGTCCAGTGAAAGAACTGACTATACAAGGTCAGCAGAGGGGTCTCACAGCCTTTGAGGGCTAAATAAACTGCAGGCACTGCCTTTGGAGCATTAAATCTAAAAGGGAAGCAGCTATGGGAGGCCTGAGGAGAAGAAGGGGGTTGGAGGAGGGGTGACTCTGCATGATGCACTGCTGGCTAAAAACATCACACTTCCTCTTGATGTATACGTATTTATCCCTCTGATTTGGTTTCACTGAGCTGTTTTGTAAGGAAAATAGGCCTGCATTTGTCTTATGGACATAATTAGGTCAGTGGAATGGATGATTAAGTCTGCAGCAGAACGGATGATTCAGTGTTTATGACCGTGTAGTTTATGCAGTGATGCAAATAGCAGAAACACATTCATGCACTACGTACTCTGCTGCCTGCTTGAGGTTGTGAATCATGTATTAAACACTCTCTTTCATCTACATGTAATGGCTAGACTGAACTATATCTTTCTCAAATTGAGTAGGGTGCAAATATATGCAGGGCAGGATGTAATAAAAATTTAGAAATTTAACCACAATTACAAAGTTGCTTAATTGCATGTTCCCCTTTTACATAAATCAAAAGTTGAGAGCGTGGTATAGCAATGTGTTTATTCACCCATCTGTTTATTCTATGATGAATGAACCATGTCCCACACATAGGATGCACTAAGAACAAAATCATATATATATATACACCACTAGATGGCAGCACCACTCAAAGCTGCATTGTCATCCTTCCACACATACATTCACTCTCAGATCCAGGCACACGCACACACACACTTTCACAAGTGACAACAATGATGCCTGCAGGTGCTTCCACGACTCTTAGCTCCTCTACGCTGCATCCGCTTTGCATGAGAAAGAGACAGACATTAAAATGGCGAGATGATGCTGTAGCTTTGTAGGCGACTGTATGTTTTTTTTTAAAGTGAGTGTGCTTGTGCGCAGCTCTGTGTGAATGCCAGAGAAGGTATTAGCAGAGGGTGAGAGAGATGGTAGGGAGAGAGCTGCAGCCAGTCAGGGTCTCTTTACACCAGCAGGAGGGCTGTGTGAGATACTATTCCCTCTTCAGTGTTTGGAGTTTATCCAACTTGTCCAGTTTCCCATCCCATTCAGGACGCTAAGAGGAAGTTGGACTCCCATCAGCAGTCCCATCATCGGCCTCCCAATTTGGAGAGGAAGTCATTAATTTCCTAATAGACGCGAAATTGCTTCGTCATTCAGAGAGAGCTCGTCGTTGAGAGGGCAAACAAGGGCTAATTAAAATGCTCTCAGCGCACATCAACAGCCTTTTTACGGAATTACTCAACCTTCTGCGTGTGTTCAAATAAACAAGTACTCGGACTCGCTCTGAATAACCACATTTCATGCTGCGTTCATGGCTTCACACACGTGGCGCTGGTATTCAGAGCCTCGACGCGGATGTGACCTTGAGAAGGGGAAGAAGAGATACAGGCGGTGCTCGTAGCAGCAGCAGCAGCAGCGCACAGGGCTAATCTCCAGAGCATGTCGCTCGATGTAGGGAGCTGATAGTGAGCAGCTGCAGAAGCCTCTCCAGCAGTGGAGATATGTATCGCTCCAGATTTGAGACAGAGCCCCTCAGAGTGAGGGAAAGGATTTGGAAGGCGAGTTTAAGCAGCTGCAGTTCAGCCTCATTTTCTGCTCCATTTTATGTCAGTAGAGGTAATCCAGTCTGAGAAAAAGGCAATGAAATGAGGTGACACTGTGCTTGGGGCTCAAACTTGTAGAGGATGTTGTAGGGAACAGTGGGATTGTGATTTATTTTGCAGCCCTAATATTAAATGAGTGTTTGAATGGTTTGCAGTTTTTTTTCGATATTCGTCAGTGTACGTAGTTGCACACAAATCTGTTCCTAAACTCACCCCCACACACACCAAACACACACATAACTGTATTTGGGACATATTCCTGTCACAGTTGGGGAACTTCCAGGACAGCTGCGCCCTCTAACCACTGTCTGATTGATTTCTTGGAGCAAAGATGGCCTGTGCGCTTTCATCTTTATGCCTGTACGTTCCCTGGATGACCCAACACTCGCACTTCTCTTTCTTCTTCATTTCTCTCATTCACCCCCCTTTACCCTCGACCTGTTACTACCCCACCACAGGCAGCCTGTTTCTCTGAAATGGACCTCATTACCTGAGCGTGTGCCAGCGAGGTTCACCTGGGGACAGCTGCACCCTCCACAGCAACCAGGTGATATGTTTTGGTAGCGGGTGGCGAGACGGGGCCACTCTGCCTTAACAGCTTTCGACAGGTGAAAGAGACGGGAGGTGCAATGTGCAGCTGTGCCCCACACGTACCTGGTAGCAGATCAGCAGCAACGTCTCCTGAGGAAGAAGGGACACAGCTGCGATATTCAAGATTTGTTCCACTGTGTAGAGCTGTTGTTCATTGATGGCACATGTAACTCGAACCCATAATCATATCATCAGTCCAAAACCTTTGCATTGACAGATTATTAGGAAAAATAAGACATCTTTGGATGCTTCTCTAATTTCTTGCTGAGAGACAAATGAGAAAATCAATACCACCGTCTGGCCTGCGCTGTAAATAAGATACAGCCAGAAGCCGATTAGCTTATTAGCTTGCGTACTTGCTGGATTTGACTAAACAAATTTCCTAACCAGCACCTTTTAAGCTCATTAGGAAGCCCTACTGGGTATTAATTCATCAAACTTGACAGTAATAGGTAATTTTAGGTAAGACAAGTGAATTAAGGTCCAATTTGCAACAAAAAAAGCATTACAGACATGCAACACTTTCTTCTGCATTTCAAGGTTTTTTATGGGTTGATATCACATTTGTTTGTGATCCCTAGTGTTGGCTTGACACAGTGGCTAGAAAGGGTAGCTTAGTTCAAAGTTTAATGCGTAAATGTGAAATTTGATCTAGCTTGCTAACATTTCTCACATGATGTGAATGATTATTTTTAACTACATCATAAGATTGGATTGGAAATTAGGGCCTATGTCCCTTGACAGCATTTTGTGTGCTAGCAGTGCCCATGTCCTCAATGTTAGAGCGCTGTTTTCTAGGTTACCAAAGTTATCCTGCAGCACATCTGCTTCCCTTAGAACTGAAAAATAAGTCTGTTTTAAAATGCTTTGTATTTGCTTTCATTCAACAGCATTTAAAGACAGGGTCAAATCAGTTGAAAGGAATTTTGTTGAAGCATTAGCAGCACCTCTAGACCTGGGAGCGTTACGTAAAAAAAACAAAAAAACAAGTGTGGTTAACTTCTCTGTACAGACTTCCACCACTGATGATGACAAAGTTAATATCAGAAGTTCAACCCTTACTTGACTTTGATTGGTTGATGATCCAGATGAGACACTAACGGGTGCAGCAGTGTTCCAGAAGTTAAACTCCTTACATCTTTTTTTTGCCAGTGCAAAAAACATCATCAGTGGACACAGCCCCTAGCTGTGGTTGCTTCTTCAATCTTTGTGAATTGCAGGCTTCTCCTTACACCTATGTCCCTTTTCAAATTTCTGCTAGGGTTAAACATGGAATATATGACTATTAATGGAGGAGGCTTTGTTTTAAGTTTCCTTTGACAGATCTGTGCTTGTTTATGAAAATATTGCACTGGGGTAAAACTACTACTTAATGTAAGGCCGACTCATACAACCCCAGTAGAGCATTGTAGTTATTTTTAATAGGTAATGCACTTGTTCAACACTTCTAACTCACATGCTAAAATGCTGTCCAGTTGCTCAAAAACCGAAGCCAAGAAATTACCATTAGCCCTTTTTTGTGAGCCAAAAAAACCCATCACATAGCCCCGTGAAATAAAAGTTATGTTTTGTTTTTCAAAGGTTGAAGAAATAATTTTGAATATTTTAGCCATTCAGCTTTTGGGTGTTGGATTTTTAGGCAGGTTTTTGAAGTGTGCCAGATTAGCTCTTTCTGTTGATTCAGTCTTTAGGCTACACTTACATATTTAATGAATGGAAATTACAGAGATATCAATTTTGAATCTACTGTAACATTCAACAACACCTTTAACAAGTATGATTTCAAAGATGTCAGTCACTGGAAGTCTTATTTGTCAGCACGTTGAGGATAATTTTTCCAATATATTTTTTTAGCCAACCAGTGCATTCTGTCAGAGGTATTAAATTACAAATGGAGCATGACCAGGCACATAGGACAGTGGGGGGTGGATAGTCATTTACATCTCAGAGCCAGTCAAGGATAGCGAACCCAAATGGAACTGCCACTACTGTCTCCCTCTTGGTTTTATCAGGCACTCTCTGAATTAGCGCAGTATGAAAATATAAACCGTAATATGGATTTTCCAGGCCTCCCCTCATAAAGATAGCTCAGACTCCACCACCCACGGCCCGTGCAAGGAGGGACTGTGGAAGATCACAGGGTGCACATTTCATCGTGCCGGTCTGAACCGTGAATTAGCCATGCATGACAGAAAAATACAAGGCATGAAATTAGCTACAGCTTCCCTCCTCTGTGATCTGTCTCTCTAGACATCAGTTATTCTCTGCTGTATTATTTGCTAAACTTTCCACCAAATAAACCAGCAGAAAATTCAGATTGGAATTATTGCTGAGGGTCAGCACTGCAGGGTGGTGTGGAGAGCCAGGTTTAATACAGTACAGCCACATCATTTGCTAATGTACAAGATTAAAATTGGAGCAGTGTGTGATGCATTTTAAATGAGTACATATATTTTTAACTGGCAGTAGCCGAGAGTTGTTTCAATTATTTAAACACCAGGGTATTTCAGGTTAAAAAATGTTTATGGGAGGAGAACATTGGTGAAATGATGCCTTGAAATGATCAGGTTTTCTGTCCCATCTGATTTTTAATTCTCACAAATTACTTGTTACTCAGAACTGAAGAAGCTTTTCGAAGGAGGAAGTGAAACGTTTTACCAGCTGTTACTAAGCACAGCCTTGAGATACAATGACCTGGATGACTGAGAACCTTCACAGACACAAACTACTGCATCAGTAGACAATCTAAAGTGGTTAAAGCGTGGGTTGTCTTGTGTGTCTTTTGACCAGTTTGTGATGGATACTAGCTTAGTACAGTGGAACAATTATAGAGGACATTTTCCTGAAAGTCTTAAAAGACTCTGAAGGATATTTCGCCAAGCACCGTTTTCATTTGAGGTTTAATTCCCTGTGCTACACCTTGAGATCAATGCACACAGTTACACAGAGCGCTTTATGTCCCCATGTGATATACCTATACTTGTCCTTGTAACATACAAGGAAAGGGACAAAAAGGATGTCAATTGCTGTGCCTTTGGGGGAAAGGAGTCACTCGACATTGACTCAATTGACCCTGCTCTCCCACTGGATTGAAGTGTTTTTGGCTGAGTGAACAGTGTTTCAAGGTTATAGAGAGGGATGCAGTCAAACGTAATGGCAGCCTGTAATGAGTGTTTTCCTGTGGGATGGACTGTGACTTTGTGGATGGCAGGTGATTGGAGGCTTAGGGGAGGACAGATTAGAGACTCTCCTGCCATCTTTGAGTTCAGACTAATTTAAACTGATAAAGCATGCACTTCTTTTCTTTAAGTTCTTCTCTCATGCTCTTCTTCTTCTCTCGTCTTATTTTTGTCTGAATCTGTTTTGTGTTTCTACATCACTTACTCCTCTTTCCTCATTCTTGTCTCATTCAGTCTCTCTTTGTTTCTGTCAGAGCTCCCATTTGATTAAACCTGTTTTGTTTTTCCTTTATTTGTCTGTCACCATCTCCACCCCACAGTTTCTGTGATATCCTTTACAATTCTCACATATTTTACTCTCATTTATAAAAGCTTTACTCTCACTTTTACAGCATACATTCGCATGGCTTCTCCTTCTTTGATTTCCCATCCATATGGTGTGCCACGCACAGATTAAAACATCCTCAATTGGCTCTTTATGAAGGGACTCATTGGAGTTAACCTCTAAATAAAACCCTGCAAGTCTGAAATTTGGCTTGCAGTATGAGAAAAGCATTTGCCTTGAACTTTTGCCTGAGAAATAAAGAACAACTCAACTGGACTGTACACACATGCTTATCGCCCACAGGCATGTTCACATACACATGATGGACATGTGTCCAGATTGCAAAAAAGCCCACTCATGTGCACAATGTTGCCTTCCACATAACCATTCTATACAATGTTTTTGTGCAACATACCATTTCAAACTGTTATATAAGCTTTCTTTTATTCTCAGATCCTTACATTGTTAAAGGTCATTCCACGCACTCCGAGTCCACATCCACACAGTCGCCTCTCTGCATGAGCCATGCCACAGCAGTAAATGGTGGAGAATAAGAGTTATCGGCCTGAGCATTGTGGCAGAAATAAGTGATAAATCACAGCGCAGTGCTATGTGGACACTTCATCAGGCTGTGCATTTGCTGAATATGCCGGCTGTAATACTGAAGCGATGAGTGCCATCACTTGTGATTCTCATTGTAATTAATGTCAGCGCAGAAAAGGCAGAGTGTGCAAGAGAGAGATAAAAGGAGAGGCAGAGGGATGGAAAGACAGAAGGTGGAAATAAGCAATTAACATTCCTGAGAGGAATGTTTAATTTAGTGTCAGACCAAGTGTTGACTGTGAGCTGATGTTGGTTATAGAAAGAATGGGGCCATCTAAAGGTAGACCAAAAATAATTCCCATTATTTTGTGTATTTCAAGTTGTTACATATTTAGCTAGCACAGTTCACTGTTGCTATAGCTAGCATGTTGATTTGATTGGCATATGTTACAAATGTGCAATTGAACATTTCTATTTCATAAAACTCTAGGTACTGTGTCATAAACTCAAGACTCATAACCCAAAGTTGAAATAGCTAGTGTGTTAACAAATAGTTGCCTATGCATCTAAAAGACATTAGCTGTGTCCCAATTCAGGGGAGGATCAGTCGAGGGATCCAGCCTTAGTAACTCGTCTATCCTGCCCTTGCTTGCAATTCCATTGAGTATAAACCAAAATCTTATATTTAATGTATAATGCTTGAATTTCATTTTGAGTCTTGTTTCTGCTCACCGAGTCAAATGTGCACTCCATTTTAACTCAGTATCCAAAAACTGAAAAAAGTATCTTTCTTTGTAGCTAGTCAATGTTAAAATATTTGAGTTAGCTTGATGCTATTGTTGTCTGTGTTTATCCATCTCCCTCTATCTCTCCAACACGGTCGCAGCAGATGGCTGTTCAACATGAGTCTGGTTCTTCTTAAGTTTCTGCCAGTTAAAAGTTTTTCCTTATACTGTAATTTGCTAAATGTTGTTAAGTGCTTTGCTCATGGATAAAGATAAGACAGAAACTTATCTTATTTTGATGTTGGTCTTTGTAAATAATAAAACTAAGAGCAAGCTCAGGAGCTGCTCTTTATGTAAAGTGACTTTGATTGATTGATTGATTGATTGATTGCTAACAGTGGGGTCTTTTGATTAAAGTAAGGGGACTAGCATAGCTTTTGAGCTAACAAAATAAAAGTGACCACCTACAGGAAGCAGAACTGTGAGAGTTACATCTAAATGTATGTTTCATACAAGCGGCAACCTCCGGTCTCAAACTATGAAGCCCATGTGGAAGTGTTATAAACTGCAATTCATCGAGAATCCGCTTGAGGCTGCCTGCAGAAACACTGGAAACCACATACACACCCATTCAAAAAAGATGATATTTGCAGCATTAATAAACATGTTTACAGCCTGGTTCAAAAAACGGCTTGGGTCTACGTACATAATTTCTCTATGGGTACACACTGTATGGTGGGTGAATTTTTTTCTAATGCGACGGTTCAGAAGATATTAAGATTACGAGTTTTTGCCCAAATAAGGACATGACTGACTTGACTCCCGGACGGGAACACATAGCTGTTGGCTAGGAGGCTCAAACTTCGCCTCTTTACGTCACACTATGCCTGGTTGAGTTCAGCATTTCTAATATGGCTGCCGCCGTGGATTGGCTTCAGAACAGCACTCAGGAACAGATGGGTGAAATCACGGATACTATGTCCATTATTTATACAGTCTAAGGTGTCATATCCTAAAAACAAAAACACTGGAAATGCACAAAAATCAGTTCAAAGAGCTAAGGAGAACTGCAACAGACAGTTTAATTGCCTCAAAAGAGAGCACTAAGCATTATCAATGGCCTTGCTTTATTCCAGTGTGTCAGCTAGCCATTAAAGTTAAAGTGAGCCTGCATGAGCAATACATGGAGCTAAAGCAGCAAAATTGACTTTAATTAGCATCAGTTAGCCACATTTACATTTAGTTTTTTCCTGCCTTGATATGTCAAATATCTCATTCAAAAGAGGCGTCAGGCAGACAGCAATGCACCCTATTTATCCCTAAACCAAAAAATGCCTTTAAATGAAACCTTTAAAGCAAAACTTCTCTTCAGAAAAGGGATTTTATTAAACATAGGGCAGTTAAGAAAACTCAACATTATAAATAAGTAATGTTAACGAACATAAGTGGATCTAAAGGGTAATAATGAAGATCTCAAGACTAAGATACATTTGAATTACGTCCCATTGAAGAAGATCATCCTCACAAAACTACAGTCATACAGCTTAGTAATGCAAGCAGCTGATTACTACCAATATTATAACATTCATTGGCTTGCAATCTGTAGGGGCTTTTGAAATAGTGAAATAGTGCTAATGGCATTACGCTGCTTATACTTTGGTCCCTTGCTGGAAAAAATAAGACCACAATTGAATCTTTTCATGCAACCAAAATCTAAAGTGAGAACCCTAAAAATGTCTCAAAGTTTGACGATATCTATCAGGTAAGCATCCAAAGCAATGGAAATAGTCTTTGCTGGACCAGGATATGAAACAAATCTCAGTTACGTATGACTTGTATCAATAGTATGTTCTTTGCTACGCTTTCTTGCTAGCTACAAAGGCATTTCATGGTCCACAAATAACTTCAAGACTTCAATGAATAACTCATGTTGCAAATGTACCCCCTGTGATGGGTGCTAACATGTTGCGCTGGTGACATAATTTGAAGCAAGGGTCTGCAAAAAAGAGATCAGCTGGTGGAGCAGCTTTATTGGCATCCTGTATCTTCCGCTAGCCACATGTAACACACATTTAACCTCCTGATAAAATGTCCAAGATCCCTCAGATTGGGATTGGCCTGGGCTGTTGTGGTTGAGCCCAGAAAGAGTTACAAGAGAGACTCCTTGCTCTGTTACTACCTCTGATGCTGGCTCAGCACTGGGATAACTTGGTCCCTCATTGTGACATTCATATTGAGGCTGAGATGTTACATGGGTTGTACTGTCATGCATTGAAGTGGAAACAAAACATTAATGCATCAATTCACAGCCCCCCAATTAACTGTCTATTTATCTTGACTTAAATGCTCGTATGTCTAACGTTTCAAACAAGGTTGTTACTTTCTTAGAAACCAGAAAAATGCCACACACACACAATCTTCTCTTTTCACAAGGGACTGACTCGGCTAGGTAAGGGATGCATTTATATCCTTACTGACGCACTGTAATTGTAAATGTAAACCCAAATCAAGATCTTTCCTAAGCATTGCAACCAAGAAGGTTCCTAAACCAACTCTGAGGGCTTTCCGATGGCACCATTTCACATGTTTGTTTGGCTTTTTGCTGGAACCCTCAACGGTTAGATATATCTTTAGATGTTCATTGAAATTGGCCCATGCCACGCCTAACATATAAGGCTCTTAGTTCTGTCTTTCAGTGTCTTCCTACTCTATTTTATGGTCTTATATTACATTGTGTTAAAATCTATGTGAATGATGTACCATTAGATAGACCAGGTTTTAACGCTCTGCATTGAAACCTTTCATTCAGCTGGTGAAGTGTACCCCTGACATCCCTCCATCACATGGTGTATTTTCTCACCACTCTATCATGTTTTGCTCTCATTTTCGAGGTGTGTGATCAGCGGTCAGCCTTGGAAATAGAGAGGAAGCAGAGTGGCTGTATGAATTACAGAAAATAAGTGAGCAGTGAGAAATAGGAAGCACATTACTAAAAAGGGCTATCTAGCTGTCTGAGCATGGTAAGAAACAAGAAGAGGATCATGTATTTATCTAATCAGACCTGAGGTTTTCATAATGAACACCAACAGATGGGAATTATTGCTCTGTCACTCAAATTAGACCCTTGTTACAGAACTAAAAGAAAAATATCCTGATCTAATTTCTCTCTATATGCACCTCTCACATGCTCTCTTTTCTCCTGGCATTAATTATCGGTTAATACATTTGTCACACAGTGCATACGCCTTGTTTAATGTGCAAACTGACAGATGTCTCCTCTTGAAAAGACATGGTACTCAGCTGTTTAAAAGTCAAGAGTCTACTAATGAGCTTTGCAGAATTGAGCATGCACATGCATTTATTTTGTTTGATTTTCCCCCCTGAACAATACTGTGTGATTAAATATCATTAAGCTTTCAGGTTAATTTCTCATTGTTTGTAAAGGGCAGACACAAAAAGCAGAGTGCCCCTCTATTGTTCAGATCTGCTCTGCTCTAATGTCCAAATCAATGTTTTGTATTTTATTCTGAGCATTTTAGTACAAGCTTAGTGATCCAATTCTGTTGTGTAAAAAACAAACACCTGCAGCAATTCTTTCACAGAGCACCCCAAAGCTCAGCGGTATTTAAAATCCAGCACACCTCTGATCGACATGCATGGTGCATTTTCCCGTCCTCTCTGAACCGATAGCAACAATGCATATTTAAAAACCTCAGGGAGAGGCAACAAATTAAAGATCCAGTTTGAGAAAAACAACAACACGGACTCTGTTCCCATATTAGTCTCATGTCACCATGTTGCTGCATTTCTGAGTCCCTATTTTCTCTAAACTGAATTTAGAATTCCCTCTAGTGGCCCACGCATCCCTGCACTGTAGGAACAACAGGCCTGTTGATCAATGCCACCTTAATTCAAGAGCATGGATTATAATAGAGGCATTAGCACACATTGATTAGAGCTCAAGTGAGTGGGCCAGTTGCCGTATGAACAGGGAGTCGATAGAAATATCACTTGCATAACTTGACAAAGACCAGAAAAACCCACCAGATCACAGGAGGATTTAAATGTCTAACGCAGGCTTTACGTGTGTGTGTGTGTGTGTGTGTGTGTTAGTGTGTATGTGTGTGTGTGTGTGTGTGTGTGTGTGTGTGTGTGTGTAGGTCTGTGTGTGCGGGTGTGTGTGTGCCAGCACGTATGTGTGTTTCTCATGGGGGGAGGGTGTCATGATTGTCGAGAATAGTAGAAATTCTCGGGTTGACCTGCATGTGTGAACACTAACAGTCATCCCAACTTTACCTAGACCTTTTCCTGCCAGCCCCCCAATAAAATTTCTGCACAGTCAGGTTGAGCTGATGGTTGAACGCAGCTAGAAATATTCTGGAAAATTTTAAAAGAGAGAGTGGCGATGACAATTAAATCTAGTATTTAACAGTGCTGTTGTAGAAGAGTGACAAGTAAGAGGATGAATGAAACACTAAGTTGAGGAAGGAGAATGATTTCCAAAACGAGAACACCAACAAGATGTCTTTGCATTAATCAGTTTACGTTTAATATTGATATAAATTCAAAAACAATCATCAGAGCGTTGGTGTCTGTGTGTGACAGAAACACAATGAAAAGGTCAACTTTTATTCACCTGTCATCTTTTGGTTTTTGTTCAGTGCTGGGCAAGTGACTGGTATATATTGGTAGATGGTTCAAATTTCTAGTTACTACCATCATTAAGTTAGTTTCTGTGTCATAAAAGTAATGAGTTACTTGAGTTACTTCTTTTTGCTTCAGTACTCTTATAACTGTACCCTGCCTCATATCTCAGCTGTATTTTGCTAACTAGTTCTCTGAAAGCACTATAGTCCTACAACCTCTGTTGGTTCTGATCAAGTTTGTTGTAACTTGATCAGGTAGAGGCAGGTGGGAGAGAGGGTAAGATGTAGACAGTCAATTAGAAAAAGGACCTGCAGTAGAAACTTCCTTTTAGTTGCATTGCAGATGATACATTTAAAGCCAGACTAGCTATTTGAGAAGCGAGCCTGGACTTGGACTGAAGAGGCAAAGTATAAGAGCATAATTTCAGTGTCACTTGTAAGCAGACACATGATAGTAGGGATTAGTCAAAGCTAAATTGTTGTCAGATGACCACCAAAATGCTGATAGGTTAAACACTTCAGTCATCAAACAGAAACCACAAAGCTTCTGACGCCCAAAGTTGTGCCGCATTCCTTTAGATTCTGCATTTACATAAATCATCTTTTAATTTGAAGTGGTTTGCGTGTAACCAAGTGAGCTCAGTTTGTTATTTAAACACTGGTGTACAGATTTCTGATGAAGCTTTTCACCTGAACATGTCTATTATGAATGCAAATTTGAAGCACATGCATGTGCAATTAACATCGCCCCAGCAAGATAAAATGCAGCTCTTTCCTGTAATGTCCTGTATCCGAACTAAGATAACAGGCCATTTGGCGGGTAATCGGATTAATGAAACAATCGGGCAATCAGCAATCATTAACCAACCGAGCCATTTTTTTTAGGGGGGGCTGAGAAAACAACAATAAATGGATAAATGGAGCCAATCGTCTTTATCGGTGAGCAGCACATTGCTCATCCACACCCTCTGCAGCCAGTCATCCGAACCTTAATTAACTCTCTGGAATTGGGTGTTTTTTTTGGCCTCGATGTTCATCCCCAGAATTCACAGTGCTGGAGATTATCTTTATCTGTGGGTTTTTTTTTGTTGGGTAATGATAACCAGGGTGTACTGCAGGGCTTGGAAAAGCATGCCTGGGGCAATAATATTTCCACTCTGCTTGCACTTCTATTGACTGTGCTTTGGCTGCCCGAATCTGTCTTAGAGTCAGTCAGTGAGAGACATGATCCCGTACTGCTCTCAGGGTGAAAGAGAGTATCAGCTGCTGTCAGACCAGACATACTGCTTCATATTTGTTGGAGAAAATACAGTGAAAGTCCAGAATTCCTCAGAGGGGCTTAGAAGGTGAGATCATAAACTACATAAATATGGACGTAGCCATTGTAACCTCACCCATTGGTTCCTCCATCCAATTTTTGGCCATCCCCATGTTGATTTACTGAACCGAAAGTGAGTACATATTTAGGTGAGTGTGGTCAACAAACTGGGGCAGGCAAATGGCAATTTATTAAGTCTGAATCTTAATCTTAATCTACATTCATGACAAATTTGAAGTCACTTTCCTGTAATATGAATTTCTATTTGTTAACCAAATTGTGTAGACAGAAGGAAATAAAAAACCTCTTGAATCTTGCGAGCTTGTGGCTTCCTCAAACTCATCCCAGTTCAAAGAGTGGCAGAGGAATATCATGCATCAGTGATCTAACATATCTAAAATATCTCCTTGTCCCCAAAGCTAACCATCTACTACATACATTCTGACAAATTTCAGTCCACTTCTGCGTAGGTCAGACTCCAACACCTGCTGGTAACTGCTAACAAATAATTACTAGATTTTCACTCTTGTGATGCTCGATAACAGATTTCTTGGCAGGGAGGTTGATGTGATTACATGCTTAGGTAGCTATATTGTTTGTACAATACTTGAGTGAAAAATCCCCAAAAGGAACCAACAACAAAACAGCATGAGAGGTTAGGTTCAGTGCCTTAGCTGGCTGAGGTAAGGACCTGCAGCAGCTAGCCACTAACAGTCACTCAAAGCAACCACGTCCTATTTTTGTTTAACTATCAGCCTGAATGTTACAACAAGTGAGTTGTTTAAGTCCAGCCCCGGTATACTGATGCAAAAAAGAACATTTTCTTTTGCAACCTTAACATTTTTTTATATCAGGCTCTGGTGTTAATATGTTTAATTCTGCTGTTAAGTTGTGAACAGTATCACAGGGCTTATGCCTCTTTTTCCACCTCCATATGTGAAATGATGCGGGCCAACCAGAAATCCATTCAGTCTAGCCTGTACTATTCCAAACTTGAAAGTGCCTCCAGGAGGATTTCAGAGAGATCATAGCTAGCTAAGCAAATAGGCTGTTAACTAGCTAACAGGCTTTCTCCTTAAGAAATGCACTACCTTGCGCTGAAAACTAGAGGCATCCATATAGGGGAGAACGGGGTTGGTTGGCACACTCGTTATATCTCGCCACCAGAGGGCACTGTTTCTCAAATTGGGGTATGGACATTTCCAGAATTAGGATCAGAGCTCACCTACATAGTCTTCTCTAGAGTAAAACAGCTGAACTTAAGGTGAGAGGACTTTTTGTGTTTTCCATGCCAAATTGTAAATATTCAGCTCCTCAGTATTTTTCTTCTAGGCTTTTAAACCGTGGGTTTATAACAAAACAAGTGTTACCGTTACAAAGTGGGAGGGAAAAGCTATAGTTTAGATTTTTATTAGCTAGCTAGCTAAATAGTTGTTAGATGGTTGTTTGCCTTGATGCTAGCAAAAAATTCCAGTTGGGGTTGGTTGTCACATTCTCTTTGGGGTTGGTTGTCACATGTAACAACCAACCCCTATGTTGGCAAAATCATGCATGGTGAAATGAGTTGGAGTGTGCAGACCCTACATTTGCCATCACTGTAACTCAGACAGTGACTGCATGTAGCCTAGTGGAGTCGGCCATTATTGTTAGGCCTATTTGTTTTGTTCTTTATGTTGTTATATAGGCTGGCCTAAAGATGTGTTTCCTGTTCATGGTCCTTGCTCATTTTATGTTAAAATTCATTAAGTTATGTAGGCCTATCACTTGTCAGTGCAATTAAACTTTCAAATTTAGTTCTGCCTTCTTGCCTTTTCTAAAAGATTTTTCCCATTAAAACACCATTGTGACAACCAACCCCATAGTGTGTGACAACCATCCCCGTGATTGGGTTGGTTGAGTGTCTTTGATAGTTAATTGCCTCTTTGATACAATGAGTTGGAAAATGAGAGGGACGCACCTTTCAAGCCAACACCTTAAGCTTCAATTTAATGAAGGAATATTGAAAGATGTTTTGATGATGCGCAATCATCAAAACAGTAAAAAGTGACACAACCAACCCCATTCTCCTCTACTCACAGGTCTATGGGAACCGGACACTTGCTGAAGTGGAAGCAAGGTGTACAGTAAATGTGAACTGACTTGATTCTGAAGCCAGCCTCTTGTGGCCATCCAAGTAACTGCAGTTTTTGGCACTTCATGGTCTTTATTCTCAGCCTCCAAGGTTGCTGCCTGAATAAATGACTACAAAATGTGTAGGAGCCTTAACAGTGTCTAAAAAGGTAATACATGGAAAAAAATACAACTACAGAGACTCGATAGGCAGGTTTCCATTTCTCCAAGGGCACGTAATGTTACTACTTCTACCTTCTCCTCCTCCTCTTGTCAAGCGTGAAGTAATGGCAGTGCAGTGAAACTGCTATGTTTGCTCTTTCATCCCCCCGTAGAGCATCTGGTTGGTTTGAGCCGTGTAGCTGAGGTAACATACACCCTGGGCCCCAGTGTGAAACGTCACCCACTAACAGCGATGGCATCTTCTAGCCGAGCGTTTTCATTTTCCTAAGCTTATGCTAAATATGGCCCTATTGTACAGCTAGGGGTAACTGCTGGAGACGGAAAGAGAGACAGAGTGATGGGAAAGAGGTGGAGGGCAGGGTTGTTGAAGGTGAAGCAGGGACACACTGAGCTGATGGGGGAATGTGGAGGATGACAGAGACACAGGCTAGGGGGAGGTGAAGGGGTGAATTGTGTTGTCATGTTTCACAGCAGCTCCGGGGTAAAAGGCTAATTTGACGTCAAAAGGGGAAAGAAGGAAGAGAGAGGAAACACAATGAGGCTAATGTGGAGCGATACATGTGGATGGGGGAGATGAGCTTGAAGAGTAGACTCATTCAAACAGTCAGGTTCACTCATTCAGTTTATTCCCATGGAGGGCTAATGTACGAGAGAGGCAGACAGAGTGGGTGGGATAGAGTGAGAGATAAAAAAGAGGAAAGGGAAGCAGAAAGAAATACAAGCTCAGGGCATAAGTAGGAGTGTTACATCATGGAATTGTAAAAAGATTGGGTCAGGTGGGAGTTTGTCTCCTCCAGGACTATATTGAAAGAGTCTACAAAAAACATTTTGCCTGATAACTCAGAGAGCTTATTATCCCACAATCTTCCACTGGCAGGTCAAGCCATAGTCAGCACCTCTGGGCTCTCTGGATGAGAACTTTGCACCATGGGGGGCTTCTTCCTCCTGCTGGTGGAACAAACTGCACAGACACCCAGGGGCACTGCTCACTGAGTGCTTTTAATAAACAGGCCTCGAGGGCTTTGCTTTTTTAGGAATGCGTTACATGTTCATTAGTAAGTCTCTTCTTGACTCTTAATTTGAATCCTGTTGTCGTTTACCTCCTTGTAGTGGTGGTAGAAGTCTTGACAGTAGCCTTTGTTTAACTAGCTCCTGTTACAAAAGTCCTAGTTCTCAAAAGCATTGCATGGCTATTGCACCTGCTGAAACAGTGCAAAGGAGCAAAAAAGACATTGTCTAATTGTCTTCACTAAAGATTACCACAAACTACACTTCAAAGCAAATAACATCACTGTGCTCTGATGTCTGCATACATGCAAATGAGTCATTACGCATTAATTTGGGGAGAATAGACCCTTTGCTAAGCGGATAACAGGCATATGCAGCTACAGTCAAATTTTACTGTCTGCTGAGAGTACTGTAGGTGGTTCCAGCGATCATGACAACAACCCCACCTATGGATGACCTAAAAATAATCTATATGTACATGTAGTCTGTTAATATTACTTTGACATTACTATTATCATGGGTTAAATCAGTCTGGATACAAGCCACACACTATGTGGAGAGCAAAAATAGGTAGAATGCAATCCACTGTACTGACATCGCAGCGCCCATCAGTAGTTATTAGGTGACACTTTTATTTAGCTCTATAAATAGATTATGGATCAATCATGTCAACAACTCAGCAACAAATCTGCTTGAGACTGTTGTGACAACCAATCAATGTTTAGATTTTCCGTTGTATCAAAAAAGATGGTCCTCCATTCAACAGACATTTGAAAAGTTGTTTTCTTTTCGTCTTGACAGAACTGACAAAAGTTTTTACTTTTGACAAATTTGCAAGGTGATGTTATTGACAAGTCTAAGACCCACTGATTGTGAGTTTATTACTAGAAAATTGGTTTCCCTATTTGTGAGTTTATATCACTGAAATAAGCAAGATGGCAGCTTCTGTGTAACTTATTATTTACAGAGAAACTGAGACTCACCGGAAACAGATTAACTGGCACTCCTCCAGGGAGTTGTAATGAACTGAAAAATGATGGCGTTTGTTTTGCAGATACTGTATGTTTGAGCTGGGGAAGTTTGCTTTGCTTTTGAGCACACAGTGGCTTCAAAATGATTTATTGCTCACAGCTGACATCAGAATGAATAAGAAGTGGGCCTGGTTGTCACCCAGACAATAGCTCGTAGCTGCAGCTATTCATTTGGCTAAATTCTTCAGGGAAAATAGATATGATCTAAATCATGTCAAATAGTCATTTTTGCTTACAGATCGATGCTTCTTGACTTTAAGTATACTCAGAATAAGAGTTACTAGAGGCAATATTAAAAGAACCTGAGAAAAATATCTTTTCAATGAAAGAAGGAAACTGTTTGTGGTCCTTTTGTTGTTCAGACCTACACTCTAAACACTGCTCAAACTGAACAGGGAATCAGTAAAGTGATCAAATGTATCACTCAGAAATGATACACTTGAGTCTAACCTACTTTCTGTTTCAGTCTGGAATAAAACTCATGTTTTAGAACAGTCCAGTAAACGTATGTGTGAATTCAACTGATATCCAATAAAGGGGCCAAATGAGCCAGTAAAAGAGTTCATTGAAGGCTGCGCTGGTGTATCTTTGCTCATGGCTCCTCAGAGATCCCTCATCGCTGCTTGGGGCAGATATAAGAGCTTTGACTTTTCCTGCAAGAGATACAGTATTAAAGACTCCAATTACAAGCAAAGGTCTGGCAAGGAAACATCAAATATAGTAATCGAGATGCACTCAAGGATTCTGTTTTTGTCAAACCATGGCACCATATCCTTAAAGCAGCTGTTGGTAGTCACTGAGTAAACATCTGTTCAGAGAGAGGGACTTCGAATGTCAACACTATCCCTCCCAACCAGATTTCCTCTTAGCCCCCAACACAGATCGGCGTGTGCAGTCATGATAGTGCCGGACTCATAACCAAATCGGAGGACATAGTAGGGGCCGCCCCTTAACCAATCAGGACAGAGGATTGGAGATTAGCTTTGATTGGTCCGTAATAACGGGAACGAGGGGAATAATAACATTGCTTGATACAAAGGCATTGGAAAACACAGATTTCGCAATAGTCTCAAATTACTCAACTTACCAATGAGTACCGATGGGCATTATGACCTTTTCTCCAAACCCAGCAGAAAAAAAGTTACGTTTTTTTACACCATTCCTACCAACAGCAGCTTTAATGGTGTGGGTTTATTGAAATTTGTGTAATTACAGTGGAACTAGGAAACCACTGGTGTTGAAAAAGAGCAGGTGAGGAAGTGTAAAAAACTGCAGTTCCTATGTTGTCCACATGAGGCTGACTGTAAAAGCTAAGGAAACCCCATAAGAGGTCATGTAAAATTGCTAATTTAAACAGCAGAATTAACATGTTTACAGCCTGGTTAAAAAATGTTCTGGTCATATGCACAGGTTATGTCTCTAGTCATAAAAACTGTAGGATAGTAGGATTAGCAAAGAGGCTAAAGGCCCACCTCCACTCCATTTCTTTGCCTGTATTCAGCATCAATACACACGATTTATACTAAAACATTAAGTGCATGATAAAGTATTACGTGGAGGAGGGTTGAATAAAAAACAGCAAGTTACAGAGGAAGCTAAGTACCTAAGTAATGGCAGTGATATTTAGAGGTTACCCTCCACTAGAACATGTACCAACAATGCTGATGCTACCACTACTAACTTCCACCAATGATAATGAAGAAAAGTGATGTTGCACATGACAGTGGTAGAGATATGAAAGGAATATTGCTCATTGTAATAAACTTGATACAGTCCTATGAGGAAAATAGCCATGACAATCATAGTATATCAAAGATTTGGTATGGGCAGATGTATTTAGGGGTAGATTTTGCAGCATTGCTCCAGAAATATTTTTTTTTCTCACTTCTGGAACAGAGCCTGAACGTACAGGTTTCACTTCAGCTCTCTATATCTAAAAATAAATGGATGAAATGGAGTTAAACTTGAAAATACGGTGAAGTGGAAGAAAATAAATATTCATGTGAATAACCTGAACAGTACACTACATTATTTATTGTACTTGTTTACATTGCAACACTGGCTGCACATTGGGGATTGCATTATGCAATTGCATGATGAAATGCATCATTATTCATTTAAACTACATGCTATTTGATAATTAATGCTCATGATGATAATTCATTGCACATATACCTCCCAGAGAGAGCGGCCTTCAACTTCTGATGAGCTCCAAACATGCAAAGCCAAATATACTTGATTCACGTCAGTGGAGACAAAAGGTTACTCTGATTCATTGTCTCTGTTCAACTCTTTTCTCTCTCACTCTGCCTGACTTCCTCCCTCCGTCTTTATCTCTTGCTCTCTTCCTCTGTCTGTCTTTTTTCCTGTATCTCAGGAGGGCTCATTCTTTCAGGCTTATTTCCCATGAGCCACCACTGATTGTGCGATTGCAATCACCCCACGCAGCTGCCATGGTGACAGGTAGAGTGTATTCTTGCTCCGAGCGCAAATTTAACGCCACATTTGATGACATAAGCAGAAAGCGGTGTATAAGGATGTGTCTCTGTGCAAGCGTGTGTGTCTTTGAGTGTGTGTGCCAAGGTGCCTAATTTATCTAACTGACTTACAGCCATCACAAAAGGCCAGGGGTGTCAGAAACAGAACGTTATCTCAGCTGTCTGGCGCTGTGTACTGTTTGAGGGCTTATTGCATCAGAAAATGAAAAATACCGACAGATACAGTAAAGTTATATGTCAATTTGTCAGCATCTTCTCCTCTGGGATATCGGGTTTGTCAGTGTACGCAGGTTTTATGAGTGCAGTCTGTCTCTACATCTCTGTATCTTCTACCAAAAACCTCTCTGAGGAGTCTAGGGATGCCCTTGCTTGTGTCAAACCAGTATATCAGAGCAATCTGTTTTGACAGGCTCAGAGAGATGTTTGATAGCGAGGTGCCTTTTCCCGTTCAAAAGGAGAAACTGGATGGCATTTTTGCTCTGTGTCACACATGCCTGACTAACCAGCAGAGTCACTGTAAGCACAGAAAGAAAGACATTCATACAATGAAGTATATTGTGCCATCCTCTGCTGACTTTTCCCAATTATGAGACTGGCAGCTGGTTTGCGCTGTGTGACAGTCCTCGAGTAAATGATGGCGAATGCAGGGTGAAATAACACCTGAAAAACCCAATTTCACACCACATAAAACTGTACATCATGCATCTAATTGCTATTCTGAATGTATAGTCTTGCAACCGCCATGAGATGCCGTCAAGCCATGGCGATATCAGACCCCTCAACACATGCTGAAGGTCTGACGTCACCTTTTCTGTCAAGTCTGAACCTCTGCAGCCATCGACAGAAAGAAGATTTCATTCAACCAACACAGACTGACTAAAGCTCCTTAATCTTTGGTCTTCATCTTTCATCTCACCGTTACAGTCACACCTTCCTCACTTTTTGCAAACTTCCCTCTCACACTGGTGTTTTCCTGCTTTTCATTTACACTCCACGTCCCGCATACTAAAACATTTTTTCATATCCGTTATTTTTTGTTTGTCACCTCTATTTTCCAACCTTCTACTCCTTAGGTTCATTCTTTATCTCCACCTTTCTTTCACTTTATCCTACTTTCAATTACTTCCTTTTCCATCCACTTTAATTTCACCCTCTTTAATATCATGATGGATGATATAGAACATAACTTTGTAAGATGTGCAAATATTAAACTATTCAGATAGAAGTTAATCAGTTTTGCAGCCGTGAACAGACAAGACTACCTTTTTCAGACAGAGCTGTCTTGAGTCCATTATAAACATGTATCTGTGTAAAAAACAAAAAAAACGTTCAATCTAGTAACACGCGCTGTAAATATATTTTGGAGAAGATGTGAATCGTGATCCAGGTGGTCTTGTATCATATACTTCTGAGGTTTTATGTTGCTTTAACTTTTGCAAGATTCAGCTTTTGTAATGCCAAAGTTAATCTTTCACCAAATCTATTACCCTCATGCTCCTTTTTTAAGAGCACTTTTGCCGGTCTTAATACAGATGAATGATGGGTTGAGCCACATCTTTCTCCAGCTCTGGCACATTGCAAGCATGGAGGATGTTTGGCTATGCTAGACAAATGTAAGCTTTGACTTCTCTGCTAGGTCAACAGCACTGCTCACGGCCCCCCTCCTACATTCCAGCATGGATGCCGTCTTGGCAGACTGGGGGAGGATAAAATGCATTTTACCTGGCTCATGCTTTGTTGGAGCCAAATACCAGAAGAGCATGTTTTTTTGTTTTCACATATTTCTCATAATCCTTTCACCAACTATTTATCTACAATCACAATGGATATTAAACTTTTCTCATGCCATCATTCTACAGTTGTAAAACTCTATCGCTGTGTTACTTTTTTTGTTTAAACTCATTGATATATCTGTCAAACTTTACTCCGTCGATCATATTGTACCATCTCTCCGGTACCTGAAATATGTCCTTGTTGGTGACACCCCACCTTCAGCTTTTTAATATGACAAGTTCAGAAAGGTGTGACAACAGGAACCAAAGTGATACAATAAACCTTGTTTTTGTCTCATTAATGCAGTGATATACCAGGCAGTAAACCCAAAGCCAAAGGCTTGTTTTGCCAGTTACATAAAAGTATCCTAACACAGGCATTAGTCGTAACTGTAACGGGTTGAGTTAGGACCCACAAGCAGTACAGGGAGCCAAGAGATCAGTTGGTAATGACCTTTATTGAACAGTTCATCAATAGACACGGGCAACAGGTGAATAGGCTCGCTACCTCGAACATAGGTAGGGAATTGAGTCTCTCGGGGCTCGATGGCAGCCTGACGAATCAAGCGCCGGTGACAGACAGATCCTGGAGGGAGTTGAAGAACAGACTCACTCGTACTCTGCAGGAGGACAGGACGCCAAACGGCCACGAGGACAGACAGGCAGAACCCCGGAGGGGCGAAGGCAGAACTCGTAGTCAGGGACAGAAGGCGTAGGTGTTTTCCTGGGAAGCGGCGAGGAGGGATGGTCACTGGCAGGCAGGGTCGGCAACAGGAGATCAGTCCAGTGAAGAATTCTGGAAAGTCTTGCATGAGGTCAAAGAACAATCTGGCAATGAGTGGAGAGTGGCTGCTGCTTATAAACCGGCTTGATTGCAGATGAGGAGCAGGTGATTGTGCAGGTGAACTGGGTTGCCTGATGAGGGGGCGTGGCTGGCCAGCAGAGTGGAGCAGAGGCAAGGAGAGTGGAAAATTACTGACAGAGGGGAGGAGGTGAGCAGACTGTGACAGTAACAGTAACTAGTTTTGATACCTTCAGTGCTTCGCCTGGATAAAACCACATTGCTTAGATATTGAGTGGATATTTTCTCTAAACGTCGAGGCAGCGTTCACTTTGACAAACAACAACATTTTTATTCTCCTTGTGCTATTCTCAAGAGGTCATCAAAGATACTCACCAGTGATTCTTACTAACTTCAGTTTTCCTGTAAAGTTGGCGATAGCACTGCTCTAACTTTCAAGATCTTAAATTGACACATCTTTTCCAAGGTTTGTTTTTGAATCTTTGACACTTTTAAATGGAAGTTAAGGGATGCCCTGGCCTTTAATGGCCAAATTCCACCAGATCCATGTCCGGTCTGTCTCTGATCCGTCACGGCACGGGTTATGATAGGTTTCTATTCTAGTCAATGTGTTAACTCCCACTGGATCCGCTCCGTTGCGTTCCAGCTGCTTCTCTGATCCGGCAGGTCGGAACGCAACGGTTCAGCTACACAAGACTTCTATTTTTGCTGACTGCGGGGCACGATGCAGACATATGGAGCGGGACAGGAAATTAGGCACCAAAACAGAATTAAAACAACTTATTAATTTTCAAAATAAAACACTCTTTGTTATCGTTAGAACGTTTTTAAATTGACTACAACAACAAACCGTCATGATGAGTGGAGGCAGGCCTGGAGACATAAGGTCAGAGGTTTTCAGAGGACCATAAAGACAACATGGATAAGGAGTGGAGGAGGAGAATACTTGATTCAGTGATTGCCGCGGGAAAACCTCGGTTACATGACTCCAGCTGTCCAGTGGTCCAGCTCCGTGCTGTGTTCCAAAAACGCAACCGGTGGGTGTTGACAGATGAGAGGGCACGGAGCCGGACCGCAGCGGATCAGAGATGGACCGGACACGGATCTGGCGGAAGTCCTGTGTAAGAGTCTACTCTGAATTATATCACTTCTGGCAACCCAATGTTTGCCACTGTTTAGCCTCTGTGGAAGGAGTGTTCCAGCTCTTCCAGAGACAAAAGACCAAGAAGGCTCCAGGACCAGACGGCGTGTCCCCCTCCTGCCTGAGAGTCTGTGCTGAGCAGCTGGCCCCCATCTTCACAAAGATCTTCAACACATCGCTGGAGCTGTGTGAAGTGCCCTCATGCTTCAAAAGCTCCACCATCATCCCAGTCCCAAAGAAACCCACCATCACAGGACTCAACGACTACAGGCCCGTCGCCCTGACGTCTGTGGTCATGAAGTCCTTCGAGAGACTAGTGTTGAGCCACCTGAAAGACATCACAGGCCCCCTGCTGGACCCCCTGCAGTTTGCCTATCGGGCAAACAGGTCGGTGGAGGATGCAGTCAATATGGGTCTGAACTACATCCTGCATCACCTGGACTCCCCCAGGACCTACGCTAGGATCCTGTTTGTGGACTTCAGCTCTGCGTTCAATACCATCATACCAGACATCCTGCACCAGAAACTCACCCAGCTCACAGTGCCGGCCTCCATCTGTCAGTGGATCACCAACTTCCTGACGGACAGGAGACAGCAGGTGAGGCTGGGGAGCATCAAATCCAGCACCCGGACCATCAGCACTGGCGCCCCACAGGGATGTGTTCTCTCCCCACTGCTCTTCTCCCTCTACACCAATGACTGCACCTCAGGAGACCCCTCGGTGAAACTCCTGAAGTTTGCAGACGACACCACCGTCATCGGTCTCATCCAGGACGGAGACGAGTCTGCTTACAGACAGGAGGTGGAACAGCTGGCTCTCTGGTGTAGTCAGAACCATCTGGAGCTGAACCCGCTCAAGACGGTAGAGATGACAGTGGACTTCAGGAGAAGCCCCCCCCCACTCCCCCCCCTCACCATCCTGAACAGCACTGTGTCTACTGTGGACTCTTTCAGGTTCCTGGGATCCACTATTTCCCGGGACCTGAGGTGGACCTCCCACATAGACACAATCAGAAAAAAGGCCCAGCAGAGGATGTACTTCCTGCGTCAGCTCAGGAAGTTCAACCTGCCTCAGGAGCTGCTGATCATGTTCTACACCTCCATCATCCAGTCTGTTCTGTGTACCTCCATCACTGTCTGGTTTGGCTCTGCAACCAAACTAGACGAACACAGACTGCAGCGGACTATAAGGACTGCAGAGAAAATCATCGGTGTCGACCTGCCCCCCATCCAGGACTTGTACCGGTCCCGGGCCAGGAAACGGGCAGGGAGCATTACCGCTGACCCCTCACACCCTGGACACAAATTCTTCAAACTCCTCCCCTCCGGCAGGCGCTACAGATCACTGTGCGCCAAAACAACCCGCCATAAGAACAGTTTCTTCCCCCAGGCTGTCACTCTGATGAACACTAAACCATAACAGTGTCATACCTGTCAGATAAATACTCTCTGTAAATATACATGTAGATACACAATGCAACAATTCTCAAAGCAGAATTCCATATTTCTATTTTTTGTATTATTTAACTTCTATTTTATAATGTTAAACTACCTCTGCAAGTCACCACTGCACTTTATCATATTATTTTAGCCTGTACATATTAGTCAAGCTATTTGTTGTTTCTTTGTATTTATAGCTAAGGTTATTGTTATTATATTTTCATTTTACTTTTTTATTGTAGTTCTTATTCTTATTCCTATTCTTATGCCTTGTACAAAGAGAGCACAGTTTACCAAAGTCAAATTCCTTGTGTGTTCAAGCATACTTGGCGAATAAAGCTGATTCTGATTCTGATTCTGATTCTGGCAATATGAAGTTTCAGCTGACATGTGGTGAGAAGTTGAGCTATTCCAAATTAGGTTCTTCCCTGTGTTCACCGCTGATTTTGCCCACCAACAAAGTCCGGATGAACACAGAGAGTTTAGAAGATGACATTTTTTTTTAAGAGGATATCATTATTGTAGTAACCGGATCCTTTTCACACTATTATGCCACCAAGTTAGCTAGCTAGCATGCTGCTTGCAATCGCTCCCACAGCAACCAGCAAGAAGAGGGCAGTTTCTTCCGTGTGTCTGCTGCCTGTGTGTCTTCACTGAAAGGCTTATTCACACAGCTATGAGACACTGAAAGTATATTGGAAGTGAACTTACCTGACCTTGGTGTCTCAAAAGACTATTAAGGTTTAGCAGAAGACAGCACCTCTTTTTTTCCCCGAGCACTTGAGACAAAGAATATATCTAAAATTGGAATGAAGTCTCGCTGTGACCTTTATGACAAGTCAGGTAGTGTTAACACAGACGGCAATGACTGGGAGATTAAGCTGTGTAGTCCCTCCAGCATCCAAGAGAGTGATCTGCCGCATAAAGTCTGATATGCCTGCAAAACAAGTATGGACAATCAGTGTTTCTTAAACATACAGTAGAATACACATGAACATATTTGCTGACCGTTTAGCATTTTCCTTCTTTTATCCGTATGAGGTCACCTCCCGCTATCAACAGACTATTGGACAAACTCCCCTGCTCTCTGCCACTCACTTACCTATCCCCAGACTTTCTTTACAGGTAGACAGACAGAAACAGAGACATCCAGTGGTACGCCCATTCCATCAATGCACTGATTGAAATGCAAGAAATTGCAAGAGAAACAACTCATCAACTTAGCTGTGTACAATAAAACATAATGTTTGGGTCATGGACTTGCTAATCAAAGCAGGAAATTAAAGTGAAGATGGCTCTGGTGTGGACAGCTTTGAACTGTATGGACAGTGTGAATAAGTCCAACTTCGCGTCCACTCCACTAAACTGATAACATGGAGACAGCAGTCGCCGAGTAAGAAGAGCTGTGTGGACATTCAAAGAAACTTTTGCTGCTGCTTCTGCACGCTTTCCTTCTGTGAGGTCCGACGAGGATTTGTTGTTTACAGTTGAATGGCGATTTCCGCTTCGTGACGAGGGGATTGCTTCAGCGGGGCTGTGAGTATCACTCACCAGAGCTCTGCTTTGTGAGGAGAGGACCTTTTTAAGCATAACATGAGTTTGCTTTCATGCACCTCTGCTCCATGAGGAGAGGGTTTCTGGAACGGTATGTGACTTTCCGTGTATCTGGTATGTGGAACGTAGGATCCCTAAAGGCCGCACTGCAACCAAGCATCAAACAGGATGCAACACTTTGCTTTGTTTTGTTCTTTTGCTGTTTGCTTTGTCTTTGAGTTAGTGTGTGTTGCAGGTTTAGATTAAGATCACACTTTAACCCTTCACTAAAGGTACAGTGTTTATAAATGGGAATATTTAATGATATCTAGCAGTAATATCTTACATTGAACTGCTCCCTTGCTTACCCCTCCAATCAGTGAAGTAATTGTGGCCTTGGAGAACGAAAAGCTCTAGTGATGCATGTTAGGAATGGTCCGAAATTTGTCAAGTGTTTACTTTCAAAAACATCCATCAATCTACTTTTTCCATTCTGTGCTGTACAAACATGGTGGTACAAGATGGCAGCCTCTGTGGAGGGTAATCTAGCTCCTAAGTAGATATAAAAGACTCATTCTAAGTTAACAAAAACAAAATGATTTTGAATTCACTATTTTAAACATACATCTGAATATAATATTCCATTTCTTCCAAGTCTGTTCTGCTAAATGCTGCTAATTACTTAAAACTGAACCTTCAAGGTTTAGAGATTCAGATTTGTTTAACTGTTTTAACCATAAGGTTTGTAGCCAATTAAGGGATATAGTTTTGCTAAGTGGTGTATTTTTAATTTGAATCTAAATAAAATATGTGCTGAAATTTTAGCTGCATGCCCGTGAAGTGGTCAGCGCTGTGGGCTCATGGTAATTTAACTAAATTTGTATGCAGTTGTGAGTGTTTGTGGTTGTCTGTCTTTGTGTTAGCCCTGTGATAGATTGGTGACTTGTTCAGGTTGTACCCAGCCTCTCATTCAATGCCAGTTAGGATAGGCTGCAGTGCCCACACAAACCCAAATGCAGGATGAATAAGGCATGGATGTTTTCACACAAATTTTATGATCGTCTTTTGTGTAATATCCATATCCATCAAAAAGTGTCAAAATTTGTGTCAACTTTTCATATTTTTCCTCTTGTAAAATGTTGTCAGGGGTCTGTTACTTATGATACATTGAGTAAGAGCATATAATTTGGTTTATTTCTTGTGGTTTTACCTTTAAAACAAAATAAACCCTCTTGCACATCAGTCTAGTCAAAGTAATTTCTCATATGTGAGAGCATTGTGGTGCTTTATACTTTAAAATGGGTCAAGCACACCTGCCGTCACCCTCCTCTCTCTGTTAGAAACTCTGACCTTGGATCATTGTTGCCTATTCAGGCACATTTCAACCTGCATTGTAAACCAAACTGCCCATTGAGGCTGAACCTGCAATTGTTTTTATCTTTTTGGTGCCCTAACATTCCTCTTGCTCTACTCTTCACCAGGCAGGTTGTAGTTTTCATATAATCACTGTCGTTTGTTTCCCTTTACTTTTCCTGAGGGAACAATTTCCTCCTTTCTAAAGCAAAACTATCGATCTGCTCTACAGACAGTGCGGAGCAAGGAGGGAATGACCTTTTGACCTTGTTCAAAACTCTGAAAAAAAACACTACTTCTGCTGGTTTTCCATGTAAATAAAGCCACAGTGATACATTGTTGTTAATAGTCTGGTGTGATTTATGCTGCATGCTCTGCTGACCATATTTTTAGAAGAGATGTTCTGCCTGCAATTTGAACTTTAAATGACTCAATAAAGACATTTTAAATGTCAAATGTCTCATTTTGTCTCGCTTTTCCTCTTCCTGTTTGGTCTCCTTTTTTTTTTTTTTACTTTCACACAACTTTCTTCTCCATCTTTTTCCTCGTGTTCTCTCTCCCATCTCCTCCCGTCTTTCTCTCTCCTCTAATTGTCCCTGTAGCCATGGGCACAGAGTCAAACAGGGAGACGATTACACAGAATTTGCTGTTATGTAATTCATTATCTTGCTACGTCTTGATTGGCTAACTTGAATGGGGTGGGGGAGAGGAGAAAGTCGTGGTCGGGGAATGAAAGACACTTTACGCACAGTACACAGAGTAAAAGGACGACCAATGAGTGTGGAGGCTGGTACTGCAGTCTTGCATGGGTCATTGGTTACTATATATACAGTATATTAAAAAGGGTAGAGAAACTGGAGCCAGCTGCCCCTCCTCCTCTTACTCTCCTCTTTAACACTTGAGACTCTGCTGAAGGTCTTTCCAAATTCATAAAAAAAACCCACTTGAAAATGTGCAAAGTATAAACATGGAGATACACACACATAAAAGCTTTTCGGATGTTTTAAATCATAAAACTTGAGGATGCATCCAGTTTCTGATGCCTCATATGCAGCAGAAGACAATGATGCGTTCATCAATGGGTAAAATAAATGACAGTGAGTTCCTAAAGCCTCTGTTCCTAACAAGTGACTCATTGTTCAATACAACTATTTCTTTGTGCTTGCAGCAAATATTAAAAAATGAATAAATATGGGGTATTCATCTTAACTTTTCTGAGACAAGTGGAAAACAGCTGTGGCTTCACTTTGTCACGTAGCTTTTGCTGAGACTGTAAAGAACACAATAGAGTCACTTCATTTAGAAGATCAAAAGTCTGCCACATGTCTGAAGTCTTGTTTAAATAAGAGTCAGCAGGTTATAACGAGTGCACACATTCAAATTAACCAAGATTTGCAAGATCAGACACGGCACGATGCTATCTGTGAGGAAGCACAAAAGGGGAAAAATGAAATGAGGAGAGCAATGACAGACAGAAATAAAAGGTGAAAAGGGCAGACATTGTCTGGGAGAGAGAGGAAAAGAGCAAGAAGGGCAAGAAGGAAATGGTAACAAAGAAGAAGAGTTGCAGATGGAGTCAGCTTATAGCAGGACCGCTGTCCCCAGCAGTGTGTGTTTGTCATCATCTCCCTGATTCACTGCTCTGTTACATAATGCCGAGCAGAAGGCCGTGATTTTATATAATAACTGCTCACTGCAGGACATGTCCGTCTCAGTCTGCCATTTAGTCTTGTATTGTGACTTTAGAGGGAGTGAGCTGTGATGCCAGAGCAGAACATGACCTCTTAGAAGACAACTTTCTCACAGACGAACCCAGCCTCCCATGACCTCTCCCCTCTTGAATAAAAATCTTCTGTTCATGCTGCATTGTGGAAGAACCAAACGTTGGTGTACTCTATATCCGTTTTTCATAACAAAACTGAGTCACCAACTGGCCGTGAATAAGCTGGGTGGTCAGTGTTTGAGCTGATCCTATGTGTAGATGGGACAGATGATAAATGTACAGAGGAACACATGTAGAAGAAACCAAACTCATTAGCAAAGGGCCAGTAGAGAATTGAGCATTTAAAGCTAACTACATACGAGACGCCTTTTCGATCTTAACAGATTTTAAAATCATGGGAGACCACTCAGTTCCGACTGATTTTTAACATTACAGTGATCTGAACACACACAAAGACGATTCCTTAAGACCACAAGACCGAACACTTAATGTTTGTGGTAACCATTGCATGAAAGACAGACGTGAGATTTCAAAGAAGCTTGCGTGACGAACGTGACTTCAGAAGATAAACAAACACGGGTAAATAATGCTATATATGGTCTTCTTTACTCGTTTATATGTTTGTAGTTGTGTTCACTGCCATGCTCCGGAGCTCTAAAAGCTGTGACTGTGTTGGGTGGAAACCAGCACTGACAGTTGTGCTGTGCTGTGTGCTGCTGCTTGACCCTGGTGTAAGATGGGACCATAAGACAGTTTTAGCCTTCATAACTGGTCTGCTGTACAAGCTCAGGCTGTGAGCATCAGTTCAGGCTGATATTGCTCTTAAGCTCTTATCATGACTGAGTCAAACTTATGACAGACCTCTGTGCTGGCCAAAAAATAACAACCAATTTTGCAGCTTTGCACTGAGCAGAGCACCGGAGACATAGAGAACATTGTTCTCTATGTTGTTTTTGGTGCTTGAACTGACTTTAACATTGAGTTGTCTGTATGTAGGATAAAAACTGTGTCATTGTCAATTCTGAAATTCACCTTTAAGTATAGCAAGCAAAACTTACTGACACAGCCTTTCAATATGCTAACAATAAGCTATCAAGCTGAAGAGATACCTGTAATTTTTTCTATAGAACTCCTGGAGGTTCAACACTTAATTCAGGAGTGTTAAATTCTGCACTCACGGTGCCTGTGGTTATAACAGGTGAACTTGAGAGGCGTGCTTAGGCCTTAAAAAAATCCGACTGTCGGAGCATCGTTTGGTCTAGCAGTTTGGGTCTAACCCAGAATGTGTAGCGGCTGCAGTCCTCATTGCAGCTGTCACTGGTTCCACTCCTGCAGCCTGTTGCACCAGCTGTGCATAAGTTGTGCCCTAAGTTAGAGTGTAAAGTCATCACTAAACCATACGTTGCAACTAGTTAGTTTGTAACTTAAGTTGTGTCATTGTTTGGTTGCACCACAGAGATGTAAGGTTCATCTTAACTAGTAGGCCGTAACATCCAAGCTAACCAAAACATTGTCGCAGATATGACGTTGACACTTCCAGCAGTCAATCAGAGGAAAGCACCAGTTTTGATGCAGGGATTATATGTGTTATTTTTCGTGCCTAATCTTCTCGGAATTGACTGACAGCTGAATCAAAGTAATGAAAAGTGATAACTATAGCCTAAATCCTTAATCTTCAGTGTCTATCATAACAGTGACTTTGAGTGGTAAAATGATCAACTACAACATATGTTAATACTCAGGAGCACAAATCTTGGTCATCATATTTTTCCAAAGGATGTAATCTCTCTCTTGGATATTGCGTTGCAGACATAATCTAGCTGGGAGAACCCTCTCTATCTCCTCAACCTCCAAATCATCCCACGTTTCACCACGACGAGCCATGGCAGCCGATATACTCCACGGAGGACTTTACACCTTCTAGGGGCAAAGTGTAAGAATTACATTGTAACTTAGGTTTACATGGAACTATCTCAGCTGGTGCAACGCCCAAAACATTATACAACAATATAGAGTGTAAACTTCATCCTAAATGAGAAATTACGTTCAAACTAGGCTACGTTTGAGTTTACGCACAGCTGGTGCAACAGGCTCCTGGTCATTACCCGTTGTTGCATTTCTTTCTCCACTCTCTACTCCCCACTCTTCCTGTCTCTCTTCAGCTGTCCTATCCAATAAAGGCAAAAATAAACAAAAAATATGACTGAAAAAAAACCAAATGACTGTGTCTCTCGTGAAAACATCTGTTTTGTGCATAATTACATGTGTGAAAGAATATGCAGGTCCCAAGCTCTGAAAATGTGTCTATCAGGGTTCCTGCACATGTTTTAAATTCAAATTCAAGACTTTTATAGACGTTTTAAACAAAGAAAATGCAATACCTTGTTATTTGTGCAGCAGAATAACGTCAATTTGCACAGGTATGTCATAGAAAAGCTACTTTTAATGTCAAATGTTAATATAATTCAACCAAGTTTCATAGCTTTTTTATATATCTTACAAGTCACAACTCACAGTTGCTTGCTTATGTCAACCATTCTCAGGGATTAAAGCCAGGAAAAAATACTTTGACTGAAAATTTCAAACATGTACAACAAACTACAGAGGAACTCCTCACATACACCTTTTTCATTTGAGATGGTGTTTTCTATCTAAGAGAAAAAAAATTGAGACATTCCCCATTTGGAAAAAAGATATATATAGGGATTTTGCAGAATGGCCTTCTTTGGGATATTAATTAAACTTATAAGGTAAACTAATGATCAAGCTGGGGTTCATTTAAATTAAGCTAACTAAATTCACCTTACAGTGTCTATGTACATACTTCTGGATAGCTTGTGAATTCTGCCACCATACAATAAAGAACTAATGACACAATATCATGATTTACCATATTCCGAATTAGTGATCAGGGTCTGAAAAGTAGCTAGTAGCCAAACTGAAACTGTTCTATACATTCAGTGGAGTCATATAGAAAAATATTTGCCTTTGAGATAAAGTGAAGGAGAAGTGAACAACAAAGAGACAAGAAACAGATAACCCCAAGCAGAGAAATGGAGGACCACCTCAAACATGTCTTTGAAAAGGCTACAGTTTCTCTCCCCTGATCATTTGGTAAATGTGACGACTTAAGCTTGTGCTTCCTTGTTTAGCTAACATCCTGTAATACAAAGGTTTGGTTTAGCTGTGATGTTTGAACAAGATCAGTGTTGCATTGCTCTGTGAAGCAGTTGGTGCTGTGTTGTATCACCTGCTGTGTCAACATGTGCTCCTCAGTTGTGAAGCGTTGCTTGTTGTAGCAGGGGTGCTCTGTGCTTAGTAGCTATGTCTGCAGATGATCAAACCTGACTTGACAAACACTTATTCGTAATTATTCTCCCAAACAAAAGTTGGAGTAAATAAAGTTGTCTAAAACCATTACAAGTCCCAACATGACACAGGAAAACCTAACTGATGATCACTATTAAAATTAAGACTTACTTTACACCAAGAGTGGAATGTCATAACCAAATATCATGTATCAGACATCAGAATGGAGGAAAGGATTTAAGTGATTTAAGCATTTGCAGCTTTTTTCTTTAGATAGTTCAGGCCACTCCAGAGCGCCTGCCCTTGTTGGCCATCATCAACCTTTACTTATAACACCTCTTCAGTATGATACATTTTCAACTTCTTTCTGTCCTAAAACAAACACCCACTAATTTCTAAATACACTCCCCCTGAGATATGTCAACAGCTTATATATTTACATTGAAATACAGGAATAAAGTAAAGACAGATTTAGCAATCATAAATCTGTCAACACAGCACCTCAGTAGACATCCGATGTTCTTCTGTTTGCACATCGTCTGTGTTGATTTTTAATTGGCAGTCTGCTAAAACACCCGTTTCAGTTTTTCCAGAGTACTCTGAATAAGAATAACTGTCAGTGGGCTTTGCCAAAACTAGTCTCCTGACACCTTATGTTTATCTCTTTCAGTGAATAACAAGTTGTTACAGCGGATAATCAAATTTGAATGTGAAACTGTGATTAGGCAAATCACAGCTTTCCTTTTTTATGCACAGCAGCCTGCATTAACACAGAAACAAGTGCTGCACTCAAACACAAACAGCCATGCTTGATCGTCTGGACTGCACCATCATCATGATATCAGTTTACATCCTTCCTGTCTGTAGTATGAGAGCTAGAAGGCCATTTTTAAATCTAACGAGCTTTCCTGAGACTGAGCTTCTGAGTCTCCAGTGAGGCTGTGTGGACACGAGGAACCTAATCCTCCCTCACACAGATCACTGACTTACAGCGATCAGCTAATAACTCTGCCAGCTCCCTCATTAACCGCTCTCAGTAACTTTGGTGGAGCGCCTGTGAACTCCACACACAGCACAGACCTGACACAAACTCCAAAACCCCACAAGTGCATGGACTGGATGAAAGCAGTGAAAGCTATTTCATTCAAAGGCACTTTATTTCTACACTTGTGAGGACTTTTTTTATCCATTAGACAAATTTACTTACTGGCCATGACTTCATATCTAATCAAATGCCAAAGATGAAGTGTTAAGACTGCCCTCCTGCGTTCAGAAAAGTCTACAGAAGACAATTATCTATATATAATTATTTCTTGTACCTCAACTGGTCACTTGTCTTTAGTCTCTTCCAACATACAAGCACTCAACAAGGTTTATTGACTTAGTGTACCATGTTTTCTTTAAATGTGTGATCATGAGCTAATGAGGGAGAAAAGCTGTGTAAAGCAGCGCTGCTAGCCTGGCCATCCCTGCTATGTACCCAGCTTGATCTGTGCTGCTTCTTTACCACATTCTGGAAAAAATACGACACATTAAAATACCGCTCTCTGCTTTTAATACTGGTATTGGTGCTGATTAATACATGTACACATTTGCAAAGAGGACCTCTAGATGGCATAATCAACCAGAAGACTAACCTTAAACATGAGATTTAAATTTGGGGCCTTGTGTTGGAGCAGGTGAGTGGCTAAAGTGTCCTTGAGCAAACTCCAAATCCCTCCAGCTCTCTAAAGACAGCTCCTCAGCAAGTGCTGACTTTCTTGTAAGGTAGATATTTATTGATTTAAGCTACAGATACACTGGATCAGATCACACAAGAGGATACACAGTAATACTCAAATACAGGCTTTTTGGTGGTTCTGGTGATGTTATCATGATCTCTGTGGATGCTTTCCAAACCTCTGAATAGTCATGAATTATTCAGAACATAGTGGAAAGAGCGTTTGAACGGTTAAAATGTAAATGAGCTGCACTGATGGCAACAGAGTAAACTTGGTTAACTTTGGTTGGTATTGATTCTGAGTGTGTGGTTTTGTGGGTATGTTGTGGGTCCATGTGCATTTTTTAAGCATCTAGAAATTTGACTTAAAATGGTAAAAATGTATCTATGATATCAAACACCCTCGACACCACACATAGCAATCATTAATGGGACAAATCGTGTTGGGCAGTCCGAAACAGTGCATTTGAGCCGACATATCAAAATGCGGGGAATAAGGCAGAAGTCCTGTCAATCTGAGTCTCTGGATCCTGAGATGCTGAATTATTTGCTATCCATTATAAAGCTAGCGGTTAGCTAACACATATAACATTATCTGAGATTATTGTTCTTTAAGTTCAGAATTCAGGCTTACTGTCGCCACTGTTAACTAGTGCTAACATAAACTAATCTCTATTTACACATCCTACATACAAATCTGTATCTCGGTGTATGGGAGATAGTCTTGTCTCTATTTGGAGTACATTTGTAATCAGGGAAGTATTGACCAATCACGTATCAGAAGGCTTTGGCATATGCAGGAAAAACAGCCTGTATGGAGAGCATACGCAGGTGGGACACAATGAGCTATAATCACATTCAGGAAAAATACTGAAGTCTTACTGAGTGCGTTTGTCTCATTTCAAAATATTTTTTTACCCTTATTATAAGTCAGAATGACCTTACAAGTCTGAATATAAATCTTATTTTAACATGTGACAAGCCAAAAGTAGGGGCTTTATCAGCTGCAATTGGAAAGAATGGCTGCCAATGCAGCAAGTACAAAATTCTTGATATATTTCTTCAAATAAGTATAACATCTTGTTTCAGGAAGCTCATCAAGAAAATGATGCTTACTGCAATGGCAGACATTGTTTTACTTATGAGACAAATACACTAGGTATAATTAAAATTCGCAGTGCACTGATGATAAAAAGACTTTGATTTATTTGTCTCAGAAAAGGAAATCTTGGCTAGAAGTTATTTATGATTCGCCACAGGCTACACATGAAACACAAAGAAATTAGGCATGGGTAACAAGATTGATACAAAACTAAATTATCTCTGGCAATACTCAACATGCAGTTCTAAAAAAAAACATTAGAACGGTAAAAATCATAAACTGTGGTTGTTACCTGCAGTCATCAATAAACAGTTGCATACTTTGCTTATATTTATTGTGAACAGCCAATTAGCTGCAGCGTGACTGTTCTTACTAGTTGTTTGGGGAATACATTGCAGACATTTAGTTAACTACCTGATTTAACAAGGACCACTTCAACCATACATCAAAAAAACTTCACAGAAATGTAAATAACTATACTTAGAATTTGGACTGAACCTAATTTCTAATACTTTTTTAAAGCTTTTATCATGGACATAAGAGCCTTAATTACAGAGTGTGAAAGCTTTTGTGGATTTGAGGTTACAGCTGAGACAAACTCTTAATTTTATCTTATAAAAATCTATTTTGTGTATTAAAAGATCAAGTCCAGCCCTTCACCATAAGACCGTTATTATGTATCATTCACCTCTGTGGGTGCGAGCCAAGACAATATAACCTTGTTAATGTTCTAATGATATCATCTTTGGGCGTAATGAACTAATTTGTCACGTGAATGTCTCTGCTATCTGCCAATCTCTTTTCATCAGGTAAAGTGTTTGGATGGTGAGCATATTAGTAATCTTTATAGCAATTTTAATAGCTTCCATTATTCCCCCGTTCCACTGCTTTTCACAGTGATTCAAAACCTGCTGACAGCAGCAGCCGGCTGCCAAGAAGCAACCGGCGTACTCATTATTTCACAATCAGGGGTCTTTTATTTACCTCCATCGCCACTCACAGTCTCCACAGGAGCTAATGGAGTCGTTTTTCTCATTAAAACGCAAAAACAGAGTATGAGCTGCCCATCACTACCCCTCAAAATGTTGTGCCTACCCTGCACTGATCGCATTGTAAATGTGAGAGCAGCTCCGTCTCAACATTTTGAGAGTTCACTGAAGTAGTCCTTTATCTTTTACATCCAAAAAAGTTTGGCAAAGGCTCAAAAAGCTCTGTGCTGTGTTTTGTGTTGCTGAGCTGGAGGAGCTGAAAAGTTTAGGACTTTGTTGTCAAAAACTGCCTTCAAGACAGGCAAACAAATGCTATGATCTCATGGCCTCCTAAAAAGAATCTCTTTTCACACAGAGGACCCACAAACATTCACACACTGTTGAGTTATGACACATTTTCAGCAACTGTAAATTAGAGAGAATCGTTTTTTTCTAATTTCTCTGTATCTGTTAACCAGTAAACATCTCTGTATCTATCCTCCTGTGTTACTTTTTGCCATGATTAACTTTCTTTTAAGTTAGTTTTGCAATTCACCTCCAGCTGGGTTACATTTTTCGAGCCACAGTTGAAGCCTTTGGCCCTTTTGGTTGTGACAGATGGCTCTTCATTAGTGTGTCTGGTTCTGCTTGAGGATTCTACCTGTTGAAATAAAGATTTTCATTTCAGCTGTTGCAAGTGCTCGTTTGATCCAATTAACTTTGTTTAAATAGCACATTTTAAAATACAGTCAAGTTTACCAAAGTGCCTCACAGAGAAGTAAAATAAGTTAAAACAGGCAAAACTTCATAAAACTGTGAAAAATAAATAAATAAATAAACACATCAGACACTTTAAAAACACCTAAAAACAGCATTAAAATGGAAATAAGAGCAAATAAAAGAACAGAAGAAGACAGGGACCACACAACTCTCATGTTGGGTTAAAAGCCAAGGAGTAGAAATACGTTATAAGACGTGATTTAAAAGTTGGAAAGGTCTGGGACAATCCAACATGAGGGGGCCGCTTATTCCACATTTTGGGGGGCCAGCCAGGAAGGCACGGTCACCCCTGGTTTTATACCTCTCTTAGGGACCACTTTATAAAGAGTACATTTGAAGTGAATTTTGAGATTTCTTATTAAATAGATTGCATATGTTAGAAAGTTTGTGACCACTAATCGAATACATTTTTAAAGTTATATATTCAAACTGATTTTCATTTAAATGCACGATTTTTTGTGCAAGTTGAGAGGGATACTTTATGACAAACTCAACCACTTTTCCCGCCCCTTACAGTATAATGCTATAGAAGGCAGAACTTGCATTAGCATCAGTGGTTTGCCAGTTTGATCTTGAGGAAGTACACATACAGCCAAAACATTTTGCTAGAGTGTACGGTTTGCTATTATAGTGATAAATATAATAGATGACAATACTAATGTAGAGTGTTGTTAGCAAAACATTTTGTAGTTTGCTATTTACCCTCACTGAAAAAATGTTGTGTTGAATCTACTAAATTTCATTATGTCAAGTTGTTGCATGAAATAGATTTCTCTAAATCCAGATATATTTATTAAGTGAAGTTAAGTGAAATCTATGTCATGCAACAACTTGACATAATACAATTTAATAGATTTAACAACAACTTTTTTAGTGCTGTTTAGCGAGATCAAACACAAGAACCAATTAATCTTTTGACACGTTAGCACAATGTTATCAGGATTCTGTAAAGATTGTGCAGAAAACTAAGTTATGTATATAGTCATTATAGTCCACTTATACTAAAGTTTAACATACAATTTTTCTTCTACATTGCTGTCATAATATTTGGTTGTATGTGTGAATTAGAAACTTTGAAGAAATGTTTGAGGCAAAGCTACTGAAGATTTTGGGAAAATTCATGTGTGCACATGAGAAGGAGGTGTTTGTCACCACTGGATGTAATTTGATGGGTGTAGTTCCTGTTTGAACTCGGAGACTTTTAACTTTTTTTCTCAAGTTATGTTCTTGGGCATTTTTTCTTTTATTGGATAGGAAAGATAGAGAGAGACATGAAATGTGGGGAGTAGAGAATGAGGTAAGACATGTAGCAAATGGTAAAGGCTGGGAGTCAAACCTGCGACAGCTGCAATGAGGACAAGAGCATCTGTGGGGGCGTGCTTAGACCGCAGGCCCTGAGACTTTTAACTTTGATGGAGGTTTTCTTTTTGTAAAAAATCAGTGCAACAGAAATAAGATGTGCTCTAAGTCTCTTTGTGGGTTCAAACTGTACCAAGTATATTCTTACATGAATCTAAAATGCTGACAGGAAAGCACTATTTGCACTGTTTCAAAGACTTTCACCACACTCTGCTTTAGATGAATGTGCATGAGAGATTTGTTCAAAAGAAGTATTTATGAAAAGTATCTAAAATTATGATGTATGCATGCTAAAGAGGCCGGAAAAGAGAAGAATACAAAAATTGGAGTACGTCTGATTAAGTTGGATTATTGCATTACTTGAAAAATAAACAAGAAAAAAAGCATACATCATTCAGACGTTTCCTGAATATTAACCTCCTTCTATCTGCTCACAGTGTCTTACTTTGAATCCATTTCCTACACCATGCAATTTCATAATAGTAACATAACTCTAGCTCTCACATTACAATGTGATGTTCTTCACATTTATTAAGGGATCATTTGCAGCCTAGTTTCCTCTAACAAACCAGGCCTGGAAGAATAAAAGGCATCTTCTGTGTTGAATAATACGCAGCCTAAAAAAATCCATACAATCCTGACAGGAAAAATGGGTCCTTGTAACATTTAATTATTAGAAATTGCTGAGTAGAAAAGTTTTGTAATAATAGCCCGCCAGAGGAATACATAAGCATTTATCCTATAAGGGAGAAGGCCTGTGGTTGTTTGCTTCGTGATTAAGGACGCTACAGCTCCTGCAGCTACTCTCCTCCGCCTCCTCCTCGTTTCCTCTCCTCTTGTCGGAAGCAGTGCTCAGTTTAATCTCTGCTCCTAATAAACACATGCAGATACATGCATGCACGCACACTGACACACACATATTCAGTGTGAAATCCCTTTAGCTGGAAGAGCATGCCGTCTTAGCGGCACAGGCCTTCACCACGCGCTGCAGCGGCTATATATAGAAGTCATCATAGTCGGCTTTCAGGCCCCCTCATCTATTTCCCCTCTCTTCTTCTTTGCTGTATTAACCGCACCAGTGGTTTTCTTTTCCTAAAGTGCTTTCTAGTCGGACAGCCCATCCTCGCTGCTGTCCTTGAAAAGGTTACGCACATGTTTCATTCTTCTCCATTTTGTCTGTCTCCTGCAGAGACAAAGAGAGAGAGAGAGGGACGTCGAAAGAGACGAGGAGAGAGAGAGAGAGAGAGAGAGAGAGAGAGAGAGAGAGAGAGAGAGAGAGAGAGAGAGAGAGAGAGAGAGAGAGAGAGAGAGACAGTCCCTCCTGATTGAGAATGATTAAAACCAGCGGGTTGTCACACCCTGCTGGTACTGATGACACGACAAAATTACAGCGTGTTAAAGACAGTAGGGGGAGGAGGAAGGAGGGAGCACGAGGGAGAAAACACACAGAGAGAAATTGCAATCCAAAACCTGTTTCGACAAATTGATGTTGAGTAGAGCCTGAAATCCCTCGTGTCCCGCTGGCCCCCTCCCCACATCAGTTGCCTCATTATACACAGAATGACCTCATTATTTCCTAGAGAAACAGGCGTTTCCCTGTACGACCCCCAGCCTTGATATGTAGGGCCCCCAGGATCCCATTAAAGCGGCGCTCTGTGTGAAGACCACTCAGAGACCGACACTGTTACACTTGATTCACGGCTGTTAATGTACCAACTGTTGTAGCGCAGTCGCTCTTAGCTGCTTGCGGTGATGTTGTTAAACTTAATGTTTTATTATGGGGTCTCTGATTTGCCATCTGGGCAACATGGCAGAGAAGAAATTAGTATGGTGACAGCAGTGCCACTTTCTGTGCCTTTCAACAGCTCTGGTGTGGAAGATAATTTGAGGCTTCGTTTTCATCTTTTTTTTCCCTGCCAGGTGAGCAGGGAAAATGGTTTTCCCTTCAATACAGATGAACAGATCTGTGACAATTTGATTCACTTTTCAAAGTTTGAATTAAGAGACAAGAACATTTTCTCTCCTCAGAAGTTTACTAGAAGAAAACATGAGTAGGTTAATGAGGATAGCTTCAGAACTTTGAAATAACAGTTCACTTGAACCTGCCCAGCAAGACCTACATCATGGGCATGACCTTTTATCTATGGCAAAGATCGACAGAAATGCTGATATTAATTGTTTGGGAAATAATTTGCATAAAACTTTTGCCTCAAATAAAACTGCAAAATACTTAAGCAACAACATGATGACAATCAAAGTGCTTCCTGAAGCTTGCAATCAGCAGACAATGTATAAACGAATGACATTATGGATCAGAAATGTTCATTTGGTCAGACTCTGTATTTAATAATTCAACAGTTCTTGAACTAAACTAGTGTGATTTATTTTTAACCTGACATGTTTTGACCATGAACTTCCTGTAGTCCTGCAGAGGTTTGATCTGGAGCAGCAGGATGAATGTGTGACATTTGATTGTTATGTCCATTTTTATACAGCCTCTGAGAGCAAAAGGCAGGAAGGACAAGTGTCCTCTAACATGATTTTTTTAAATCTTCTATTTTGTGTTTAGCACTTGTATTGTCTTCACACCTCTTTTCACACTGCAGTAGATTTTAAAAAAAGAGATAGCCTTTGCCATAGAAAACATTTTTAAAAAAAGGGTGTTTCGGGGGCATCTAGTCTATCACTTTGGCTGACACACTCCCCCTGCCAGTGGCAACCCCAAATGGTAAAAATTGAAGCCAAGTGCTAAAAACTGCTGGTTCTCTTTAAGTCTAATACATTTTAATTTAATCGATAGGTATTTATTAAAAATTGACCGCACAGATAATGATTCTGTCAGAAAGTGTACATGCCAACATGACTGAGTATGAATCAAGTCTATGCGTTCAGATTCTGCTGAGACATGAAACGGGGAAGGGTATGACGAGGAAAATGGATTTGAACAGCATAATCATGAAGGAAAAACTCTGGATGTTATGACAAAGACTGGCTTTCTTTCATGTCTCCATTATTTTTGGCCATCAAAAACTTTAAGCCAAACCGTTCCAAAGTGCGATTCTGCTTTGATGTCTCTCGTGTAATTAAATTTGGAGGTCAGTGATTTTAAGGACATCCAAAGCTTTCACACAGTTCATCTTTGAGTACATCATTTCTAAATTGATGAAGCAGCTGTGTGCAGAAATTCCTTCTTGTCAAACCTTTTTCTCCCCCCTCATGAACATTTACTTGTGAGCAAGTCATCAGCCAAAACTGAGCATTAATCTGAAAACAGCAGGTGGTGTGTTTTAATTTCAGCTGCATGACCAAATTTTCACACAGCTCTTGAGTAATAGAGCACAATGAGGTGCAGGAAGTACAAAAGGTTTGTGCAGTCAGAGGTCAGTGAGGATATCTAGGATAATGCCATGTGTCGACCTTTATAGATATATAGTCCACTATCAGATATGAAAGTCGTTTGCAATCATTCACAATGATTCGGTGCACTGTTTGGATATGATTCAGTGCAGGTGGTTTTGGAATTGATAATGGAAATGATACCAACAGTGTGACCAGTAAAAATATTTTATTCTTCAAAAACTGACTCAAATATGTCTCCAAAAATATTATAGACTATTCCATGAACAACTGCTTTGTGTATAAAGTAACTAATGGTATTAAATGGTATCAAAATTCTGACTAAGCGACTACTCTGAAGATAAGAAAACAGTCAAAGTTGAGTTCAATTCATCATATAAGGCTAAACACAGGATCATACAGTCTACAAGTAAACAATGTGGCTAACATTAGCAGAGCTAGCACCACCAGACCTTAGTCGTCCTTGCAGGTTAACATGCACATGCCTGTTCCATTGATGGTTACACACGGCTACATACAACTTCATCACCATTCTGTAGATTTAAAAACAAACAAACTTGGACGCACTGCAAGATGTCTTCCGTCCTCTGTGCTTGTTTACGTCGGGGTAGTAGAGCATCACAGGACTATCGCAGTATGGCAGTTGCCATTAACTAGAGCTACAGCCTCAGATAGTGGAGGGTGGCTGCGATACAACTTTAACACATCATGTGACCTGAATTGTGGGCGGTCATTAACAGGTAAGGGTTAATGTACGAGTAGAAGTTGGTTATCGGAAATAGAATATCGATAGGGTGAAACCAGACCTCAACTCAAAGTAAAATGTTCCGTGGTTGATTTGACGTGATGTGTGATCAGTTTGCCTCTGGTGTTGCTCATGTTAGTGAAAGTTAATAACCGTCGTCAAGAGGTTGTCAAGAGGTTTTGACCCATCAGAATCCAGCATCTTACACAGCCGGAAGATCAGTAAGAGAGCCATGCAATAAAAAGTTTTCATAATTTATTTAGATGACAAGTAATTCAGCTCCTTAACAGCCTGCTTGCTGTACAAATTACCGTTGAACTAGACATTTCAATTCACCGTTCATTTAAAAGATTTGCCTTCTTACCTTCAATGAACCTGTTGAAAAGTAATTATCATGGTACTTTGCTTTATTAATGTTCATGTGGAAGTTACTTTGAAAACGATTATCCAAACCTCCAAACCTTTAACTTTCATTGAATTCAGTTTACTTTAAAGTCATAATTTTGCAAATTATGACTGTACCAGATTACACTCCTGACAAATTTGTATCTTTACTGTACTATAAAATATATTTTTAGTGGAGTTCATTAATCCTAAAAGGAACAGAGGAATGAAAACACTCTTTTAATCATCATCATTTGATTTTTATTATGATCGCAAATTTCGAAACCACCCGAAGCGTACACCAGCGATAGCTCGAGCCAGATAGACAGTAGGAGTATTATTTAAAGCCCATTGGGGGAATTGGCTCTTTTTGTCAAACAGATGCCATGCCTAGCTTTTTTATCCTGCCAGTGCTACCCGTTCCATGTTAACATTTAAATTGCTACCTCGCTGCAGGCCCAGAGATGAGCAGAAATGTCATTGTGTGATGACAAACAAACAATGCCTCTGTGCTATCTTGATTCCTCTCTTTATTGGACAAAAAAGCGGAAAGGTCCATTTGCATTTTAGAGAAACGTGGGCCAGAAAAACCTCGAGGCGCACACAAAGAACTGCCGGTGTGACGCTTGGAAATGTGACATCGTGCCACAAATAAAAGTCAATCCCTCAAAGGCTACACGTTTTTTCTCTTTTTTCACTCCTGCTCTCTGTGAACAGTCTCTCACACGCACACACAACAAGCCCAGCGGCCATTCGTTGTTTGAGCAGCATGTACCCATCAAATCCTGCCTCACTCTCCCATCTCTGCAGCCTCTCTCTCCCCGCGTATATCACAGGGATGACAGACAGCGCAGGGGCAGAATGGCTCCCTCAGCGATGGAGGTCCACTCTGGTGAGTAATACTGATCTGTGTGCCATCAGCCTCCAATGGCTTCACTTACACACCGCCTCGAAGGAACCAGTTTTACCTCAAAGGTCAGAAACAATTTATTTTGTACCATTTGTAACACCAAAGGTAGCAGGTTATTAAGCTGGCTGACCCAATGGTACACATCTGAGACTCTCTGATACAGCACTACAAGATTGTTTTTTCTTGGTTTAACACCTAAACTAAAAAGCACACATTGACGCCACAATGGCCACATTTTGTAGCTTAAATTGCCTTCTTAAAGCTGCAGACAAATCCAGCAGACTCACTACTGCATTAAGGCAAAGTAAACAGCATCTCATGTAACTTCATTTTAGCTAAATAGCAATTAAGGGCTACAATGCCTGCAAGCTTATACTTTGTGATTCGATTTCTTTCTCAAAGCAAAAGCGATCAGAAGTATAACTGCGAGGCACATGGAGGAAAGCTGATCTGGCAGTGTTTATTAGCTTAGCAATGTAGCTTTATGAGCCTTCCACAGGGCACAGAAGGAGTCTGTTGCAGCCACAGTGCTCAACACAGGCTCACCCTTAACAAGTGGCATCTGAGTTTCAGTGATTCATTCAGTGTGACCGGAAAGATAATGTTAATCTGTAAAAGAAATAGATGTTAATCTGTTATTTATGTCAATGACCGGCAGTCCCAGCTGGATCTGCTTTGCTATTCATAGAGTTGAGAGTGAACCTCCTCGCCTAACACTCTTCCACAGGCCATTAAGGGCGTGATTTACATGCACAAACCACTGCCCTGCTCAAAAACAGTGTGTGTGTGCGTGCTTGTGTGTGCATGTCAGTGTGTCAGAGAGCGAGAGAGAGAGAGAGAGGTTGTGTGTTTGACCTAGCAGCTCTGGATGTGTTGAGTGTGGAGGTGGCTTTCAGCACAGAGGTGTATGTTTTCTTCACACAGTATTATCCCTCTGGGTTGCTGATCCATCACTTTAATTTTAAATGAAAACAAAATCTAACCTTATTCGCTCCTTAATGTATCAGAAATTTAAGCTACGAGGTGACTACCTACAGTGTGTTTTCATGCTAAAGCTCAAGACCCTGCACGGTATGTCTGAGAGCTTTGTCAGTGCAGTAATGTAAAAGGAGGTTACTTCTATTGAGTTATCCTGCTCAATTTCCTGCAAAAACAGCTACCCTCTGCAATAGAAATATTGGACCTGAGCTATGCTTTTTATTTGAAATTCAAGCTCCTGGTAAACCACTATCTGGTCCCCTGCTAACAAGCAGCAGACAAAATCACCAGACTCTATTGTCTTCCAAAGGGAGGTCATATACGGTTGGCTTTCTGTACATAACAATGATGCAATCTTTCCCCCTTAACTTGGAAACTGTGTCCCTACTGACCATGATGGAAGATTTCCAGATATTTCACCAGGTCATGAGCAACCAAGAAAGTGTTGCAGTGAATTTCAGGGAGAAATAACAGCCTGAACATTAACAGGATGAACTTCTTATGAGAAAGCTGCTCACGTTTCCCAGGAGAAATGCTAAATTAGTATGGATCCCAACCTGATCTCAGCCGATCTTTCAACATGATAAGAAGAGGTGTTGAAGAAAAACTGAATTTTTGATTATTTACCCCGCAGTGAAGCACAGGAACACAGTAATCAATTCATATGAATCATTCATTTGCTTTTATTAATCGTAAAGGTTTCACATATTAGCTTGCTTCTCTTCTCTTGATCAGTGGAAGTGGTAGCACAACATTTGAGTTTATATTTCCCACATTGCCAGTTTTACTTTAACGGATTTTAAAGGGAGAGGTTCATGTTCAAAGCATTTCTGTAATGATCTCTGATGAAGTTGAGGTTGAAAAAAACAAAGAAACTTTCTGTATGAAGTTAAATTAACATGACAATTCATTATCAGAACACAGAACATGAAAAAGATGAGGCAACATGATATTGTGTTTTCTCCCTAGATATCAGCTCCGCAGGATTATTGATAGGCCCACCAGGCTGCAGCGGCCAATAGAAGCATGTGCAGCTTCAATGTTGTTGCTTCTAGAAAAAATAACAGTATCATCAACGTCAGAGGGAGTCTAATGAGGGCTGCTTGTCTTTAAACTGGCAGCACATATTGTTAAATTGTTTTTCATTATATTGTTGTTTATCCATTAGTTGATCATGTCATGAACTCTTCTTCTAGGGCAGTGGTGGTGAGAAGAGCACTGGCTGTATTTGTCCTTCTTTACCTGTATTGGGTGCATTGGACAGTGTTTATGTGGGTGACCATACCATGGAGCTTGATGCAGAACCAGGGGAAGATACTAGGTGGCTATGGTCCCCCTATTAATCTGATTGGCTGCCCAAGTGGCCACCCAAACATCCCTTGATTGTTTCTTTTTACTTTGTCAGAGGTGGAATTTAACAAATAGTTAGACTGTGTATCAACAAACTGCCAGAAACTGTCTTTGAATTTCAATGTGGTGCATTTTCTTTGTTGGTTCTCAGTTTTGTTACTTTTTGTGTTATAAAAACACTAAAGTATATAATATCCTTTGGAGCATTCTTCATGCCAACCCTGTCATAGTCATTGCGCCAAATCGACCACTCCAGTGAAGAAAGTCTGGCTCCAGCTCTGAGCACATCCGAAGTATTATGAATAACTATTACAGTACTTTTTTCTCTTTATAAAACTGACCTAAAATATGTCCATCAATGAAAACTGCACCAGCACTGAGGAAGAAGAAGGTCATGCTTATGAAGATGAGGACAGAAGTGTGGGTTTTGCAAAGACCTGAATAGCAGGAGCAAGCTCACTTTATTAGTGTTAATTCAAGCTTTAGTACTGCATTTAATTCAAATGTATGAGCTATGAGCTGAGATATAAAATTAAACTGTAAAGAAATATAGATAATTATGTAATTTATACACTGAACTTTTATGTTTGCAAAGTGAACTGTAACAATAATACGATGTAAGAAACTCATTTTCATTTTTATTGATTTACTGTTTCATTACATTTTGACCTGACAGTTCATTATTCCAAATTTCTTATGACTTCAGCTCTGAACTAATACTACACTTTCTCTGTATTCATCCTAATGAAGAGTGACAACACACTGGACGTAGTATATCTGTTATGCTGTTATTTTCACTACCTTAGCCTCTGTGAGACGGCCAGTCTATGTGTGAAAAAACCCGGCTGCCTGTATTGTGTTCAGTGAACCTACTGTATGTTGATTAATCACCTTAAATTACAATGCTACAACTGTACACTGAACCACTCTCTCTCTCTAACACAAACACACACACACACACACGCACACACACATTCACATCCATTAAGTGGTGTGTCGGATATCCAGCCGTGAAACTAACCACTGAATATGGAGTGCTTCCGTTCGGGGAAAGAGAGATGCATCGATCGCTGTCTCCTGACATAAAAGTGAGTATTGATGCCATACCCCACAAGGATTGGTGGATTGGTGTTAGACACGCAGGAAGAGAGGAATCACACACCGACAAGGAATCTGATCCCTGTGACCCCACACATGTTCTTTTTTGCTACATATGAGCTTACACTTTGAAGGTACTTTTATCAGTTTTTACTTGAAGTCTAAGGTTAAAAAGAGAAAGTTTTTACAATAAATACCTCTAAGCTCACATTATATCATCCCACCACGTTACTTTAACCTATTCATCTTTCCTGTCTGTATGGATTTGGCCTGCCTTTCCTTTGATTGTTGTAGCCTGTTCCTTTTTTAAAATGCAAGATGCAAATTGTGAGCCTTTTGTTGTGTAACACATCACACATCAACTATGAATGATTGGGACAAATGCTTAAACAAACTCGTCTTTTGGCTGACAAATCTGTTTGTCTTCTGATATCAATTTCAGTCAATTTCTCTGTCAAGACCCCAAATAAAATGTCTAAAACTAAATGAAACTAAAGTATAAGTTATTTATAGGATTTACGCTGTTCCACCTGGTAATTGTCCCATTATAAAACCATTGGTAATAGACAAAAGGATAACAATCCCAGTGTAGAACTGCTCTTTGAAAACAATGACATAATTGACAGACTTTGGTAACAGAGACTCTGGTTTGTGTAAAGTTAGAAACACAGAGTGGGATTTGTCAATGTATCAATCAATCAATCAATCAATCAATCAATCAATCAATCAATGTATCAATGTATCAATGTATCAATGTATCAATCAATCAATCAATCAATCAATCAATCAATCAATCAATCAATCAATCAATCAATCAATCAATCAATCAATCAATCCATCCATCCATCCATCCATCCATCCATCCATCATCAATCCATCCATCCATCCATCCATCCATCCATCCATCCATCCATCCATCCATCCATCCATCCATCCATCCATCCATCCATCCATCAGTCAATCAATCAACACATGTTGATTTGTTACAAACAAAGTAGGTCTAGACCTTACTCAATGTTAAATTATTAACAAAGACCCAACATCAAGACAGGATAAGATCCATCCTTATATACTGACAAGACTCAATCTTATCTCATCGTAATCCACCATGAGCATCCTATTAACAGGCAGAAACCTTAAGCAGAACCAGACTCATGTTAGACTGCCTCAACCGAGTTGGGGTTGGTATCAACACATGGCAACAGGAAGTGGATGGCTAACAGTTTTATAAAATAACCACAAGAATACTTTGAGTATTGGATGTATGTTTATTTATGTACTGTGTAGAGTCTCAGTAAAGATGTGACGTTTGAGGCCTAAGTAGGTAGACTTTAAAAGAGAAAGGTCACACCTCAGCTTTGTTGGTACAATGAAAAGAATTGGAGAGGTTGAATTTGTATGCACTGATATGCTGATTTGCAAAAGAGCAACTCTCTGGAGGTTCTGCCTATCACTCCCTCCACTACAATACGCAGCTCTCTGAGTATTCTCCTTCTTCTTCCTCTCCCTTCCAAGGGACGAGGCCAAGAAACCTGAACTGGATGAACCAAGTTAGTGATAATGAGCGGTATGATAATGGCCGTGCTACACTCTGACCCTTAGCTTTTTATTCAAATTCAGTCTTATTATGGGAGTGAATTTCCTGCAGCCTGGCCCCTGAAAACGACGTGAATACCCACGGTCATTAACACTGCCTGATCCTGTGGAGACCCAGGAGAAGAATGACCTATTTGAGTCAAAAGTAATAGCTTCACAAGTATAATTTCAGTATCAATTATTATTGTATGAAGTCAAAATATTTTATCTGTTAGACGCCGACATTGACAAGCTGCAGGAGTCTAAAAACTGCACCCACCTTTTCAACCAGAGGATTTAAATCTATACGTAACACAGCTGCAATGTGGGCTTTACCTCCAGTAAACTGAATTTTAAAGTGTTGCGTCAGAAAAAATGACTTGCTAAATATTGTGCCACAAGCAAAGGATGTGACTCAGTTTTCATGTTCTGTTCCCAGAGGAATGTTGGCTATAAAGCGCTCTCCCATAAAATGTCTCGCTGTTATGCCATTTTGGCAGCCTCCAGGCAAAACTGTTGAAGTGGTTTGGTCTCCCTCAAGCATTTAATTTTTACTCTGTACAACAGGAAACTTCCCCGTAAATGTGCTCTCAAATAAGACACCGATGCCTTACATAAACCATTGTTTTTTCTCAGGTCTGCTGGTTTCACAGTTACACATTTCTTTTTACATCTTATTCTCAGGAAAATAAAAAAAAAGTATTGTTAGTGTGCTGGCCAGTAACAACACAAACTTTCTCAGTTATAACCTGACCATGGGTATAGGCAACAGACCAATCTAGGCATCACCTCCTTTTACCAAATTATAACGAATGGCAACTTTAATCGTTTAGAAAAATCACACCACTCTGGGCCCAGAGGATTTTCACAGATCTGCCTTTTTCTTTTTTGGAGAGACACTGTTGCTCTGTCAGCTTCCGTGAGGGTCTAAATCTGGCATGCAACCTCTGGTCTCATTTAAAGGCTTGTATTTTTTGTTTACCTGGTTGTCTGTGCAGCAAAGCATTACAAATTCCAACGCAGAGTTAAAAAAAAAGAACATCTTGTACAGAAAAGATGTCAGTTAATGTATTTTTTTTTCCAGTTTATTGAGGACTTATATCTCTCCTGTGCAGTGGCGGTTCTAGGGAGGGGCCAAAAGGGGCCAGTGCCCCTGTAAAACTGAACCTGGACCCCCCTGTGGCCCCCCCTTCACACCAAACAAATATTATACAATAAAAAAGCTTCGGTATCGCGCCGATGTTACAGGCGGAACACATGCGTGTGGCACGTGGTTCCAGTCCCTTAGAGCGCTAAGGGACTCGTGTTGAGTGTAAACGGCCCAAACAGCTGCTGTCAGTCTGCATTTGATATAGAACACAGTAGTATATATGTGTAGTATATATAGGGATGCACTGATTTTTTGCCATTTTTTCCCAGCCGGTCCTCGCCCTTCTCAGTCTCTTTTGTCAGGGTTGAATGTGTCCCTCTGACAACACCCTTGGCCCCAGCCTGCCCCTCCTACTAAAATTGGTCTAGAACTGCCACTGCTCCTGTGAAACTTCTCATGAAATGGATGCACAAGTATTTTTCTGCAGTTTAAAGTCTGTCAGAAGAAAATATGCTTCATTTAAATGCAAAGACAAATACTGGTAGTCTGCTCCAGCATAGTCCCTTAAGCTGATTTCAACATAAGCCTTGCCCTTTACAAGACAAATAGTCAGTTGTGGTTAAGGGTTTTGGGGTGGCCAATTAGAGTTAAAGGGGGGGCAGGCCACCCCTGGTTATCCCTTTGGACACACCCTTGCATCTGTATCATTCTACAGCCCTTTTCCTATGGCTCGTTAAAGGCTTGGTATTAATGCCCCTGTCTAATGTCTCACCATTCCCGTAAATGTCACAGAAGCCTGATGATGGTGGGACCAAGTTGTCCCACCTCGGTGCCAGCATTGAAGATGGTAACAGAGGGGTTACAGAGGTGAGACAGGGTCACTTTGAGACAGCTGCACTATGTTTGTAGTAATCAATATAATGTCATAATATGAGTTGAAGGGCCACTGAACCAATCTTCTGTTTTGATGACTTGGGAGTGACAAGAGGCTTTTTGTGTTTGATATGCATGTGAAATGTTCTCTCAAACAACGGTTCCAGTCTTCAATTACCCCCACCCCCCCCCCCCCCCCCCCCCCCCCCCCCCCCCCCCCCCCCCCCCCCCCCCCCCCCCCCCCCCCCCAATACATGTTGTACAAAATACTCTGACAGTTTGAAGCAGAGAGGCTGTGATAACACGAGATGTTCTGTCACTTTTCAAACACTTTATTCATCTGGAGTAGAAGAGAAGGTTTTTTTTCTGACAATTTACAGCATACAGGCGTATGCAGCAAACACCCCAAAAGCACTTGGGTTGTTATTTCCCATGCAGTGGGTGCTAGATAGCTGTCTGTCTGTGTCTGCCTGCCTGTGTGAACACACATCAAAGCCTCCTGTCAAAAAAAGTTCTGATGGAGTCGGAACAGTGACATATTTCAGAGCTATAATCAGTCACAATATGACAGAGAAATTACCACCTTCCCTCAAGAGCAATCAGTCAGTTCCAGCTCCAATCAGCTCATCTGACGCTCACACAAACAGACAAGTCAGAAAACTCTACCTCACTGGGGTACAACAGTTGTTAGAGTTGAAGAAAATGACAAAGCTTTTTGCTTCTTGCAGCGTTAAATCCTTTAGCGAAACAGCTGTGCTTGCCTCATTTAAATACATATTTGGTTCTCGTAAATGGTGCAAACACTCTCTAGAAGTGCAATTAGCTCCTTCAATTTGTACCCATATGATTTGCTGAATATCTTTAAGTGCACACAGACACATCTATGACGGCTCATCTTGCTGTGCACAGCAGGCAAGCGCTCCCAGCCAGAGTTAAATGATCATGTTTCAGCCTGATGGTTACAAACCAAGCCCTGCCGCACAACCAAGTGGCCCCGAGTGACGAGGTTGCATTTGAGGTGCAAAGATAAGACGGCCTCCTACTGGTCTGCCATCGCTAGGGGAGCGCAGCAGGGGTGGGAGAAGAGGTTGAGGATGGAGGTGGAGGGATGCAGGAGTGTGGGGATGTTTTCTGGCGCTTCCTGTGTAATCTGACCAGAGCAAGGAAGAGCGAATGGAGGGTGAGGCGAGGTGAGTAGTTGTAAAGTGAATGTGTCACACTGGCAGGCCCATGGGAAGACCCTGTAAACACAGCTCAGTCACAGCTCTGATTACACAGAACGAGAGTGGGAGGGAGGAAGAGATACGAGGGGAGGGATGGAAACACTGGGAGGAGGAGGAGGAGGAGGAGGGTGTGACAACAAGGGAAAAGAGCGACGGAAAACAAGGCGACAGAAAAGGACATGGAAAGGAGAGGAGGAAGGGGAGGGCCGAGCAGAAGGAATACGGTCTAGAGATGGCAGATGAAAGAGCAGAAGAAATAGACTCTGAACAAGAAGTGGTAAAAACAGCGTGAGAGAATGAAAAATCAAACCTTTCTAAGTCCTATTTGTGTTTCACCGAGATTGTTTTCCCCCCACAGACTGAAGTTTTTGCTTTTTATAGGAAATCATCCAGCAGAGTCGACAAGCCCTGCGCTGCAGAGTATAACTCAATCAGAAAGTCAAGACATGGATTTGCCTTCTAGAGTCAATACTGCAGCTACACTGAACTCAATTCAATTTGCATTGCACCAACGCCACACTGTGTGCCCCCCCTCCGTGCTATTGATCTACATAGCCCTGCTACACATGAGGAATTTGACTGGCAGAAGAGGAATGTTTGATATAATATTCATTTAAGCAGTGACACCTAATTATGTGGCACGAGCAGGGCAAGAAAGCAGGAAATTATTCCTGCTTTTTGTACAGGGATTAATCATTGTTCTTTGATACCTAGCTATGTAATTGGAGATGCTAATTATTTTTAATATTAAAGATTATTACAGCCACCGATAAGCCAAAAGAATGAGCTGTAAGAATGGGAAGCATCCAGCAAAGGGAGGGGAAACAAATTGGGCCAATCAGACACACTCAGCATATCAGAGTAAAGCCAAAGAGACACAGAAGAAGAGATGGAGACTGAGTAATGGGAGTCAGTGTTCATCTGATTTTGGGCTCAAGGTTGTTCCCGCTCCTGATAGCCATCTGCATGCAGTGACGTGGGCCAGATGGATTAGTTTGATATTGAATTAGAGCTGTCTTTTTAGAATGCTTCTCCATGTTCACAGTTAGCTTGTGTAATGTCTCATGTCATTCATCTGGAGTGGCTTTCAACTTGGCTTCATGCAGGCAGGAGTCTGAATGACAAGGAGCTTGGAAAAGGAAGTTAGGTCAGAGCAGACTGTTCTTCACATAGACTATAACACACTGAAGTATGGAAGGCCAATGCTGCCAAAACTCTGATGTTTATGCAATCTTCATAACAAAGTTGAATTTAAGAAAAAAAGCTTGTAACTGTAAAATTTGTTGTGAAAAACACTATTTTAATACTTTTTGTTGTCATCTTAAAAGTTGATTGTGTTCTATACAAAAAATGCAGAGAGAGGTATTGTATGCTGTTTTAGTATTTTACTCAGAAGATGGTGCTTGGAGAACTATCCCTTAAAAGAAATAAACCTTGTGGAGTGCTTGTTTGTTTGAAAAGAGTCTTCAGTTTAAAACAGCAGGTGACCAGCAGTGGAGGGTGGAGCAAGGGGGTCCATACTTCACAGCTTTCAGTGCTACTGTAGGTTGGGCTCAACTACTGAACATGTAGCTAGCAGGATGGTGAAAAGTACTAGCAAGAGATACACATCTATATAGAAACTGCAAGCTGTCGAACGCAGTGGAAGTATTATAAGGAGGTTGATGCCGTTTTCCTTCTGGAAGCCCCTTAAACAGACTGTGTCTTATTATTTACTGCTGTAACTTATATTACAGATTTTATGGTATTTGCATGGCAGCTCTGGTAAGACACCAGAGCAGGGGGAATGGTATCTTCTGAGAAGTTGAGTCATATGGAGGCTTATCCTGCAAAATGGATTTTGTGGTTGACTCAGACAACGAACATATAAGAGTCTTGAGGGAGAGCTGCTGTCTTGAAAATCATCATAAACAAGAGATCTCTATTTTGATTAAAGCTCCTGTGAGGATAGCTGGTAATGAAATAGAGTGAACTTATTTTTTTTTGTAAGTTTCATGTTGAAAATACATTTAGAATAAACAAAGATCAGATCTTTTGTCAGTAAACATTCCTTACACATGGACAGGGAAAGATCAGCCAAGAGGTAAATTATCACAGTTTGTCCACAAGAGGCGCAAAAAATCACACAAGCCTAATGTTCCATACAGAAGCCTTTAAAATAAGTTAAATCACTACTAGAATTTCAAGTCCAGTTTTCATTTTTGTTTCAGAGTTAAGGTGCCAGACTGTCCACAAGCCTGGGTAGAGAATCAGTGGGTAGAATTTGGTGAAATTTACTGGTGAAATTCAAGATAGCAAATAACTAACACTCCACTCATCCTTTCCTTCCAAGTTGTGGGAAGCCCTTTGCTGGTTATAAGACATGTCGCTGCAAAACTGCATCCTGCGTGGAGGTGGCCCCACTTACACTGTGCATTTTAAAGGCTAATCTTAAGTAGCAAAAACAAACTGTTCTCATTTTCTTCGCCAAGCTGGTCGCAGCAGATGGCTGATTGGATTGAGTCACAAAAATACAGTTTAGACCTCCTCTGTGTGTAAAGATTTCAGGATGGTTGTGATTTGGCGCTGTACAATACAACTGATAAAAACGTTGACATCAAATATTTGTACAATGACAAGAAAACAATTAGGAATTTTAGTTTTTAATTGTGTCAGTAGTTCCTTAATACTTTTTTAACTGCATCTGTAATATGGCATTGAGCCTCTGGGCTGTCAGGAGTCAGTGAAGTTTTTGTTTTGCAGTTTTAAAGACATTTTAAAGAGCATACAAAATACGATTTTATCATATTTTACAATTTTTGGCAAGTTCAGGGAAGGTTTAAGTTTCCTGCACAAATCAACTTAAATTCCTTGATATTTTTTACTTTGACTGATGAGCTTAAAATTTACCATGAGTCTTGAACACACATTGATTGTTCATTTCAATCTGTTTACCAACTTTCCTTGGCACCATGTCTTTGATCAAAATGTCATGCCAATAAAGCCTACATAAATTGAACTGAATTGAGCCAAAGGGCGAGGAAGCACTCCCAGAATCCCCTGCTCCCCTTGTCTCTGTCAGAGTAAAGCAGACTGCCACACATCTGTCAAATGGAAGAACAAGTGAACAGCACTAAAATAGAGCATGTTAGAGTAAAAATAGATTTGAAAGAGTGACAGAGGGCACCCAAGCAGGGCATAAACACCAAACAAACACCCTGTCTCTGAAATTTAAAGTCTAACTTTTTCCCCTAGCAATTTAAAAAGAAAAGACAACAACACAGCCCTGCAAACTTACAAACCTCGTTTTAGATTGGCACGAACTCTCAATCTCGGTTATTGAAATATTAAAGACACTAGAGCCCAGATTTCCAATGGCCTTCTAACACTGTAGTTTAGGGTCTAATGTGAATAATAGTACACAACTCAAAAATGTGTTTCCATCTAAATCGTAAAAAGCACAGTTCAGCTGTGCTTACTTTTCTATATTGCTGACTCCTCTGTGTTTGTTTGAATCTGGCTTGGTTACATTTGTTACTTAAATCATGAAGAAGATCCACATCAAATCATACAAGATCCACATGACAGCTTATGGTCTGTTTACACCAAGTGTTGGCACTGTCTGCAGCCCAGGTATTAAGGCCTGCTTGTCAAGTCTTTCTTTTATGTTATTTCTTCATTTTGACAGACACAGAGTACAGCAATTTGGCAATACCAGAGGAGAGCTAAGACAATGACACTTCATGATATTATGAATTTGAAGTCTTTCTACATACTTTTATAATCCAGATCTAACTTTTAGTTATGTATGCTTCTAAATCAGTAAGCAAACAAGTGTTTGTGATCAAGGAAAGGGATGCACTTGACCAAGCAGTAAAATTAAAAGTCAGAGTAATAAATCTACAGCAGACCTGGGGGTCGGTTTGACCTTTAGCTAGATTCAGATACGGTCTAGTAAACATTTATTGCTGACCACCTACCCTGATGTATGAAAGCTGAACTTTCTCAAGTTGAAGATTTGCTCCTTACAGTTCAAGTTAAAATCACCATTTCCATCTTAGGAGATGTAAGAGTTGTTTCCTTACACTGCCGACACTTTAGGCTGGTTTGATCGAAGTCTTCTAAAAGCAGAGTTTTTTTTCCAGGTTAGTGTCAATGCTTTATGAGATTCAGTACTTTTTACCATTTCAAGTTAACTTTCCTAAAACTTTCACAAAACATTGGCATTGCAGCAGATGTATCCACTATAGGAGGCTGCATTGTGTTCTGAATTAGTCAGCCATTGAAAAATGATTTGATACACTAACAGTTTTAGAAAAAGACATTTATGAAATCCTCTTCAGGAACTCCCCTTACTGTCATCACACTTCAGTTCTACAAACACACACACAAACACGCACACCTTTTCCATTTCCTTCATTTCCCATAGCCTGAGCTGACTCCCCCTGACTGACAGTGTGGATGATTTCTCCTGTCAGGTTGCCTAAAGTGGGCACTGTCACACCACAGCGGCTTCTTTCTCTCTGCACCACAGCATCGCTCTCACTGTCTGATCCTGCCCTCGACTTCTCTATGGCCCCCGCTCCTCCAAATTCCTCCTCCTCTTTTCCTTTACATCTTCATCTATCCATCCTGCAGACTAATGGTGCTGATTTGCTGCCTGACTTTTCCTTTATCCTCCAACACAAACCTCCTTCTTTCAATGTGGGCTGAGCAGATGGAGTATTATAATTGTATTTGTCAGAGTTGGCTTGTGGTCTGATGGATGATCTGCAGGGTTGCTGTTGTGCATTTGCAAGTTTGGACAGGTCCGTTTCAGAGTGGCCTCATGTCAGTGTCTGATAATCAGAGACTTTTAACATCGGCACTAGATAAAAAGAAAGGCGTGTTATCACCGGTACTCCTCGGTAAGGTTGCTTCTGACACGGTATTTCAGTTTACTCTTGAAAAATATTCCAGTGAAGAATGTGCAAGGCTGAAGTGTAAAAAGATGGAGATGCAAAATACAGCATTTAACTATGAGAAACTGCTGGGGCAGGTTCAGCTGTGAAAATTGCTGCAACTGAGTTTCTTAAGTCGTTGGACCAATAAGTGAAATTCAAAGTTGTTTTAAGTTTAAATACTCTAATTAGTTAAACAATCATTTTAAAGTGAAACATTGAAAGGTTTTGAAATATCCTTTATAAGAATACAATTCCAAAGAAGGCTTCAAACATTTATTTTCTTTGGTTGTATCCACGCCTGTTGTCTTTGAGCAGCTTGTAAGGAACTGAATCGAAATGAACGGATCCACTACTATCTCAACATTTTAGCCCCTTAACAGGTGAAGTCCTTACAGTGGTTAAGGTTTGGGATAGTAATATTGAAGAGTCATCAATTGATGAAAACTCAGCAAATAATGAAGATATTAAAATTGTGAGTTTTGCTTAGACAGGGGAAAGGCTGACTCGACTGGCAGACAGGCACAATGTAGCTGTTAGCTAGGACACTAAAAAAGAGGGTTGGGGGGATCTTGTCTTTGGTACCAGCCCAGTCTGCATCACTTTGTTTCCCAGCATGCTTTGTGGAACATACAAAGAATGGAGGCGAGCTTAAACTAGAGCACCATAATCTGTGTAGAATACAGTTACACAAAAAATAATAACCCTCATTGGAGTATTGGTCACCCCTGTGCGTAAGGTTCTGCTCAATTTTTAGATTAAAAAATAAGTATTATAGGTGCATCTTATACACCAACTTTTACATTACAGTTGTAAAAGGAACACACTGTTTCTGCTACCTCGTTGGTTTGATGTCATTGAGCTGCAGCACTTTTAATGGTATGGTAAAACGAGGGACCATTTATCTGCTCTTCAAAATGACATCATATGTACACAAATGACAGTAAGTTAATCTTAAAGACTGTATAGGTTTTTATGTTAACACAAAAAAGGGGGACAGCAGACCAACAGTATCACTGAGTGAAATTATGAAAAAAGAAATTTACTTATTAAGATGAGATTTTTGTTATTCAGCTGATATGCAACTCATCAGAGCTCACTTAAGCTGACTACAATACCAATGATGGTATTTTAATTCAGACCCATGACTATCAGTCTAGTCTTTAATGCCACTGACTTTTATAGGCAGCTTTAAGCTCAGCCCAGAGATGAAGTTTGCATATTTTAATCAAAATATATTGTTCTCCCAGAGTGTTGTAAGTTTCTTATTTTCTAACAGCCCTCATTTTAGAACAGTTTTGCAAATTGAGTTAGATTTGAACATTTCCCTTTCTATTATCACACATCACTTAAAAAAGAACCCTCCATTTGACTCCCTCTATCAAATACTAGTAGTTAAAGACATTTTCTAAGCGTTTCCCTTAAGATTAGAAACTATGGTGTAGTGGTGCAGACGAGCAAACAATTCTAAAACTATCACTTCTTTGATGACTTTCATTTCAGCAGGTGAGACAGTCAAATATTATGCAATGGTAGACGGAGTGATTGACAGATTTAAGGAAGTAGAACAAGAGTGATGAAGAGAGACGAGGAGCAGAGAAGACAGAGGATGGGACAAATTGCTTTGCAGCAGCGGAGGTGCCTGCATTCATAATGGGGAAGACAGACAGACAGCCCAGATGGATGCGTGTGGGAAAAACCACAGCTAGCACTCTAACCGGATTTTGAACCCTTACTGGAAATGTTTGTGAGAAGCTGAGCAGCTGTGGCTGCCTCAAACGGAAGTGATGGTGCTTTATTTGATCTGAAGAGTTGGGAAGACAGACTGAGAAATCAACAAAAAGAGAAAGAATATACATGTACTATTTATACGTCTCCACTTTAGACAGATGAAAACACTCCTAGGTCTCACGCTGTGCTTTGTACTTATTTGACCCCAGATTGATAAACATAGAGTTATACACTGATCCCCCCTCCCCAACACCTCTTTATTTGAATGTTTTACCTGTTTGACCCAAGAATAACACCACTGAAATAACTGACCTTTGAGACGTTTTTTTTTATTTCATGTTGTACTAAATTTTTGTAAGTCAAAAACTAGAAACAAAAAACAACTCAAATAAATAATCTACATCTATTTATTTTGTCTTCCATATTCTGAGGAAAGAAACAGCTATATATTATATTTAACTATTTTGACCCCACATTTATACTACTGAACAAAGCTACTTTTAGGATGTTTGGTCAAAGCTTTGAAATCCATAAAGACAGACACTCTACATATGCTTCAGAGCAACTCATTTCCTAATCCTTGAAATTTACATTTAGATTTTGGATTGATTTACTCTAGTCCAAAGGAAAGAGAACACTCAGAAAAGTCAAGGAGCTAAAGAAAGGATCACAGAGTCTTCAGGTAAACTTTATCAAACTGCTTTGTGGAGTGTGGCTAACATTAGCAGATCTTGCACCACCAGCCCATCGGTCCACCTTGCAGGTTAACTTTAACATGTGTTGTTACGCATAGCTCCAGTCAAGTGGTTATAGTTTGACAGACAAAGACTATACAACATTTGGTCTTTAGATGAAAAAGACAACATGCCAAATCAAAATCCTTCACTTGTTTGACGTAAACCTGTTTTTGTCTCAAATTGAAAAAGATGAAAACACTTTTAAGTCCTGATTTTGTTCTAGTTTGACCCCCAAACGACACCCCCTAAACTAAGTGATTTTTAAGATGTTTTCTTTTCAAGTCAGTGTGCTTCCTTGTTATAGGTCTGACACCACTCTGTATGGCCTTAATATCCACTTTAAATTTGCTTGTGAGTCCAGGAGAGAATCCCTATCTATTCATCCTCATCAAGGCTGTTTTTGTCAATTTGTCATAATATCGACCGGATGGGAAGTGGAGGCTCCGCATCATCCGAGCTGAGGTGAAAGAGGAATAGAGATGGTGCACATGGAGTTGGACTGTCACAGCAGATAGCTCAGGACTGCACTGTTGACTCTGTGTGAGTGTGTGAGTGTGTGTGTATCAAATGTGAACGGTTGAGCACGTTTGTGGTCAGCCCCCCTGATACGTCCACTGCATGAGGAGAGATGGGATGAGGCACTCCAGAAAGACATGGCCTCTGACCCGGATACTGACCTCCATCCTTCACACACTTGGTGCTTGTACTGTACTGTACAAAGCTTCAAAGGATAAACGGTTTTCTTACGAGGTGTTCGAGTTTACAAGGAAATGTCATGATGATCGCGTCTGTCTGAGCAGGTTTCTTATCCAGCTGGTTAAACGCTGCAAAAAGAGAACATAACTAAAATGACAGATGTTGTCAAGTTGTTATTTTCTTTTGTACTTGTACACCAAAGCCGTTTTCAGATCATTGTTTTTCTGCATTCCTTGAAACGTATGCCTTGTTTTTCACATAACCTGGAGTTGTTGGCTTTGTTCATGTTTTCCCTGCACCCGTTTATGTGTATGTATTTACAGGCACTCGCAGCGAGACTGTGTTTGCCATTATTAAATATTAAAAGTGGGAGTGCTTGCTCTGTCTGATGGAGTAGCTTCTGCTAATGGCACCATATATGTGTGTGTGTGTGTGTGCGTGTGTGTGTGTGTGTGTGTGTGTGTGTTAGTCGAGAGATGAAGCACTTTATAGCAGGGGCTCCTTTCTCAGTCAAAGGGAAACACAGCCCTCTCAGTATTTCAGTGAGGGTGGCTTACCCCTGAATTATCTGCGTCTTTGCCTCGGTGTGTAGGCTGTCTCAGCTCCTCAGCCATCTGTCTTTCTGCTCAGGTCTCTCTTAAGATTCACCGCCTGCACTGAGGCATCACTGGGAGGGTTTACTGAATGAATTCCCAGAGGTTTCGGAGGAGGTATGATTGAATATGAATTTTGGTTTGCACTAGGTTATCTGTATGCCCAGTGGTGTGTTATGTCTGTGCCCATATTCAGCTCATTTTTTTCTTTTGAAGGACAAAACAGACTGAAGCGATTTGTCACGAGATGATTTAGTCCAATCAGCTTTTACACTATTCCCCTGATAGAATGACCTCCTATAAATTTAAAGACATTTAGAGTTTTGATACATTAGTTTACATTAGCCCCATATATAGAGGCTATAGCCCTCGTTGCAGAGGTCGTAGGTTTGATTCCAGCCTCCATCATTTGCTGCATGTCTTCCCCAACCCTATACTCCCCACAGTTCCTGTCTCTCTCCAACTGCCCTATCCATTAAAAGCAAAAAAATGCCCCAAATATAAATATGTATAAAAAACAAATGAGACCATCAGCAAAATGACTGTTAATTTCTACAGAGTAGTATTTGATGCCTATAAAGGTACCGCTCCTCACAAAATCTTTACAAACCTAAAGTTCCATACATGAGCTTTAAGTTAAAACAGTCAGTTTGGTTATGTTTTGGTGGAATGAATAATGGTTTAAGTTGATTAAAACATCATGGTGTAAGTTAAAATAAGGACTCTGTGTTGACCTTTGGTTGCACTAAGGTCCCCTGTTGTAGAACACATCCATCAACCTTCACCACTATCACAGCAATCTTCATCATTTTGCTACATCACTCAAAAAACTGTTCCTCCAAGTTGTTAAAATTGCCACAGAAAGTTAAAAATGGAGTAGATTCATAGCCTGGAACATCTCACATAAACACACCAAAACCGTTTCCAGTGAGTCGTGGATATATGCTGGGAAAATACATCTTAAGAGGAAAGTGACTGCTTATAAAGACAAAAATGTTGACCACCTTAATAGATGAGGGATTTAACCAGGGAGCTCATTGTTTGACCATATCCAAGAAGCTCCACATCCTTTTTACTGTTGATCAAATGATCCCAGCTACAGTTACATTTGCATTCATGAAATTTGATGAGCCCACAATAGTTGCACTCATGCTGCTCTTATTTTTGGCGTGTTTTTTTTTATTGAAATAGTCTTCATTTAATGAGTTGGAGAGGGAGTATGAGGTAATTTAGGTCGACCACTAAACTGTTGTGTTTTGTGGTGTTGACATACTGTGTTGTTTTGTTCTGTCTGATGTCCACACTGCACCATTTTCCAGTCAACAAATATGAGTGTTTGGAAAATGTCAGAAGTTGGGTTGCAGTTAAGGAGGTGCTGGTGGGTCCTGAGGCTGAGGCTTGTGTTTGGTTGTTGCTTTTTTTTTTGCGTTCTTTGATGTATTTCCCAAGTTTATTTTACTTCCTGTCCAAAATATATTTTTTTACTTTGAATTCATCTCCTGCCTCCTTTCTTTCAATCAATGTCACACTTTATTTGCATCAGTCTCTTTCACACATCTCCACCTGGGGAAAGGTATGAAAGAATTATGATGGATTAAATCACAACCCTGCACAGACATGTGGCAGTCCTCTAAAAAATTAAATTATTGTTTTAATAATAATGTCCAGCCTGGTTCGTCTTTTCAGAGTGTCAACCAAAGTTGACATGCAGACACTAACTATTCGTGACATTGTGACAAAAAGTGCGTTTTAGTACTTTCATATCTTACAGCTGCACTGTACCAGACTCGGGGGACTCTGAGACACTGTCGATGTCTCGTCAAACCACACAAACAAGTTAGTGGAAGGAAGGAGCGCTCATGCTCAATAAGGGACAGCCAAGAGGAACAATCCAGTGGTGACATTTAGCCGAGGAGCGCTGCCCTTTCAACAAAGTCAATTTAAGAGGAACACACAAAGGTCAGTGTGTTTAGCACGGCTCTCATGATGAGTTATACACTGAAGCACATTTGAGACACACTGAAAACAGTCAGCTGTGATAATTTTCTCCGTCATACCTTTTCTTCTAATATAGCTTCCTTGACTGATGTCTCTACCTGCAAAAATAACATAAATGTCCTTTGAGGCAATGCTAAAAAAGAAAATTACCTCTTTTTATGTTTTCTTTTTATTGCTTTTATAGACACTTGCGTTGCTGTCTGAATGTTTCCCTGTGCCCATCAGTGAGTCTGTTTCCATGTCTTTATCATCCCGTCTTTTTATTTCCCCCAGCTTGTCGGGGCAGATAGCTGTCCAACAAGTCTGAAGGTCTGTTTGAATAGTCCATTTGGTTAGGATGGTTCCTAACAGAGCTAAATAACCCAGAAGTGTTTAAGAGTCGGAAGAAATAAGAGCAGTTTGAATTCTCCAAATGATAATGAAAGGAGCTTCATTGCTTCCTTTATTATCTCCTTTAGCATAGGGTACACCGGACCATCCTTTACGAAAGGAGAGAAGAAAAATGACACAGTTTGTTGTGTCAACAATATTTATTTGGTTATTGTGTTGAATCCAACCTGATGACTCTGGTCTTCACTCCACCTCACGCTTTGGCAACCTGAACAATATTACAGGATCAGAGAAAACATTTAACAAACCTACTTTAAAATTCTGTTTAGAGCTTAAACACCAAGGGCCTGATCAACTAAGATCTCAAATAACGAGCACAAGTTTGTGTGCACACTAGACTATTGCACGTGCTATAAATGGACGTGTTGCGGGTGATCTACTATGATTGTGTGCGCAATTGATAACAAGTGCAAAAGTGAAGAAACGCGATTTAGGGGGCCATCTGTGAAAATGTGTATGCTGGGATAAAAAACAGAATATCTGCCGATGAAGTAAAAAGAAGACAGCAAGATATCAACAGAAGAAAAAGGGAAATCTTTTCCCTTAATGAAATATCAGCACATTTCCAATATTGGACACATTTAATAAGTTCAAAATGAATTTGCTTCGTGTGTCTAGTTGAATATAAAATGGAAAAAAATCGTGATTTCATTATTTGAAAAATGTTTTAGTAAGTTGTCCGTCAAGTAAGTTGACACACACGGAGGATTCTTTCTCTCCGTCGTGTCACTGCATTTATGCCTCTTTCTCGCCACAGTGACTGCAGCCATTTGTGCGCTGTGCCAGTTTGCACCTGTCTTTCAAACGTGCTAAATATGGACTCAAAAACACCGCCCGCTATCTGTTTCACTTTTGATAAACCACATTCCCTGTGCTAAAGGATTATATTTGCATCTTCTCCTCCCAGTATTTTGCACATTCTGATAATCTGTATACTCATGACGGCAAACAAACTAAATGGAGTGCGAGTGCTATTTGGCTCATTTGACAGACGCAATCCTCGGTGCTCCTGGTTAGTACATCAGCTTTGCCTGTGCTATCAAGTTAGCACATGTTGTAGTAGATCAGGCCCCAAAAGTTAATGTCTGCTGTTTCAAAAAGATTGCAATTTGCAGACTATTTCACATTTGCTTCTCTGACTATGCAATAGTGGTGACTTTCCTAATGTGTCGATTATTTTTAATGCATTTGCAAACGTTATGATAAAACAAAGGGGACCCACAAGCAGACGGTTGAAGTCAATTTTTGAAACAAAAAATCAAAAGGAAAAAGTTCAAACAACTTACTTGAAATGTCCATGAGAACAAAATCCAAAAAGACACAAGGAAACCCAATCAGCACAAGAAGGTAAACCACGAAGAACACTGGCGTCAGAATAGATGCAACAAACTGACACAGGGGGAGGAAACACAGACTAAATACACACAGGGAAATCAAACATAGGTGTGACCCATGACACAGGTGAAACTAATCAGGGTAATCAATCTGGAGAGAAACACACAAGGACAGGAAGTAAATCTCAACCAGACTCAAGGAGCACAAACTACAAAATAAAACAGGAAACATTAAAGACTTAACTTTAGGAGCATGAGTGGAAATAAACCCAAGGAATACAAAAACAGAAGACATGGCACACAAGGAAAGAGGCTACAGAGTAGCAAATAAAGACAGAGATACAAAACTAGGATGATCCAAAACTTAACTAACTCACCATCTCACTGTGGTTTATGATTTCTGGTATGGAACTCTTTCATGATAAAGAGCCATACTTCTTTTGCTCACTATTTTGCAGTCAAAGGGTAAAAAGTCCAGTGTGTCTGATTACAGCCTTGCCAATTTTTGGTTTCTGGCTGTATACTACTGTTCTATTGCAATGAGTAAGGAATAACGTTTAGTGAACGTTTAGTTATGCCAATTAGAATACCGACAGGGTGAGCAGGACCCTTACTTGTAATCAAGGGGTCTTGTCTCGTCCCTTCCGCTATAACCACATGCTCATCATACATTATCCTACTCACCTGGCTCATTTAAGCCCAATATCAAATTAGAAGTAGTGCAGCTGTTACTGATTATCATGGTATTGTCTTTCCCTGGAGGGATTCTATTTTGCATTATCACCACCTCACCATACATTATCCCATATTTAAAGTAGAAAGACAATGTTGCATTTTTAACACCTGCAGTAGAAAAGAAAACCCTGATTGTCTAACACCAGCGGCTCCTACCTGAGGAGAGACAGGCAGACTCAAGGCATTTAAACCACAGTGAATCAGGAGAATAGACTTCAAAGATAAGCTGATTTATACACAACTCTTCACCTCTTGAATGCTGATATGGGGATGTTAGCTTTTGGTGAGACAGGAGTGCTGAAGCACGCCTGCTGCCTGTGATGTACTGTACAGAGGGGCCGTGTATTATTTCATCTTACTCCATAAAATGTTCCTTCTTCTTTGCTTTCTCATATCATTTTCTGATGGATGGTATTATGTTCTATTAACACATCCTTGAGCAAATACTGATAAACATGATGCATGTGATGTTAGCATAACTTTTAAAAAAGGAAACAAAGAGAAAAAAAAATCAAGAAAGTTGTGTGAGGTGTCATTTTAATTTATCCAGGGCTTATTTAATCAAAAGTTTTGCTTGAATTAACAGAAGATATTAAGGAATGCTGACACTTTCATCAATTCACAACAACTTTTGTCGTAAAAAATAAATCCCATCACATTAAAACATAACTCTTAACTACAAAATATGGGTTTGGAGAGAATGGGCTTTTATTATTCTGCAGAAATACAGAAACTGGAATGAAAAATGACTGGCTGTGTTGGTAAAAGTAAATTGCTCGTTCAGATAAAGACAGAAGGCGTTATCGTATAATGGAATGTGCTTTTGATCCCCAGAGGACATAAAAAATGCATTACAGGAGAACAAAATGTATCATAAGCTTAAGTTATTCAAAGATATTTGAGCCCGCAAGGGTCAAACAAGGCGGTACTCTGAAAGTACTCTGGGACAAGAGTGGACTGTACATACCTCAGGTTTATATCTAAGAACAGCGTCTGATATCACTTCTGTAGACCTGGAAACACTTTTCTCTTTGGTAAATGTTTACTCTTTACAGATTTGAGTCCTTTTGTCTACCTGCAACCATCTGATCCATCTCTTTTGTGAATTTAAAGTTTGACTCCATCGTTCTGTTTTCTTAGCCCTCTCTTGCCTCTCATCATCCAACACTCTTGCTGCTTATTTCCGTTCCGCCCCACCTCTCCCTGGTCTTTCTTCTCATTTCTCCTCTTCTGCCATTCTTGCTGGTGATGAGAGGCATTATTTCTCAGAGCTTTTTACACCCGTGAGGCCACCGCCGGGCTTTTGGCAGACGTTGATAAGGGATGATGCTGCGGTTGCCAAGCCATGCAAATTATTTCAGGAATAAAGAGATCAATTGCATCTTTTAGCAAATCCTCCTCCTTTCCCAGACCGCTGTTCACTGTGGGTTTATTTTTCACCATCAGAATAAAAGTTTTTTTTTTAAAGGAAACAAAGAAAAATCTGAGGGAGGCAAGTTTTCAACTGTGGTATGTACCAAGGGTCATTCATAAGAAACAAAATGTCAGCTGTTCTGTGTGCTGAAGTTGTCATTTAAGGATCAAAGCCACAAAGTGTGTGTGTGTGCGTGTGACTGTGTGTACGTGTGTGTGAATTTGAGTTCATTGTGTGTGAATAATTCAAATTAATCACAGGCTAGCCTCATTTTCTTCAGGCTCAAAGCTTTAAAATGATTCCAGGCCCTTTTCGCAGTTTGTGACATGAAAAAAGTTTCCATTTTCTTCTGGAGATCATAAAAGTAAGTTTGACTCCAGTTTCATGTGTTTGTGTGAAGTGCAAAGTAGGACGATTGAACTTTGTTAGACTAGCTTAGCGAGGAGACAAGAATGATGAACAGTTAGCCTCACTCTGTTTAAAGTGATAAACATACATACATGTCTAAAGATCAGTTTAACATCTGCTCAATTGTTTGCTTTGATATGATATTAAACAACAATACCAGTTTGTTTTTTTTGTTTTAAGAGATTTATCAAGTTTAACTATTTTAAGCCAACAACAAAAAAGTGCTGTGTTGTGATTAGATGCTTTTGCTAAGAATTGATTTATTAAGAAGTTGGAATATTGTCAATGGGTCAGGAACAAACAGTAAAATGCGTAATAATAAAGCTTTCTTTGTTATCTCTTATGACGTATTTCATCATAAGGCAGTCTCCTGTTAGTCCTGCTCTTAGTTACTCATGTTGAATATGTTAAGTACACGTTACCTGGATTTTCAAGGACACTTTTCAAACATATAAGATACGATAACACTTTATTGATGCTTTCATTGAGCACTTTCAGTTGCTGCAGAAACACAGACTTAGTAGCAAGAGTAATACAAGATCATTAGAGCACAAACAGACAATAAGTTTGAATAAAGCAAAAATAAAATAGATTAGATAAATACAAATAAGAATACAAATTTAAGGAATATACAAATGTTACACATGGTATAAATAGTTGTAGTTACAGGCAGTAAGCAAATGTTATTCAGCAGTGGCAGGTTGGCATGGTGTGATTATGATTTGGTTATGACACATTGTATGCAATATGAATACTTAAATATATATGGGTATGTAATATGTCTATATGCAGACAAAGATAATAGTAAAAAGTACTATATAATAGTAAATTGATTAGTTGTTATATAAATAATATAATGTAATACTAATCATATAATATAATATAATATCATATAATATAATATAATGTAATGTAATACAATGTAATGTAATGTAATGTAATGTAATGTAATATTATATAATATAATGTAATGTAATGTAATGTAATATAATATTATAATATAATGTAATGTAATGTAATGTAATGTAATGTAATGTAATGTAATGTAATGTAATGTAATGTAATGTAATGTAATGTAATATAATGTAATGTAATGTAATGTAATGTAATGTAATATAATGTAATATAATATAATATAATATAATATGGTATAATATAATGTAATGTAATGTAATGTAATGTAATGTAATGTAATATAATGTAATATTATATAATACAATATAGTACTGGATGCATTATCTTGGATGTAATACTACAATATATAGACTGGATGCTAAGAGGAAAGATGACTGACCTGTATACATTTATTTTTGCCATGTTATTTGAAAAAAAAAAACAGACCAAAGGAAGAATTTTAGGGTATATTTTGTTGCTGATTCAGATTTCTTCAGCGGCTGTTTGCTGCTACTATGACTACACAGAAGTTGCTCAGTTAATCATAGCTTCATGCTAAGTTACCCATTAAAGCTGGAAAGTTATTTGAATAGTTAGAATAGATAACAAATAGTTACAAGGTTGAAAACAGGAGACCTTGTAGTCTATGAGTAGTGGAAAAAACAAATGTGAGTGTGTGATTGAGAGATGCTTGCTCAATTGTTACTTGCAATGTTTATTGTACTTTATTGTTTTTTAATGAGTTTTAACCAGGCGGTGAATGGTTTAACCGAGCCTTAGTGGGAGGCATATTAGAAAGTAACTTGATGGCGATTTAGCATTTTCTCATTAGAGCAAACGAAAAATAAACTGCTGTACTTTCTCAAATTCATAATCAGCTGGGTTAATACCAAGTTGTATATAGAATGTCCTGCCTGATTATTCTTGACACCCATTTACTAACCACTTTCTCTGTATTTCTAATGCTGGCCATTTATTTAAAAGATGATCTTCTTTTAATGCTCCTGTGAGGAGTTTGTAACTGGTTATGAAATAGACTGAAGTTAATACTGATGCCTTTTTATGAGCCAGAAATGCAGAACAAAGGCTGACTTTTCCTACACAGTGTTTTTATGCCAGTAACTACGGGCATGTGCCAATAGTGATAAAGTGAACACTGTTAAAACAGCCTTTTTTTAAAATTTCCATTGTAAAGTTTTCTTCTCAGTTATACATTTGAAAAAAAGCATGGGGAAATTAAAAGAAAAATAAAACTGCATGTACCGGGCAAAATCAGCAGAGAGATAACAGGTACTGCTCTGGCCACGGGGGGCACCAAATCAAGACAAACAGAAATGTTCTCACCAGAGCCCGTACTACGCATAAACAACAATAAACATGGTGAGCGATACCAGTGTGACTGAGAGAAGATCAAGAAAAAAATATTTTTATTACAAGAATATAGAAGGAACAAACAACTGTTATCAGCAAGCCAATCCTCAAAGATAACAAACAAGGAGAAAGGGAAAGTTTGGCTGAAGAACTTGAACCGGGTAAATGCGTGTGGTGTTTCTGAGCACACAGCAGAAGACCTAAAAAATAAAATAAGCAACATGAAAGCAGCTTTGCGCAACAAGCACCGCCACCAACGTGGTCCAGGTGGAGAACTACCTGTCCCCCAATTGAAGGATGAGGACTTGTTAATGGAGTTGTTTGGGAAGGATTCACTACACTGTATCGCTAGTAGGTTAGAATTATGTCGCGTCTCCTAAATCTAAATTTGCTGTATATTTCGACATTGTAATACTTTTCCAAAGGATTCCCCAAATATCCGTTGTCTTCGCATATTTTGTCTTAAACGGTAACGCATTAGTAGGATGTCCGCCATCCTATAAACGGCCTAACAGGTGCAGTAATCCTGCCGTTAGCACCTGTAATGGTGGATGGTGGAACCAAGAACTAATAAGTATACATTTTTAAAAACTTTTTAAAACTTTTGCTTCAATTTGTTTATGTCCTAAGTTATTAGCTGGGTAATGTATAGTAGATGGATAATGTATTGTGAGGGGGTTGTTATTCAAAGCATACTCTTGTCAGGGTGTGACGAGATCCCTCTTCTTTGCATCAGGGTCCCACTCATCCTGTTGCAATTCTAATTTACATAACCATATGATCACTATACATTATCCCTTACATACTCACACAATTGTGTTGTTTCTCCTAAAGAAAAGGAACTGTATGTTTTTTAAGGTGTAGGGGGAAAAAACATGGCGATATCTTGTTAACATGAAAACTCACTGAATGTAACGGGAAATGTTCTCATTATTATGAGGAACTGATTTCATAGGGTCAAGGCTGCAGCACAGCAGCTCTTAACATGGTTTCTAAGGTCATTGTAGAGCAGTATGTGGTTATAGCACCATACATTTACCTTGCTCCTTCTCCATGCGTAATGACCTACAGAATCTGTCGCACATACTTCTGTGTAAATGAAAGACATGACTGGACATGATGGTGTCCCTGCCGTCCTAAATGAGCCATGGATGTGAATGATGGAGCTTTAGGATGGTCGTCTTTGTCATTTTCGGCCATGTTGAAGCTTCATATCAATATTCTGAATGGTCCATCATTCATCATAGGAGATCAGGGCATATGTGTCTATATATGCAAGTTAGTGTGTCGTGCAGAGAGTGTGATGGGGATGTAAAGAAGGACCTTTCTTAGCCTTCTGTATCTCTAAGGTTTCTGTGAGTGGGCAGGCTTTTGTAAAGAAATACCATACACGAATTCATCAAATCGCCCACTACTGTTATTCAGGTTCTTATAGAGAACCTTACTTTCGCTTATATTTAAAGAATAAAGTAAGCAAATAGGAGAGTGACCTCACACAGACGTCCTCATGTATTTTCATAGAGACAATATTCAGTGTATGATTGGTGATATTCAAGGAAATTACATTTCTTAATTTAAATATCATGACCATGATTTCTTTCTATAATTGTCACCCTTTCTCTCCATGTGTTCACACCACATTTTTAATACATATCTGTTCGGTCGATGTGCTTATTTCTATGTTATCAGTCATAAAGTCAAAGGCACAGTCTAATATAACAGCCTTTGTCAAGATGCCCTTGAAAATGGCAATTAACCCTGGAGTGCTTGAGCTGAGTGGTCACAGAAGGTTGTGATGGCACAGAAGCTGCTCTCCTCTGAGTGAAGAGAAGGAGTAGAGTGGAGAATGAGTGAAAAATATTAAGCTGGAAAAAGAAGCCTAAAGGTTTGTAAAATGGTTGATAGCTGAAAGGTTGCCAGTTTGGGTTGAGAAAATAAACGAAATGGGCCCACTGCTCTCTCAGCCAACAGCTGCTGAGTCGTCCCTGATCTGGGTAGAAACCTCAAAACTGCTCCAGTGGAACAGCTCAGCAGCTAATGTTGGAAGAGCGGTGATTGTAGTGGGCAGCTCCCAGTTGTCCCAGATGTGGATGTTTACAACTGTGGGTGTTTTGTGTGTGCATGTGGATCTCCTACACAAGCCAAATGAAATTTCCTCAACATATTGAGCAGTTAAGGTTCCATAATGGGATTTTATTAAAACATGGTAACAAAAATATACAAAAAGACCTATCATAAACTTAATCCAAGGTCTTTAATGACTGAGGAGTTTTATCCGATCATTTGTAATTTCGCATTGAATCAAAAATATGTTTATGTTTTAAGAATAAGAAAGTATAATGACTTCCAGCATGGACAAAAGAAAATTATCATAAAACAAGGATATGATTTGGTGAAAACACAAGAGCCTTCATAGTTTGAGATTTTGGGACATATCTGTTTCACATTATGCTACATTTTCTTCCTTGCTGAGAGTTAGACCAAAGATTGTTACCACTTTGTACGGATTGTGCCACTATCATCCAGTGGCGCTGCCCTGATGACAACCAGGACTTGTGCGCTGCTACTTGCTTCTCAGTGTACAAGTGAACTGTTGATTGTTGCATGTTTTATAATATGTATATGACGTTACTGTGTAGGCAGCAGCATGTAGCATTGGAGTCCAAGAAAATTAGACTTAAATATTGTTGTACAGTAATGTATGGTATGGTATGGCATGGTATCATGTTGTAACGTAACGAATTGTATCATATCATATCCTGTATTATATTACATAACACATCGTATTGTATCAAAATGTATCAGATCTTATCTCAAAATATTAAAGCAAATTGTTTTATAAAATATCATAACCTTTTAAAGCGTATTTGATTGTATCAAGTGTGCTGTATTGTAATGTTTCATATTGTATCATATCATACAGTTTTGTGTCATACCATACTGTATCATATTGTATTGTATTGTGTCCTAATACAACAGATCATATTGTATCGAAAGGTATCATATGAAATCATATCATACCGTATTCTATCCTATTGTTACAAATCATTATGTACTGTATTGTATCTTATTGTATCATATCATATTCTATCATATCACGTTGTATCCTATCATATTGTGTGATTTAATTTCGAATTGAAACCATTAACTGTATATAGAATGGACAGCACCACTTCATTTCTGCCTATTTTGAGCTTTGAAGCCAAAACATTGCGTCTATGGGTGCCAAAATTTGCGCTGTTGGAGCTGAGACATGCGCTCAATAACCAAAACATGCATTAAAGATATCGATGAAATGTTAATGATCCATCCTCTGGGCACAGTCCACAGCAGATCTGATTCATGTGTTAATTTGAAGCAGACACATATGGCAGAACTAATCTTCTGAGAAAAATGTATTTTGTGTATTTTAAATTTACATTTTGACCCATGTACCTTCTGGAATAATGCAGGGTGCATGGTTTATCTCCAATACTGCAGCAAGTCAGCAGGGGATGCTGTAAATCTCTAGACTTCACCCTGATCCAACATGAAAACATCCATTTTAATATACAGTCTTTAATTGTAACTACCCAGGTTTATGTGTCAGGTACTCTATGTGTCTTTGTTGACTATCTAAATAGCCCTTTAAATAAAACTTAATTTCAAGCCTAAAAACTATTTAAAGCATTTAGAAGGACTTTATTTGTAAACAGAATATCAAACTGCTGCAAGTTTGTCATGCTCTCGTCGGCCCTGCCTTGCTTCTGTTATCAAAACATATGATGACACAGGACTCATCATTGAATGTCTTTAGAGACATGGTGGCTGTAAATATTATATCTCAATCTAAAGGTTGGCAGTTTGATCCCAGCTCCTGCATTAAAATGCGGAAGTGTCCTTGAGCAAGACACTGAACCCCAAATTGCTACACCTAATACTGATGGTCCCTTACTATAGCAGCCTCTACCATCAGTGAGTAAATGTGGTGTGAATGGGTGAATGTGACGAGTAGTTTAAAAGTGTTTTGAGTGGTCAGAAAAAAGAGAGATATAGAAATACAAGTACATTTACCATCTCAACTATATCCTTTTGGATTGAAGAGCTCAAATGCTGATTTTATGTCTTGGACATGACCGACAGCATATCTGGTTGGGCCTGGAACCATTATGATTACATTAGCAGTGCTAAGTCTACCCTCATGTTTAGGTGGGGAGACAGACCATAATAACTTCCCATATTTGGAAGGTAACATTTATTTATCTATTCAACCTTTATTTAACCAGGTAGGTCAATTTAGAACCAGTTCTCATTTACAATAACATTTCTGCTGCTTGTTGAGAGACAACAGGATGGTCAATACTGAGTGTCTCATTCTGAGAGGAGGATGATGCCTCACTATCAGGGTCCTCCTCAACATTATCCTCTGTCTTAAACATATTCTGCTCTATATATTTTTCATGGTCAAAGAGCTGTGACAAAACTTCAGCGACAGAAAACATTTCCATAGAATTCATTTTCAATTGAAAGAGAGCAGAATGGGAGGGCAAAGAGATTAACAGGAGAAATGATTCAGAAGGCTAGCTTTTATACGTTAGCTCCACCTTGATGTTGTGTGAAATATCAATATCTTCACATGAAGCATTATTTTCCTGACCTATAGCACAGGAAATATCAAAGTTCTCATGGGAAAGACATTTTCCCCCTCCCCCATGTTGTGTAACTATTAGTGGTTCTCGCAGTACTACAGGTATGGTTACATTACTTTTGAGCTCTAGAGCAGAGGGGGGCTTTTTTAGGTTATAGAAATATATTTTATAGTGACCTCAATATCATCGAATCAACCAAAACAAATGTGTGTAAAATATGGAAATGTCTTATGTTTTACACAGTTAAAACAGCCTGGGGTCAAATTGTCCCCAAGGAAAACTGGTGCGCAATTTATTTTTTTTTACAGGAAATTGGAACACATCAACATTTTAATTTCATGTTTTCCCAGTTGTCCCAATTAAATTAGGAAAAGTCATGAAATACAAAGGCAACAAAAATTATGTTAATCATTAATTTAGAGATGTTAAACATTGAATGGGGTCCAATTGACCCCCAGGATAATAGGAGGGTTAAGCTTAGCTATGCTTAGTGTAGCTTAGCTTGGCTAAAATGTGATCTTTTGTCTGTGCATTAAAATATATAATTAGTGTATTTTGCACTTTTTTCTTATACAATCCAAACAAAAAAGATTAAAAATATAATAGTTACAGACCTTCAGATGTGACAGCACTTTCATAGGATGGAGTCGAGCCAGCAGTTTTCCAGTTTTTGGTCTTCATGCTAAGCTAAGCCAAGCTAAGAATCTACTTGCTGTCGCTTTAATAAATGGATCACATTGATACTTTCGTCCTAATTCTTGTTAAGAAATTGAGACACATTGTTTAAAATGTGAAAGGTGTTTTGATTACAATTGAGTGTTTGATTTCAGCAGCAACCCTGAGGAATATATTTAGAGAGCAGGTTTGTTCATTAGTCATTCTGAGAAGTTACCCAAAGCAGATCACAGAGGTATCTATCCCTGCTTAAACCTATCATTTGAGGAGTAAAGCCCACTTGTCACAGTAGCAAAACTTATGACCTTTTGTATGATTGAAACCAGCCACTGAATGGCACATCATATTATTTGATGTCATCACCTCGATCGGTACAATCAGTCATGCATTAAATGTCTACTTTATAGCTATTCTGAATGTCATTCTCTCTCCGACTCTTTGAAAAGAGATGCTTTGAGTGAGCAAAGCTGTGAGGCACCACACATCTCAATCACATCAGTTCTTTAGTGTCTCAGCACAGGAAAGGAGGTGAAATCCTTAGACTGCCAGTTTATTTATCTCCACATTTTTAATTTAGTATTGAACAGAATCATTGCCAGACGACATGTCACCCGATGTCTTCGTAAAGATGATAAAACACTTTTCATGAGGCAGAAGAGAAGCTGAACTCAGTTCAAAGTCTGTCCTTGTCTGATGAAGGTTATCTCTGACTGTAGTGTCATTTTGCTTTTTCACCTCTTATGTCGAGTCAGTGCCATCCTTTCCTTTTCTGCCTCGCTGTAATATCTAATATTCTGTCAAAACTTTAGTTTAGCCCTTCATCCAGTATTCAGTTTCTGCTCTGAGGTTAACAAAGCTCACATTATGAAACAAATGAAGATGAAAACCCTTCACCTTAAAATCCCCCTCCAGAATAATAAAGAGCTTTAACAGGCTTACAGGGAAAACACTACGCTGGAGGCTTTGAAGTGGGCTGAACAGAGAGGGATCCTGGATAGAAGTCAGGTTTACTGTGGAAACCAAAAAAGGACAACATTTAGCATTGATCATCAAGGGCATTTAAAAAAAGATGTCTCTTCAGCCGGTGCTGCAAGCTAAAAAGGAAGGATGGAGCCAGAACGATGGTACAACAGCACAGTGCAAACACATGCACTACTTGGTATGGAAAGAGAAACACCTTCAAGTCACATTTGGCATTCATTGGGAGCTTGAGTAAAGCAGACAGGATAAGTACCTTTTTTCACAACTGTGACAGCAGCATTTCAGATGACCTCAAAACATGCAGTTCAACGCAGAGGACGGGGAAAACCAAGAAATAGAAAAACACAGATGTCTTTGCCCATTTTCTAAATGTTACCACATTTTGTGAAGCTGCTACATAGATGTCTTCATGCTAACAGATCATTTGACTGCACAGTTAAAGGAACTGCTAATATGCTGAACAACTCACAGTGTTTATTTATCTGAGAGGTTTAGCTTTAATCAGATATTTGATGTTGTAAAAAAGATTTAATGCCATGATTGATAGCTCTGCTGAGAAAGGTTGCTCCTGCAGTGTTGTGTGCACCATATGAGCAGAAAATAAGAGTAACGGTGAGAGGAGACCAAACCAAAACTAACAGCTGTGTCAGCTGGTTGGCTATGGTGCTTAACAGTCATGGTATTCACACAAGTTGCATGTTAGCTGAGTTAGTTACTGTGGTCAGCCCTGTCTGTCTTTCTAATTCTAAGGCCAAAGGCGATCTATAATGGAAACCATTTTTGACTTTATAAATTCCACAAGGATCAAGTCTATAAGGGCGAACAGTTTACATTGGTGGTCCCTGATTTAAATTTAGGTGCAAAAACAGCTGTGTGTGTCTGAAGAGAGAGAGACAGCAGAGAAGTGGATGAAGATTAAGGGATAAATAACATCATGTCATTTGATTTTTAAATGATGTACTCAGAGCTCACATTTCTCATTTATGCCTGTTTTTATACCTTTTTCATCATATCCAGGGATGCTTTCAGGTGTCACACAGATTCTAGGGGGCGGATCTCGTCAAAACGTGTTATCATTAAAAAAGGCACTAAAATGTACAAACAGATGTTAGAACAGCTGTAGAGGGAAAGGGGAAGAGAAGGAGTCATAGAAAGAGAGGGAGATCACAGTGTGAGTGTCTGTTTCAATCCAACAAGATAATCTTTTCTGTTATGGACTGTCAACCTGAAGGATCTATGACGTTTTATCGGTGGGTTAAATTTTGATTTTGGTTACTGGAAGAGGCAGGGCAGCATGCCAGTGAACCCCCCAGCTGGTTTCTTCAAGGCTTATTCGAAGGGTCGTATTTTGGCTTCACTTTGTATGACAGGAGGAGGTGGAGACTGGTCGTCCTTCTTTATGTACCATCAGAATCCTCATACCTCGCTTTATGGTTTCATGTCCTATTATCTTATCCTGACAGATCATTTTTGACTGTGGAATCAGTTTACTCTGACAAGGAAACTCATTAAAATAGCTTTATTTGCTTTCGTTTTGCTCTGAAGCTGCAAAATATGTTTCTTTGAAGGAACTTTAACACACCATAATAGTGACGACCCATCTGAACCTTTTCAGAGCTACTTACAGGATCCAGACCAACACATTTGGCTCTATGTCTTTTATGTTTTTATATCAACAGACCAACACCTGCTATGAGTCCATCTGGCAAACCCTAATGCTTATTTTTCTTTCTTCACAGCTATGGTGACGGGAATCATCACGTTAAGGCCACAGCTGTTGAGCTAAATGCCTGAAATGGTGCAGCACCAAACCTCTTATTAAAACAAACATGGCCTGAGAGCGGGTGTTATTCGCCCACTGAAACCATAATTATAACAAAAGCTGACACCATTGTTCTCATTTTGAACGTGGCTTTGAGGCCCCAAACACCTGCTGGAATGAATTACTTTTATGAAGAGCAATTAGAGGCAAAGTGTGGAGTCCATTTGCTCATTTTCAGTGGACTCATTTATGCTTTTCATGTTTTTTCATATCAATTTATGACATCTGTACATGAAAGTTTGCCTCTCTTATTTTGGACTTCTATCTAAAAACGAGCTAATGCGAGAAAGAAAGTGGCCAAAAGAGACATTACAGGAAGAGCGACTGTGAGAAGGTGGGAAGAGGAAGACAAAGACAAGGGGTGTGAAGTCTCATTTAGCATCAGCAGCAGCAGCAGCAGAATCTTTCAGCTTCAGCGGTTGGTGTTGATGGGGGAACAGGAACAGCCGGGCTCCCCTGCAGAGAAAGGGACCAGCACAGCGAGATGAAATGGCTCTTTCAAAAACGCCCCGATCACACATTACAGCAAATTACTTCCCATCACACAGAAAAAAGAAATAATAAATAAAAGAAATCAGTGTGCATTTTCAGTGAACCGTGGTAGTACAGTCTGTGAGGCTGCAGCATGGAACCTCACAGCCTGGGATGATTTGTACGATACAAATGAGATCCGGGAAATGGGTGTAATTATGAAGTAAAAAGTGCATACGTGTAAGATTTAAGATGGGTCTTCAAATGAAAGTTGTATTTAATAGAGGCATCCAATGCTTGTACATCTCGAGATACACTCCATGTATTCATTAGTCCTGATCCATATTGCTAATTAACTTCCCCGGTGCGAGTCTTATCTCAAATTGCCTGCGCACGGCACAGATGTTCAAGAAGCATCTTTTAAAACCCTGAGCCTTGTAACTGAGTGCCTGTTAAAGAATTTTCCGCCTAAGGGGAATTATTTTTTAACACCATGCAGTGACTTACAAGAAAAAGTTGGATGAAAGTAGTGAATGTCAACAGCTCTGAAGAAATTAGTGGCGATTATGTATGCGTCAATGCCTCTGAAAGTGGCAATCCAGGAAGCCTGAACCAGAGCAGGAATATACAGCTGCTTGTTACACAGCTCATAATACTCAGCATTTTGTTTTTCCCATACACAGTAGATGGAAGTGCTTTCGTCTTTAATATGACCAAAGACTCAGAGGTCCATTGAGGGCTTTAAAGGATAAGAGAAGTGACGTATGCAAGGAGAAACATGAAAGATGTAGGATTGAGGAGAAGGACACAGGCAGTGTTGTAAACTCCGTGACTTTCTCATGGATTTAGTGACTTTTCAAACCCTCTTATTAGCTTTATTTCTAAAAAAACCCAAAAAACTTTCCTTTAATAACTTGCAAATCAGACTGTCTGGGTGAAAGTGTATATAAATTTGGTATAAGGTTTTCATTCCTTATAATGCATGCTGCTCAGGTCATAACAGGGTCTTCCTTTCTCTTTCCGGTGTGTGCAAGCTGTCTGTAGGCGTAAGGAGAAGTCTACCACTCACCTTAGCAGTGAAATAAGTGTCTTTGGTTTCTCAACATCCTTGCTTTGAAACTTTCTTTTGATTGCAGCTTTTTAAAACCACTATAAAAGTGTACCATCTATTGCAATAATAGTCATGTCATTTAAATGCTTCAGGATTGGTCTTGGTATCTAATCCATCAGAATAGTCATACAAGATATAATGTATAATGAACGGGTGGTTATATAAATTAGAGACTCATCAGGGTGAGCAGGCCCAGCTGACACTAAATAATGATGGCTATTTTGTGCTATTATCACCACTACTTATGGTTTCAACCCAGCATTAATCGGCAACTTAAGGCTGATTTATACTTCTGCGTTGAATCAATGGCGTACCCTACGCAGGGGGTCCTACGTTGAGGCCTACGCACGTAGCTGACGTGCACCTCCTCCAAAATGTAACTCCCGTAGAGCCGACGCGGACCGCAAGACCTGTGATTGGTCCGCTCGGCGGCTTTGTCTTTCCCGCATTTACAGCACTTCCGGGATCCCGGACATCGGCCGCACATCGGCCTCCTCTCTATTCTTCATGTAATCATGTCTGTATGATAAACAGCAACATTTATCAGCTGTAGATTAACATAACACGCTCTGAATCTCTGTGGAAAAGTAAACAGAGATCGTAGCGGGACCGGAAGCAGGCGGCCGACTATCAGAGAGACCGCACTGCCCTCAGGCGTTTCGGCGGAGAATAGCTGTGCGACACGGACACACCGACGCACAAGTATGTGGTGCTCATGTCTGCGTCAGCCCCTGCTGCATAGGGGAGACGCAGAAGTATAAATCAGCCTTTAGAGATGCACTCACCAGCCTTGCTGCTGTAGCCTGGATTGCAGGACAGGATCTTGCTCCACTTTTCCCTATCAGAGATGGGCGGGCCATGGTTGTAGCTCCTCAGGCTGCTCTCACATCTGTGCTCAGTAATTCCACTATTTCCCAACCATTAAGACCAGCCTAAGATGGAAATGAACAACTTTCACAAAATATTTGCTGGTTTAGATTGCATATGGGAATTAATATTTTTGCTACAGTGTCAACAGGCCAACTGGCAGAGGAATGTGCTGACTCCTGTCTATAGATTGGTTTGATATGACATGTGTGATCAGGTTGTCCCTGGTGTTGCTTTTGTTATTGAGAATCAATTACTGTTGATGAGGAGTTTTGACCAATCACAAGCAACATTTTTCAGTTTGCAATTTCATAGGTCAGAAAATTAAGTGTTAACATTAATATAATATCAACCTCCGATCAACCATAACGTTTTATTCCTATAGAACACTTTTAGAGGGTTTAATTTAACAAAAGTCTGAGTTTGGGAATCCTAACTTTACGTTATCAATGCAAATGGATCCTGACAAACCGAAGCACTGAAAGAATAAATCTGGCTCTGACCTCGAAAGATGTTAAGGTATGATTGAATAGATCAGTGTGCATCAATACAACTCGACAAACATCCTGCATACATAGACTGGGCACGGGTCAGCTTCTGGAGGAATGGGTAACTAAACCAGTTACAATCAAGAGATAGACACATTTTAAGTAAGAATTATAAAGGATTATGAATAAGTGATATCGACTTTTACATGTCATTTTAGGTAGCAGAAAGAAGGAGAGAGAAAGAGAAACAAAGCTTCACTTGTAGGTGAAGTGTTAACCTGTGATCATCAGTGTGTATCAGTGAGGAGGTGGGAGGAACAGAATGGAGCAAAGATCACGTCCAGTCTTGTAAAGAAAAACATATCAAGCCTCTCTTATATATGCATAAAAAGCAAAACTAACCCGCAGGGGGGCTGAGCAAGGGAGCATTGCAATGTAGAATCTGACTTAATCCAGATATCAGTAAATATTCCAATTTTTACACACTTTACCTTTAAAAGTGCTCTTTTTTTCCACAAAAATGATGGTACATGTGTTGACTTATATAATATGATCACTGTATGTTAAAGTTTAAAATGCCACACAGGATGTAACTCTAAACAGCAGACCAGTCCTTTCACTTAAAAAAAAAAAAAGAAAAATATTTCCATACTATTAAAGGCCAGAACATCTACAGAGGGATGAAGCCAAAGAGTCACATTTGTCACCCTGTTAATAAAGATCTCATCTGGGTCAAGAATTCAAACTATGCTTTAGATGTGCAAAATGGCACACACCTACAGCACTCAAGGTCATTTTAAAGGAAAAGGCCCATTGCAAAAACCAACTGATGTTGGTGCACTGTTGTGTGTCATTCCTGAAATGCTAAACAGCATTTATCAAAGCCACATTAAACCTTACTAAATCATCAGTCCCACTCAGACAGATGCGTCACAACATTTTAACTGCAGACGGCTCTACAAATCTTTTCAGTCACCATGACTGTTGCTGAAGGCTGTGTGACCCAGTGAACTGCAGAATCCCAGGAGACCTACCTCTAGGCTTTACAAATCCAAACGTAAGCAGTTCACAGCTTCTTTTCAGGTGTTGGTTCCTGTTGAAGTGAAAAGGTTTAAACTACTGAGGCAAAACAGATGGCTGCAACAGATTTGAGCCAGCAGCTGGGCATCACATGCCATTAGCTTTAAGCTGCCTTCTCTCGCCACAGCACAGGTCTTATTGTCTCACCCCATCTTGTACATGCAGATGTCTCACAATTTCACAGAGAAGTTTGACTCTGACTTCTGTTGTGTGTATTTGTGAGGAGGAACTCTGTTGATGACGAATGCATGCAGATTGCATGAGTCTAGCCTAAAAAGCGTGCCAGGATTCAACTCCTCCGGTGGAGAACAGACCACGGCCTGAATCCCAAAAAATATCTCCACATTGTCTAGGCCCTCACAGACCCAGAGGCATACTAAACAAAACCCATTGAGGTCTGAAAAAAATTCAATCTTATTCCGATTCAGACCCTGAACAAACAGTCCTAGCATAGAGATGGCATGTGAGTTAAGCATAGTATTGAATATGTTTTCTATTTTATCACTAACTCATATCGTCATTCAGTTCTGACAGTTCCTGGTATTACATTACCAGGTTCCCAGTGTACTCACAATATTGTAGACAGTCTGTTCCCTCTAAACAAAAAGTTTTTAAGAGGAAGAAAAAATAAAAATCTTAAATCAACCTAGGTTTTTAATGTTTTGCAGCAAAGGGGATACATTTTTAATGTTTCCCACTATAGTTCATATTTAACTATTCCATGTGCAAAAAAGAGAGCCCAGTTGTAACAATTAATGCAAATTGTAGCAATGTACTTGCATTCTGCATTGCCATGCATTTTTCTCTATCACTTCAACTTTCCCATAAATTTGGTTATCACCCTATTTTCTCCCAGCACGTTTTCATGTGCATCTTCAAGCTCTCTTGCTTATTGTTCAAAATGTTTATCCCCTCATGTCTGCAATGTTGTATGATTCCCAAAGTGTATGTTTAGTGTGTCTATCATATCTCTGGAACACTATTCAAAAACTTCTTTCCATTTCTGTGAAACAGACAGCTTAATGTTTTAACAAGAGCTCTAGAGTAGTTATTTGCCCAGGAGCTACCTTATCTCGCTACAGTGTCAATATGGAGACTTTCTTTTTCTAAATCCATGATGATAGGTTTTATGATACATCCATTTTTCCTTGTTCAAAAAGGTTTGCCACGCAATTAGTCATACCATGCTGTTTTGGGTTCAGTTAATCAGCAAATTCTAGGCTTGGTTGCGACTTTGTGTTATCACTGACCTCTGAGTAATTAACTTAGTATTTCCCCTGACTCTTACAAATTGTTTTGCTGCACCCAAAATAACAAGCACTAACATTGATGTACAGATAACATATACATTCTCTTATCAAATATGTATAACATTGTAAGACACACTCAGAGTGCACATTGTTTTCAGGCATTTCATGCCTCATTTAGCTTTGACATATTTTATGGGTCATAACACAGAAACAGACCAAAGTAATGTCAGAAGACAAACAATCAATAGACGGCTTCAATTGAACATCCTAGTAACTCACAGTTAATGGGTAATATGTTAAAGAGGGGATAATATGCTCATTGTCAGGCTTTATGTCTGACAACTTTCTGACCATTGGCCAGCTCTCAAGAAGCCTCCTCCATTGTTGCCATGCTACAAAGTTATCGTGGAGTCTTTATCAGACCCAGAAAGTTTAAACCCCCCGCCACAAAGAACAGTTTGGTCAGTACTGCTTTCATTGTACTCTTTTATAAGGAGATTCGCCAATCTGTGATGTCATGGATTGAGCAATTCATGTGTCCCCTTTACCTACCCATTTGAAACTTTATCCAAGTTTAGTATTGGCATTCAATATTTAAACTCAACATTTTTGTTTTAAGATATGAACACAAATTGATACCACCACCACCATTTTTGTCAGAAACCATCACACACGAGCCTGTAAAAGCATGGAGAGACTGAAAAAACATTTTCATAACTCTGAAACATCCCAAATCTTACCAATTTAAGATTCTGTATATGTTTCAGCTGGGAAATATACTGGTTTACTCACAAATCCACATGCTTTGAGGGAAGGAAAGAAATGGTTTGGTTCCTGCATTGCAGTTCGGGGATGAAAGTTACCCTGCGACTATAGGAAGGTAATATTCTGATAAGGGACTTGGGGTCACATAATGGGAGCTTGGACAGACATTGGACCTGGAAGAGGTAGAATCCATCTGAAGCTGTACCGCATGGATGGGTGACCAGGGAAGATATGGTCCCTCTGGTGGAGATAGAAATCCTTTCTGCCAAATTCAATCTACTTGTCTGACATTATGTTTTGAGAGGAGGAAACAGAAAGAGTTTTACAAGGTAGAAAAACAGAATGGAGACATAAAGAGAAAGGCTATGAGACAGTGTACTCTTAAAAATGAAGTGTTCTCAGTGATTCATCAGTGGCTATACAGCTGATCAAAAGGACGCTAGTAAACAGTTCAGAGTGTTTCTGAAAAGTTTCTTTCAAAGACTTAAAGAGAAAATCTAAAGAATAGCAAGTTGTATTAAATCTTTCCAAAGCAGAAAAACCCTTACAAACTGTCAAAATAAACATCTCTTCAAAGCTCCATTTAAGTTGATGTCCTTTCTCAGTTTATGGCATTTAATCAAAGGAAGACACAGTACATGTCTTAATTAACAATGAACTCTGAGATTTCTTGCTTTCATAGTAGCTGTATATCCTCTGACTCACTCTGCAAAAGAACCTTAGCCAACGCTGTACAATTCATCTGTCCATACTCGTGTTTGCACTTAAAATTCAGGATGTCATCTCTTCTGTTGGAAATGATTCAACAGAAGCAAAGCCAGGTGATACAAATCTAAAGCAAGCTCTTGGTTGTTTTGGGCCAAAGATGATGTTAAATGATGGCACAGGTGCAGGAGGAACAACAGATTTTGAAGATGAACCAAACTCTGCCAAAGAGATACAGATCATCTGCAACCAATTTTAAACTGCATAGTCAGGTCCTTTGTAAAAGCATTAAGAAAACTCTTTCAATGTTAAAACAATAAGAGACTTTGACTCAGTGTATTAAAGATACACAGAGACATTTAACATAACAAGCCAGACTATGTAGGCATCTTGTCAAATCCTTAACTGTTATGGTAAAAGTTGATAACATTTTGACCTTCAAAATCTAACTAATGACTATTGTGAACAAAAGTGTAAGACATTTAAAGCCCTCAGAGGGGCCACTATATGGTTAGTACTAAAGCATATAGTAGAGAAACATATATAGACAACATATTGTGAGGGGACACCAAAGTATGCCTGAAAAAAGTCTCAACATAACCCCCTTGCAGAGATTTTGAGGTAGATTAGAATCATACAAAACTTTGTCAAAATCATGACCCATTGTCTCCAATTTCAATTAGTCGTAGTTAATTTTCTTGGCTAGATTAGGCTTCTGTAGAAAAGGGATCTTAGTGAGGAGGCGGGGTTGACTCTGTTGCTGTGATTGGTTGATCCACAAAAAGATAAATAACTTATATTTTTTAAAGGACTGTAGAAGAATTAACCATGGAAGAATGGTGAAATCAATCTGCCTGATGATTGAATTTGATCAGATATTGTTTCATTACATTTACTGTATTAGTAGTAATAGTGATGATAGCCTAAACATAATTGTAGGCAGCACACTAAAAGTATACAGCCTAAAAATGTTTTATACACCCATGTGTGTATAGTCTCTACACCATAGACTGTATAAAATATGGACGTAGTATCCATGACATCACCCATCTGTTTCTGAAGAGCTGTTTTGAGGCCAATCGTCGACAGCAGCAATATTGCTGCTGTCGACGATTGGCCTCAAAACAGCTCTTCAGAAACAGCGATTGTGACGTAAAGAGGCGGGCTTTGAGCCTCCTAGCCAACAGCTACAGTGTTCCTGCCTGTTAATCAAGTCAGCTGTGCCTCTCATTGGAAGACTTGTAATCTCAATATCTTCGAAATTGCCGTGTTAGAAAAAAATTCACCCTCCTCACAGTGTGTGCTGATCTAGAAATGAGCTATCCAGACTACACTCGTCATTTGTACCAGGCTGTGAACATGTTTATTTCTGCTGTAAAGATCATCTTTTTCCAATTCATGTGTATGTGACTTCTGGTACTTCCGGAGTCAGCCTCAAGTAGATCCTCGATGAACTGCAGTTTTTAGCACTTCCGCTTTAGACTGGAGGTTGCTGCTTGCTCTGCACATGCTGATTGTCAAGCAGTGTTTCCCACACATATGCCCTCTTTACCTGGACCAACCCGGCAGACCATTTGACCAGTAAACGTTCCACATCCAAGATCGATAACTGTGACTGATATGCTACTGTTTCTGCATCCATCTGTTGATGATCAGAGAGAGAAGATGTACATTTTTCTGTCTCTCCTGAAATACTTATGACTTCTCATGTTCAATATGAACCTCTGAATGCCCTCATTCTTGTTGCTGCACATGTTATTACGAAGAACATTTCTCTATCACTCCGTCTTTCCACTATTTTCTCCTCAGCTTGAGAAGCTCCTAAGCTTCTTAAAAGTCCTCCTCACTACTCGTCACTTTAGGAGCTGTCTTTTTGGCAAAGATACTGGATGAATACGTTTTATCTTCACTAGGGTCTAGTTTTTATTTTAAGAGGAAATTCTAAGAAAATGTAACAATTCTAAGAATTTTCTTAGACATTTGTGACTAGGAGCAACTCTTTGTAGCACGCTTTGTGAACACGGCCACAGGACTGATGAGATTTGACGGCACTGTGTCAAAAAGTATTAATGCCTTAAAATATTTGGGAAGAAGCTTAGATGAAGATGTTTTTCATATTCTTCAGCTTGTAAATGGAATAGTCTGGTAATAAAGTCAGCCCTCCAAGCTACTGCAGGCAGCACACAATAAAGTGTCCGATTTTGATCATCCAGATCATGTTTTTCTAAACAGGTTCCTGGATGAATTTCTCAGTCTGATGTCATGTGGCAGGGCCTCCCCCTAGTGAACAGTGTCACCTTTAAAACTGATTGGTTATACTTTATGATAACATAGCCTGCAGCCTAAATTTCTACTTTTGCATATTTAAAAATCCCATCAGTTCTCATATAACACCCCCTGAATATTTCATTACATCATGCTTTGTTCTGAGAACGAGATGGAGTACAATGCAAATGTTGTGCTACTATTAAGCTGTTTTAAAGGAAACTGTCATTGAAGTAATAAGACATTCTGTTTTATAGTCTGTGCTTCAGTGTTACAAAAAGTCACTCTAATTACAAACAATCCTTGTACAGTACACTTGGTATCCATAAATATGCAAACAAAGAAAGCCTGCTTTTGTCAGACATTAATATTTTAAAGTTTTTTAAAATATGAACAGGACATTTCTTGAGCATGAAATTACAATAGTCAGTATATTCATCTTACAAAGTGTTAGAATTGGTTTTGTAGATTTGAATGCTGTTCCCTCTGAAATTAGCCTCATACCATTTGCAGAGTAAAACTCTCAGATCATCAGGGATGTTATCCACTTCCACAGACAAATAACTGAATTGCCATTACCTAGAATTGGAGTTGAGCTACATTACCACCAGTTACTGTCAAACCAGCTCTGTGGTTCTAACACTTTGTGAAGGCCTTGAGGGAGTAAACACAGGAGAGGGAGGTGAGGCTTCACCATCGATTGATCCGCCGGGGTTGGTATCTGGACCGCTGCAGGGACATGAAGGCTCCCAGATAGTGCAGATCTTGGATCCCATTAGGCCACACACATACACAACTCTTCCCACATCGCTCCCTCAGATCTGCTGTTTCAGACCATCAGGATGGCTTGGTGGTAAAGGGCCCCCTTGGCTGTCTCCCTCTCTCTCTCTCTTCCTCCCCCTGCTGTGATCCATCACTAAAACACCCTGCCTCCGGGTCCCTGCTGGCTCTCTGATGGCTCTGATCAAGTTAGCGATCACGCTCAAGCTCCCAGGGTGAAGGCATTTCTAACCCTCATTCTTTACAAAGATTTATTCTCAGGTGGATGCATTTTCTCAAAGAAAATTTAGGTCATTGCTCTCAGTTTTCTGACATTTGGAGAGTTTAGGAAACCTTTCTCTAGCCTTGAATATATCAAGAAACAACACATAACTCATGTCGACCGATACATTCCCTGAAAGACCCAAAACTCAAAAGAAAATACACTTAATGGATATAACTGTTTTCTCATCTGCTCCAAAGTGAGCTGCAAACATTAGCATGTCCAGCTAACTACCTTACTACCTGATATAAAGTCTGTAAAGGCAACAAAAATGTAGTAACTTTGTTTTCTGTTGTTACAAGGCACCATCAATAGGCCCCATCCATGACTTGTACATTCATTGAGCAGTAACCTAAGTCTTCACCGTGAGTACATTGGATAACCACTCTTTATGCTAACCAGCTAACCTCTCTCTGTCTTGAATTAGCAGATGTTTAACCTTTAGTAAAGTAATTTAACTTATATTAAAAGCAAAATTTGATTCTTAACAATATGTGCTAACCAGTAAAAGTGTTTTCAGTTAGGATGGTGAAGGGATTTTCCTTTGTTAAGCTTTGTACGGCAGGTTCTGACCTAAGAGCATAAGGCCATTGCTTGTCAGTCTCAAAGTAAAACGTCAGCTCACTGAAAGATGGGAGGAATAAGCCACAGCTAGCCTAGTAATGCTGCACTGGTTCTGCTCCTAGGGAACAAAGATCTCCCAAACATGATCAACAACCCACCTTCTTTACTACTGTCCTCTCAGATCATTACTTGGGTGACTTAAAGAAATAAAAATAGGTACAAGTAATAAAGAAATTCCAAAGACTCAGCCATGGCCCCTGGGTGGGCCATGAAGATACTACAGATGGGCCATGAGAGGTCCTTCAATTTACTATGTGCGCTTTCTTTATGTACAGTCATGGCCAAAAGTTTTGAGAATGACACAACTATTCATTTTCACAAAGTCTGCTGTTTCAGTTTTTATAATGGCAATTTGCATATACTCCAGAATGTTATGAGGAGTGATCAGCTCAACTGCAATTAATTGCAAAGTCCCTCTTTGCCTTGAAAATGAACTTTATCACCAAAAACACATTTCCACTGCATTTCAGCCCTGCCACAAAAGGACCAGCTAACATCATTTCAATGACACACAGGTGTCACACACATTAACACAGGTGTGGGTGTTGATGAGGACAAGGCTGGCGATCAATCTGTCATGATTGAGTGACTGGACACTTTAAAAGGAAGGTGGTGCATGACACCATTGTTCCTCATCTGTTAGCCATGGTTACCTGCAAGGAAACACGTGCAGCCATCATTGCATTGCACAAAAAGGGCCTAACAGGGAAGTTTATAGCAGCGAGTAAGATTGCACCTCAGTCAACCGTCTATCGAATTATCAAGAACTTCAAGGAGAGAGGTTCAATTGTTGCCAAACAGGCTCCAGGGCGCCCAAGAAAGTCCAGCAAGCGCCAGGACCGTCTCCTGAAGGTGTTACAGCTGCGGGATCAGGCGACCACCAGTGCAGAACTTGCTCAGGAATGGCAGCAGGCAGGTGTGAGTGCATCTGCACGCACAGTGAGGCGAAGACTTTTGGAGGAAGGCCTGGTGTCAAGGAGGGCAGCAAAGAAGCCACTTCTCTCCAGTAAAAACATCAGGGACAGACTGATATTCTGCAGAAGGTACAGGGACTGGACTGCTGAGGACTGGGGTAAAGTCATTTTCTCTGATGAATCCCCTTTCCGATTATTTGGGGCATCTGGAGGAAGGCTTGTTCGGAGAAGACGAGGTGAGCGCTACCATCAGTCCTGTCTCTTGCCAACAGTGAAGCATCCTGAGACCATTCATGTGTGGGGTTGCTTTTCGGTCAAGGGAGTGGGCTCTCTCACAATCTTGCCTGAAAACACAGCCATGAATAAAGAATGGTACCAGAACGTCCTCCGAGAGCAACTTCTCCCAACCATCCAAGGGCAGTTTGGTGATGAAGAATGCCTTTTCCAGCATGATGGAGCACCTTGCCATAAAGCAAAAGTCATAACAAAATGGCTCGGGGAACAAAACATTAAGATTTTGGGCCCTTGGCCAGGAAACTCCCCAGATCTTAATCCCATTGAGAACTTGTGGTCAATCCTCAAGAGGCGGGTGGACAATCAGAAACCCACAAATTCTGACAAACTCCAAGCATTGATTATGCAAGAATGGACTGCCATCAGTCAGGATTTGGTCCAGAAGTTGATTGACAGCATGCCAGGGAGAATTGCAGAGGTCTTGAAAAAGAAGGGTCAACACTGCAAATATTGACTTATTGCATGAATTCTGTGTAATTCTCAATAAAAGCTTTTGATACTTATGAAATGCTTCTAATTGTATTTCATTATACCATAGAAACATCTGACAAAATCATCTAAAAACCCTGAAGCAGCAGACTTTGTGAAAATGTAATATTTGTGTCATTCTCAAAACTTTTGGCCATGACTGTACTATTACATTTGTGGAAATTCCCAGTGAGCACTAAGTGGAATTTCTTTGTTGAAATGTGTTTGCAAACAGACTTAAAAAGGGCAGAACATGCAAGACTGAATTACAGTCAGTTTTCAACCAACTAAGATATGATTATAACATCAACGTGTCAGAAAACATATTCTGTCTTTTGATTTTGATAAATGGTTTATCAAAGAGCTGAATTTCAAAGCATTTCATTTGTTGTACTTAACCACTAATTTGGCATTTTACTGGTTGTGCCATGTTAATAGAAGGTCAAGAGGCACGTTAAAGAGAGTGCTTTTAACATTTCCCACTGAAAAATGAAAAGAAGAAAACCACAAGTGGGCTGGTGCTAAGGTTGGGCATATCTGACTTCAATGGTAGAAAGACCCGAAGATCCCAAGTGAGGTACATCAGACAGTGAGTACAACACAAGGGAAAAGTGCTGACTGGATGGATTGATGAATTATTTTCAACACATTGCCCAAGGCTGATCTTCATATTATTCTGTTTTTCAGATTGTAAAACAAGAAATAGATTTTTTTTTGGCTTTCACACCTTTCTTAAGAGTGGAGAGGACAGTGAATAGAGCAGGAAACCGGGAGAGAAAGACGGGCAATGAAATATCCGTACAGTACATACAGTAATCGAACCTGGCCGCTATACGGGCACGCAATTAAACCATTAGATTAAATCCACACCAAATAGGATTATATGTTTTGGGAAACATTTTTAATTGACTCCACCCTCACTCTATCGATATATTTAGCAAAAATTAAATGTTGATATGAGTTGTTTAATTTCAGGGTTTGAGTGGGCCTGAAATTTGGATTCTTAACACGTATATGTCATATGGAATCTTAACTCAACTATATCCTGATACACAATAAACTTATTTGGATATAAAGTGTGTCTCTGCCAAGAAAAAGATCAAGTTTTCTCTATCATGGTGGAAACTGTCAAAACATGCTGCCACTGAACTGTTGTTGGTTACATTGATCTCATTCTGCTTGTGATTTCTGTGATCAAACATTTTCCTTGTCACACATTTTTCTATGATTCCTACACAGATTACAAACTGACAAGGATGCTGACTCTGTTGGCACAATAATGACCATCAGGTGCCTAAATAAGAGCCTTTTACAGGACCCTAAATTGAAATGGAGTGAGCAGTAAACATAAAAGTTAGTCTGAGGCTGTTTTCAACAAAATCATAGAGCTTATTTTGGCCAGCTAGGTTGCTACAGCTGATAAAATCTGCTAATTACAGTCGTCATTTCAGATGGTAAAATAACAGATGCTGGCTGGGTATCAGAAGCCTGATATTTAATACTTTTGCCTGAAACCGCAACCCATTGTTCAAAGGTCAGTCTGAGTTTTGAGCGCTACATCTCCCACTGTTATCAGAATAAATGGCACGTATGATCCATGCAAGAATGGAAAGAGAGCCAATGTTTTCAACAGTATTTAAAAGGGCAAGGCATAGCTAAGGATAGATTATGAACAATGTCTCGTTCCCTTGGTTCTCCTAGTAGGCCCATACATCACTCCTCTAAATGTTTCCAGTCTAAATTAATAATGTGTTTGCACTTTGTGTATAGACGACTGTGAAGTTGCAGCAGCGAGGAGGTTCAGGACACAATTAGAGTTCAAGAACTCAATGTTCCACTTGACTGAGGACAAACAGACACTGCAACCCAACATCATGCAAATGAGCCCAATTAACTGCAATATCACTGCACAGGGCAGGCCTCTCAAACAATCGAGTAAGCAAAGTGTTTAATGGATTTTGGCTGAGCAGCAGAACGCAGTGTGCAAGTAGGAGTGAGAGCACTTATCAAAGCAGTGTGAAGTACTTGCACAGCATTTTATTTTTGCTATGATTTATAGCTATACAGAAAGCCTCCTTGGTATCAAGATTATCCATTTCTAGCATGCCACTGTGGTCATGGGAAATGAAGTTCTCTTCCTGTAATTGTATTTAGTGCTGTGGCTTCGTTTGGCAGCATCAGACCTCTTGCTCCTCCAAGCTAAGTTTTTTTCTTGCTCTGAGAAATTGGAAGAAAAGTTGACAAAAAGTGGGCATAAAAGAAGGAATACAGGGAAGTAACCAAGGGTAATGCAGGGAGGTAAAGATCAAGTCAAGGAATGTTATGTGCCTGAACCAAATAGGTGAGACAGCGAGCAAAAGAGTGAGAAGTGGTGAGAGAGCTTGCAAAAGAGTTCTTAGAGGCGGATAGAGGTGTGTATCCTGACGGCTTTTGAAGTGGGCTCTGAAAGCAGGCCTAGAGTCCTGTGGAGTGTGTTCTTAAAGCTACTGAACCTAACAATAGGGGTGCTCAACAACTCTCCTGTCAGGGAAGACACAGCCTTAGATGCTTCAGAATATCATGAAATACATGATAAACACTTCTATGAGAGAGACTCTGCCTTTTCCAGTTCCCTCAAGTGTGTATCTCTCTGTGTTTGACAGTTTGTGTCAACATTTATCTGTTTGTCTGTCTTTAACTCGTGTATGTCTGTGGGCCCTATCTTACAACCAGTGCAAAGCATCTTGGAATGCAATCTAGTGTTATTGTTAGTTTCCACCTTGTGCATTCATCATTTCTACTCCCAGCACCCAGGTTGTGTAAATAACGAATGAAATTGCACTCACATTAGCATCCATGGGTGTGTTGATTTCGAGTGTGGTCAGGTGCAAGGGTGGTGCTTTGCTATTTCAGGAAGCCGAATGCATCTCAGCCTTAAACCAACAAGACCCTTGTCCTAAGTCTTGAATGAATGGCCCAGTACTTTCCTGACATTCAGAGGGCACACTAGTGAGTTAGAAAGATGGGCATAAGAGTTCAGAACATGCATTCCTTTGCTTCCTACACACAGAAACCCACAGCAGTGATGTATTTTGGCTCTTGTTTTTATACATCACTGTACAGCTCTCGGTTTGGGGCCAATCTAGGGATGCCAGAAGACGAGGACACTGTCAATGATGCCTTCTCACACACCTGCTTCACCTCAGCCCTGCACAGGACAATAACTCCTCAACCATTACAAATCCATCCATCATGAGTGCTCTATTACACAGGATAGCTAACAAACACTCTCACACACATGCTTACACACAGCTAATCAATCCTCAAACATAACTCTCAGTGTCATTGACCATGATACTCATGTATTCATGTGAAAAGGACTAAAGAGTATCTATTAAGAGTTCAGTACAAAATACAGCCATGTGATCAAGCAGCAAAAATAAGTAAATAACAGTCATCAAGTTATGCTGCTGTGCCTCGTGCATAAATGTACACAGTGTAATTTGGAAAGAAAGCTGTGCGGAAGTATTATTTCTGTGAGTATTTTGCATTTTTAAGAGCACAATGGAGGGAGAGAAGTTAAATACACCTGCTCCAGCCTAGTCAAGTCTTCAATAGTAAGAAGAAAAGGCTCAAGTCGAAATGTTGAAATCTGCCATGTAAATAGTAACACAGCTGCCTGCAGGTGCAACTGGCTCTTTAAGGGAAAAAAGCAGAAACAGTTATTAGTTTGATTCATTATACCCTCAAAATACACCTTTGAATATTCAAGGTGCTTATTCCAACCTCTTTGTGCCCTTCGCCTTACTTAGCGCCCAGATTTTGTGGCGCATTATTTCATTACTTTTTGCCATGTCCTTTTGACTGTGCGTTCTAATTAAAATAGGGCTCTGTGTGTTTCAGTCTGTTTGCAGTGTGTGGAATTTGTGTGGAGTCACAAAGTTTGAGAGAGATGCTTAACAACAAAAGAGAGTAAAGGGATAACACCTTCAACTTTGATGTTCCTAAACTGTTCTCCGGAGTACCAACAATAACTAGGTAGCTTTGAGTTTATTTTCTGACACCACATAGGAATACGTTACCATATGTGTCAGCATTTGTAAGTAAACCCCCAGTTAGCCGTTGAATGTCTACATGTAATTATCCCAAAACTCAGATGGAAAAAGCTCCTCTCTGTTGCAGTTTGTTTGCCAAAAGCCTAATGGATCAAATGCCAAGCTGGCTGAACTTCACTTTAACACTAAATCAAGCTGTATTTATCGGGGGTGCGTTCCAACTGGATCCCCCAGCAGCTCTCTGTTTCTCACACTTATTTTCACCTTTGATTTATATAAATTTTTCTCCAATCCATCTTCTCCAGCCATCGCCTGTCTTCCATCTTTATCTGTTTCATTTATATTCACCTCCTTGAAATTATCTTCCTCTCCGTCACTGTGCACCAACCTGTATATTACTTGTGTGTTGTACTGGGTGTCATTCCTTTCTGTTGCTTTTTAATTATTTCCTCACACTTTTGAATACTCTTTACAGCTCTTTCTGACCACAGGATGAAACGAAAATGTTATTGAAAGTTTGTTATTTATAAAAAAAAAGTTATTTCTAATTACTTCAGGGAATAGAAGACATAGGAGTGTTTAGTGTTTTTTGATTACATGTTCCTACTTGAGGTTGAAATTGATTCCTCTCCCTGAACTGCATGTGTAGTTCTCTGTTGAAGAAGAAATAAACAGTATTTGACATTTAAAATCAAACCAGGCATTAGTTTGATGGTCAAATTCCTGCCAAGCATTTACAGGATGAGACATCTACAGACACATCAGCTAGACTTGGTAGAAATTCTTGAAGATGTTTTATAACAGTTCTAAACTGAAGATGCCTTTCAGGCGGGAGGTGAAGCATCTTCAAGAATTTCAACCAAGTGCACTTGGTGGAAACTTTTTGGATCAAGCTTTGACTTACGAAAGAGACAGACCTACAGATGCATCCATTTTTCTGTCCCTTGCCACAAATATTTCACTTCAAAGAAAGAAAGATTCCAAGTGACACTTAAGTGCTTATCCTCACAGTCAAGAATAGAGGGCAAGGGCAGTATTTCAGGTCAAAAACACCTTTGTTTTTGCTATTTAAAACACGGTAAGGTATGTCTTAATAAGTAAGTAGTAAGGTATTACCAAAAACATGTCATTGGTGTTACTGTCACTGATGTTACCTTCATTATGTATAACACAGTGGTGGAGCCAGACTCATTTGGCTGGGGTGGCCAAACTGGGCCACAGACTTTTGTACGGGTAGCCCGGCGTGGAAAACATTAGGAGCTTGCCCAAAGCCATTAATCTATATCTCCATCAATCACATCTACTTCAACTTCTAATATAAAGGAACCCAGAAAGTGTATAAAGCATGACAATAACATGTTTGTATACCAAAAAAGAAAATGTGTTACATTGAAATGCAAATTATCTACAAGCAGCCTGTTGAAACACAACCTAAATGGTTGATTTCACTTAAAGTGCCGCCTCTGACAAAACAAATAATAGGCCAATCATTGTATAGGATTTCAGGCTGGCTATAGCCACTGTTGGGAACTCCCTGGCTCCACCACTGGTGTAACACCAGTGAGTCTGATGTATAGATTCACTTTTTTTTCAGAGCTGTTTATTGCATTTTCATGCCTAAAATAGCACCAAGATTGCATGATTTTAGCTTTCCTCTATCATTGCTTAAGACAGCAAATCAGTTTGACAATTTTTCCCTAATCTCTTGATTGTTGGCGGACTGACTACAGGCAAGAGAGACACAATAACTCTCATGAACGTCAATGTTGTCAGATTTTTTTCTTTGCTTAATCTCTACACTGAATATTTATCTGAACTTTCTTCTACCATCAGAGGTATTTTGTAGTGTTTTCACCCAATGAGAGAGGGACAGATATATCAGTGTAAAGGCGGATTTATACTTCTGCGTCGACGGCGTAACCTACAACGAAGGTCCGCGTAGCTCCTGTACCTACGCAGAGGCCTACGCACGTAGCTGACGTGCACCTCCTCCAAAATGTAACTAAGCGTAGAATCGACGAGGACCGCAAGCCCTGTGATTGGTCCGCTCGGCGGCATTGTGTTTCCCGCATTTACATCACTTCCGGAATCCGGGACATCAGCCGCACATTGGCCGTGTATGTCATCTCCTCCTCTCTATTCTTCATGTAATCATGTCTGTATGATAAACAGCAACATGTATCAGCTGTAGATTAACATAACACGCTCTGAATCGCTGTTGAAAAGTAAACAGAGATCGTAGCGGGGCCGGAAGCAGGTGACCGGCTATCAGAGAGACCACACTGCCCTCAAGCATTTCGGCTGAGAATTGTTTTGCGTCATGGACACATCGACGCACAAGTATGTGGTGCTCATGTCTGCATCAGCCCCTGCTACGTAGGGGCGACGCAGAAGTATAAATCAGCCTTAAGACCCATGAAAACTTGTAGTTCATGGCAGACAAATGGTACACAACTTGGCATTGCAAACTCTAGAAACTTAGAGGAAATGCCTGACAGCACTGTCTGCAGTAGCTCCAAGACATGTGCTTAAGATGATCGTGTGGACTGCAAATGATCTGCCAACCTTGTGAATAGGCCTTCAAGTAGAGTGGTGACCCTTACCAAGTGGTGTAAGTAGAAGGTTCAAATCTCACTTTAAATGAAGGGACAAGAGTTAATACAATCACCATCAAAAATAGGCTCGTCAAAGAGGAATAGCTTACAATACCAAGACTAAGCTATTTAACTTCAGGAGACACCTATTTGATATTCTCTGGCAATACAACCCTTACAAAAATCATCAGAGAGAACCTCACCACTAAAGATGCCCTGATCCACATTGATTTCAGCAAAAACCATGCTTGTAAATACTCCAGTGAAATCCAGTAAGTCCACTTTGGAAGGTGACATCAGCAGGTGACCCTCCACACTGGTGTGCTTTATCTAGAAAATTAAGCCCCTATGCCCATCTGTACTATCTCTCCCAGTAGAAGGCACGACCCACCAGCTATACAAGCTCATTTGGGTGCACCAGATGGAGCGAGCTGCACTGTCATCTGCTAACAGGTCACATATAAAGCTGAATCTGACCCCGAGATATCACTAAATATTCCCATTTCTATACACCTTACCTTTAACCTTGCCGATAAACATATTAGGGGCAGCATGTTTCACATACCTGTGTCTATTTCACACATATAGTATGTTGTGGAACAAACCTAAAGTCACAGCTGCAAACTGTCTTCTCACTCAAAAGTTTTTGCTGGTACTAACTCTGGAGATGACAAGGTCACATTTTTACTCAACGTGCTCCTTAATCTGCAACCCCAGCTGTAGAGGTCTTTCAGTTTATCTCTCCACGAAGAGTCATCATCTGAAAGAGCTTTGAGGGTCTTTATCTTGGATAATTGCAAATGGAAGGAAATTATGTGAAAAAAGTGGAATTCATGTCATGCAAACACATTAGTGGCACATATTAAATCACATACTTAAATTACCTCTCATCAGAGCCCCTTTTTTACTCTTTGAGATGTAATGCATTCTGGAGATGTCCTCCTGTTCTTTTGCGTAATGAATGCAATTTACAGGTAATTGCCTCCTCTCTGTGTCGCTGATTCGTCCAGTGCCTCGTAATGACAGTGCTGCGTGTTGAGTGATAAACCAAAGGGAACCACAGAGCAATATGTTGCCTCATTGTGACTTAGATTAAGAAGAGAACAGTTCCCCGGGGTCCTCTGAGGTCTTGCAGGATGTTACAACAAGCTTTGTCTTTTAAAGTCAACCAGGGTTTTCCAATTGGAACTTGTGTTTCACTCAAAAAGGAGTTGAATCAGCTTGTCATTATGAGTACATGCTTTGAGAACATCTATCAGGTTTCTAGCTCCAGATCTCATGCAACTTGTCTATAATACACCCAATAACACAAACAAATTGATTAAAAATAAATTGACAGCACTTCCTCCAAAGTTTCACCCAATGGAAGAACCAGTCTTGACCTAAGGTGTGCATGCTAGAAAGGACTTTTTATTGGACAACAATGATTTGGGCTTTACCTGTGTTACATTTGTAATTAGTTGAAAGCAGTGGACTTCAAATTGTATCAACTATTGTAGAATCAACACTTGGGCTCACCATTGACCTGTCCAGTCAAGATGGTCTTGATGGGCCTGAGGCCTCTGTGCATGTTGTCACTGTTGTATTTTGTGATGTGGCGATTATTGTGTTATGGAATGTTGTATGCATGTATGCATACAAAATGTATGTATGGTCTGTATTTTGTCACCTTGATTTTCTTTATAATTTTTATGTGTTGTGATTGTGAAGCACATTGTGTTGCCTTGTGTATAAAATGTACCATACAAACAAAGTTTGACTTAACTTGACTCTTGACCCACTGAACAGGGGCGCAACCAGACTTTTTAGACTGGGGTGGCCCAACTGAGGCACTGACATAGGCAGGGTTGGCCAGGGTATGTGTATTAGTATTTACCTTTTCTGTCTTATCATATCTAATTTAATACCATCATTTTAGCATTATGTATATTTTAAATTCCTGTGTTTTTTTTTTTTTTTAAAGTTACACATTAGAGTTTGCAACAATCTTAAAGTCTTGAGCTTAATTTTTCTAGGACTTAAAAAGAAAGACCTGACAAGGCAAATAGCCAATCATTACTGAGGATTTTGTGGTGGTACCTGTCCAGTCAGATTTCAGGAGGGTAGTGCCACGTATACATTTTAAAATTTGGGGAATGTTTTATTTCAGTATGTTACTTTTTTGTTACTACAGAGAGCCTACCTCATGCCTAAACTTCAGGTTACAGTATGTCATTAGCCAAACTTTTCTCAAACTGTGGCAAGTACACAGACGTTTCCTGTCAGATCCATGCCTGACAGCAGTTTTTATTTTGCCTGTATTGTACAGTGTAATGCTACGTTAGGATCTAGTATACAAACACCTACTTCATCAAATTAATATTGCACACACATGCCACTGAGGAGTGCAAATTGCTTTGTGGTTCATGTCAGCAGGGATGAATTACAATGGTAAGAGCTACTTCCTTTAGCTGCCTGAGGCAGAGAGTGTTAGTACCATTGTTTTCTTCTTTGTGTTCACAATATGAGCAGCTCTATACCCTTCCCAAAACCATTCACAACCTAGCAACCAAGGTAAATGCTAACATCCTCCTATCGTATCCCCATGCACACCTTCCCATCCACCCCATTCACTCTGTCACCTCCTCACTCTGTCACCTAAATGTCCCAAATTAGCTCTGACCTTCTCTTCTCAAAAAGGGAAGCAGCACTGTGGCAGGGCTGTGTGCCTGTGAAAAAGCATGCTGTTATTTACCAGCCCCCCCACTGGCAATTATGAGGCGCACCCTGGAAGGCTTTCTGTCGCCACTCTTGCTAGCAGGTGGTCCTTTTAGATACAATAGACACAAATGACAATGAAGTAAACAACCGCTATTCAGCTGCTCTTGCACCGATGTTAATGGCACTGCCAGTGCACAGACCGATAAAAACCACAGGGGAGATTTTACAAGAGAGAAGTGCCTTTATTTCAGTCCCATGCTGATAAGGGTGTCTAAACTATACTTCCTTTAAATGTATATGAATGTCCGTGATCAGATACATCTCATTCTTTACTTTGTCAGTAAAATCCCATTAGTATAAGCTCACATAAATTTTTCTATCAACAGAAATTTAATTAAGTCATTCAAAGTGCTGATACGATATTCTCTGGTTTGAGCTTCTCAAATATGAGAAAATGTGCCTCTCTCTGTTTGATATGACTTTAATTGGAATATCTTTATGATTTTCTCTTTTGGTGGTGCAAAATAAGCAATTTCCAGATGTAATGGTAGATTATGGGGACTTGTTATGGGATTTTTGTTATTTTCTGAAATTAAATGATGAGAATTAATTGAAAATAATTAGCTCCTGCCCCATTTTAGAATCAATTACTTGGGTTAGTATTGGCCTGAGATAGTATTACATTAGCATAGTTGAAAGTCAACTCACACAGAAAAACTGGAGCACTGATTTTGTTTTGTCATTTCTGTCCTGGCTTCCACTGGCTCGGTTTATTGGCACCTAACTTCAAAGTGATATTTACTTAAAGGCAGAGGGTGAGACCATGCATCACTTTGCATTCTGCTAAAATTTGATCTTCATTTTGAAAGAATATTATTTTCTTTCCCGGGAACAAGTGGATGACAAGAGCCTCCAGGTGGATTCTCAGTGGAATAAAATACTTTTTCTCCAACTAAATCATTGGATGTTGGTAATAAAAACAGAATAGCCAAAACAATATGCTGCTGATGAAGTTTTATAGTGCACAGTTCATTTGTTTTACTTCCTTTTGAGTAATGAAAGCCAATCCCTGAATGCCAAACCTGTCAGATTGTGGGGGAGCAAACTAAATACATTGAGTATTGGACTGTATAAAACATGGTCACAGTCTCAGTGATGCCACCTATTTGTTTCTAAAGAGGTGCTTTGAAGCCAAGTATGGAGGTTGCCATAATGGAAATGTTTACTCTTCCTAACTAATGATCAACCAAGAAGCAAACAAAGAAGTGGAGCAGAGGTGGGCAGTAAGCCTCCTTGCAAACACTCACCTGTTATGCAAATGTCTGAATAACTTATTCTCTTAGTATCTTGAAAACAGATGACTTATGAAAATGCATCATGCTTTTTTTGTACGAATAAAGAAACAAGCTTTTCAGACCTTCAATGGTTTTGATCAAGGCTGTAGACATTTAATTTTGCTGTAAAAATGGGCTTTTTAACATGGGTGTTAATGGGGATTACTTGGCTTTCGCAACCAGCCTCAAGGGGACACTTCAGGAGCTGCAGTTTTAAGCACATCAGCACTAGCTTCATATTTCAACAACATTTGTAGCTGCTTACATTGAAATATTTATTTCCCAGACCCAAGCAACCATGGTCTTGGATGTAATTGATGTCTTCGAACAGATATCTGCATGCAAGTGCAGCTAAATATCTGCTCTTGTTTGTTGTTTCGTAATTCCATATCAACTTTTTAAAAGTAGCTTGAAGTACAACATTTCTTATTATTGGCTACATCAGAATCCTAGGAAAATTGGCTAAAAAAGTAGTTTTGATACTTAAACCAACTAAACAGCTTCACAACATTAACCTCATGTTGTCTAGCTTATGGCTTAGGCATATGAATGTGCTGTTAGTGGTTGTGGCACTAATTTAAGAAACTCCTGTAGGTCATGTTGGAGGGAAGGTAAAAACAACCTATGGGGTCATGGGATTGGAGGATGTTTTGGTCTGAGATCAAACCACTTAAACTGGGTTTGCATCAGTGACATTTGGCCTTCACCCCAGTTATATAAGGGATGGTTTATAGCATGCGAATGGTCATGAGAAATAATAGGTTGACAAGACCCTCATGCAGGCTACCATCCAAGATGCAAACAAGTAGACACTGTGTGTTGATTTAAAGACGATTTTTTGGTTCAATAACAGATTTATATTAATTCACACTGAAGTCTTAACATTAGTCTTCTTAACTGTTATAAATCAGTTTACAGTGACCAGGTAGAATAAAGTATTTAACACAGCCGGGTGATCAGTGAGAAAGCTGAGTGATAAATTCTAATTAATGGTTGTGTTCATGAAGCCCATGTTGTGAACACATGCTGTGTTGTGCTCTCAGTTCCTGCGCTCTTTCTCAGCCTTGGTACCCTGAACTTATTCTTGTTACAAAGTCTCAGAGGCCTCTTTTGACAAACACTTCTAACACTCTGCTTGTGCCTCTGGTCAATATTCTGAGGAGAGTTTTGTTCATTTTTACTTCTGTTTTGAGTGCTTGTTGTGATGGGACTCTTCCTTTGAAGAACTAAAACCCTGCCACTTGAAAACACTCCAGTTAATCTTGCAAAATAAAAGCCTGTCTCCAGGCTGTTATTTTATTAAAGGTTTTTGAATGAACTTAATACATGATTTACAAATGAAATTATGATAGTTGGGAAATCCCAAATTCTCCCAGAGCACTTGACATCACAACACTTTTCTCCATAGACGTACCAAGAAGCTTTCATGAGCAGTGAGCCTCCTTTGTTTAGATATTCCCTGTAGCTTTTACAGTGCAAACTCAACTCTTTCAAACTGGGAGGATTTCAGGTACTTGCTACATCTTCTCAAGTCTCCAGTTGCAGAAAATAATTCTATGTAGCAACAAATTTACAGAAACTCCCAACTGATGTTGCACATGGAGCCTCCCTGTAGGTACAAATTTAGGCCTTATCATTTATTTATGTTGTTTTCCGCCTCTTTGCGCAGTTCTGCAGCAGATCATGCTACTCATTTCAAAGTAAAGTAGCTAAAGTGGTTCAGCCAAGCTTGGCAAAGTTCTACTGTGAATGAAATACAGATATAAACTACATTATCGTCCACAGGTTTGGTTTCCAGACCTTGCTTGATTCTACGTTCGCAGAAATGCAAGTTAAGTCCTTTTCTGTTAGAAAAAAAATGTGCAACTATACTGTAGCACTGGTTTGAACCACGAGGAGCAAAAAGGGTTAAAAGTCTGTGTTTCGTTCTTTTCTTGTTGAGAAAATGAAAGTAGTAATTCTATTCTCTGAGAATATTAAGTGATGCAGGTGTAATTTGTCCCTGAACTCCACTTGTGTCACCTACTTTAATGTTTTACTTTCATTTTCCTTGCTTTGTTCCTTCAGATTTTACTACTGATTCTACCCCTTTTGTTAAAGTGTGCAGCAATTTTGACCGACCTAACAGTTACAGTCTATTCATAAAGCAGTGTCATGAAAATTAACATCATCAGCGGGCCTTGAAATAAAAAAATCTACCACAAAACATCCTTCTTTTGATGACTGAGTTGTTTCATGTTTGGGAAGCCCTGAAGCTTCTTCTATTGTTCTTTGCAGAGACAGAAAATGTACAAATGTTGCAGCACCTGTGTTTTCACTCTTGGTAGTGTGTTCATGCAGATTCAGTGTTGAGCTGAATTGCTCACAGCAATCTGCAAACTCAAAAGAGCTTTTAAATCAAAATTCTTTCAGCCTACAAATACTAACTCCTTTAATTAAATTTAAAGCGGTCTTTGGGGGCAGAATAACTGCATAGATTGAAAAAAATAAGTCAAAAGATTGTCTGTTTCTTTGGCATCCACCTTGAGCATTTCACCTCTGGCAATATCTCTCCATCAAAAGCAATACTGTCCATCTGAATTGCTTCCAAACAGTTGCAGAGGATGTATGAAGGGAAGTGTCCTCACTGCTCAGCTTTACAGAGGGGACATAGTCATTTCATTGAATGTAATGCTGTTCCAACACCAGGAATATGACCTCCTGACCCGTACCTTAGGGGACTTTTTCTCTTTTTTATGGGTAATGTCTATGTCTCATTCCCGGGGGTTGGGGAGAGGCCCCGCTGACCTATCAGATAAAAGTCAGCCCTGCGGTGATTGAGCAAAAAGAGTCGAAGGCTGGGAGCAAACAAAATGAGTACATTTCACCCAGAGTCAGTATCTCTATTTCATTCACTGTTATCTTGAATATAAATCAACAATAAGGTGAAAATTTAGAGGAATTTTCTGACCCTAGTGCTCGAGCAATGACAGTTAAAAACCCAATGAACTGCTGACATACCAGAAGAGAAGACAAGAGTGATGACACCAATAAACAGAAAAAAATAACTGCACACACTGAGGTTAAAGGAGGTGAGAAGATCTTACATACTATGCTGTTCATGTATCTGTGGTTATTTTAATTACACTGCAAGAACATTTGGAAATTTCCATTTCCCCAAGAAGATTTAATTGATACCACACACATGCATAACCCTCAAAAAAATGTTGAGCTTCAGTCATTTAAGATCCAGATAAAAAAGGGCATTAAAAGCTTACAAGTTACACTACCGTGTTTCCCCTCATGCAATGCAATTACAGTATGTAAATCATTGCTCGTTATTGTTGATGTTCAATTACACAGTAACTGCATGTGCTTCTGAGGGAAAAGGGAACTGTTGAACACTGATTTTAAGCATCCAAGAGTGCAAACAGTTATAACAAGCACTAAAACCAACTGATTTTACCATCTACTGACACGTTGAGCTGATACTCTGCAGCTGAATGTGACCAAGTTTATTAACATATGTGTTTCATCATGTTCCTCAAACCAACATTTGACATACAGAAAACACTTAAATACATCCACCCCCAAAACAAAACAGAAGAACTGGCATTTGTCAAATGCCTACCTATATAAAAGGGAGAGTGGTTGCAGTCACGTTCTGTTAAAAGCCAATCATGGCATACTCTATAAACTTGTTGACAAAGAAACTTCTTGTAGGGTTGTTCATTACTAAATTGTTATTGTTGAGATAATTGTATTAAGTCATCTGTGAATATGCTGGCACTGACCTTGCTAGCATAGCTAAAGTTTAATGAACAGACATATCTGTAGAACACACTTATGTTCATAATACTTTTGAAAAACAATAGATGGAGTTTTTCAAAATGGCATTGTATGAAGTACTTTGCAATAGTTACTCCTTTATTAACCTTGAACTAGCGAAATGAGCGACGCAGGAACTCCAATGCTGAAGTATAAACAAGACTTTCAGCCACCCTAGTTTAAAAAAAGTCTGGACACATCCTTGAGGACTGATACCTCAAACAACCAAACTTCCAAGTAACTAAACTATCCCTTTAAGATACTCGTTTATGTGAAGATCTACTGATGACAGTATTTTTTGTATGAAAGGCAAATTTTGGATCTAAATTTAGAGTTTTTTTCTTTTGCTCCAACGCCAGAAGCAGAAACTGAAAGTGTGCTTTAGGTTAAGGAGATGTTGCATGCATACAAGATATTAATCATCAGAGACAGCTTGGCAGAACTCTTTAGGGCAAAACTATTAAAAATGTAGCATTTTTCAATATTTATGGAGCGTTAAGTCATCTCATCTTTTTGGATTTAAGTCTCAATTCATGTCAAGTCATAAGGGATTTAAGTTTTAGGAAATGAAATCTCAGAGAAGCTCTGTGACCAAGTCTCAAATCGAGGGCTCTTTTGAAATTTAAATAACAATGACTTTGCAACAAAGTTAGTAATCAAAAAGAATTCATACAAAAAGGAAAAGCTTTTTGGAAAACTTGAATCAGAGTTTGACTAATGTGACTAGTGACTAATTAGTATCCAGCATTCTTTGATCACAACACAGCAATTTGTTATCTCCAACTGGTCTACTGGAGCGCTAACTGGGATGCTAGCAATGACATCCATCTGCCTGTCCACTCACTTTTAATCTCCTCAGGTTGTGAAAGCAGTGAAGTGACAGCCCTCACAGTGTGGTGGTTCAGCCGAGTACAGCAGGAGAGACAGTGTGGAGGCAGCACCTATCAATCCCAGAATTCATCTGCCATGACAGCAGCATCCTGTGTGAGGCTGGGACTAACAAACTTCTTGCACACAGAAGTTTATTTGATTCAGCCCTTATTCAAAAGTCAAATTTAATCAATATGAATCATTTAAAGTTTTTTTCCTCTTTCCTCTGCAGAACCATTCTGCACTGCAGCAGCAAATTAGCATGCTCTCGCTTGAATGTGGCTAGGATGCTAAGGGGTGCAAGTGAATGTATGCTATGTTTTGGAACCTGCTTATACCATCCAGCAGACTTGACATGTCTCTACAAGACTGACAGGTGAGCTTCTCTCGTAGCACAGGACTAATGATGGGTTTCACTAGTAGGCTAGGAGGCAAACCACACACACCAGCGGCCACATGCTTCAACATGGTTAAGATAATATATCACATTATAGCCAATAGTTCAGCTTTTTTTTGTCTCTACAAGGGAGGCTATTCACACTGTGACAACACATGTGGTTGTATTCCAAAAGCTACAGGTTACAGTTGAAAACAGAACCAGACTTTTCAAAGCACTGTACTGAAATGATCCTTAAGCACAGACTGAGAAGAAAGGTCTGCCCCTGTTGGTTGTGTGATTTTTAAAATCTTCAACTCAAACAACTTGCTAGCTAGCATTAGCATCCAAACATGAGGGCAAATACTGAACAAAGTGTATACTGCTTATTTAGCCCTTGTGGCTTCACTTCCTGCATCGTCATTAATGGTTTATCAGCTTGAAAAGACTGTCAGTGTTTTGTCTGTTTTTATATGCTACTGTCAGATTCACTGCAAGCTGTTAGCAACATGAAGTCCCCAGACACCGTCCAATTAAACAACTTGTAATGTCAATTTTAAAGTCAGTTTGCCAGTTTGTAGTGCTGTGCTTATATTTAGTGTGAAATATTAAACCACACACGGTGGACCCTACCACATTGAATTGTAAAGAAACATACAACTGTCAGTCATTACCCTGAAGAATATATTGTCATGACTGGTGTGGCATCCATCCAACAGACAAGGACTTCATCATCTTTTTGATAAATGTACTTTCCCCTGTGCTGAGTTTTTAAATCATTTTCAAGAAGAGCATTGTGCATTTGCTTACAGCAGACAAACTTACATAACAATGCCCATGAATGACTGCCTCACCTCTGCAAGATGATGACATAATATGTCTCTTAAAATAAAGTAATAATGTCATCAGTTGAAACAATAAAAATTTAAAAACAGCATTAGTGAAAAATACTCTGAAATGAAAATGATATAAGAGAAACACTTCTATCAAAATTCAATGAATTATGTGTTCATCTGCTTAAGTAAATACAAATATATCCAGGTTGCAACAGCTGCTAAAGAGCCATTTCAAAAGTGAGAAACGCCTAATTTAATTTTAACTAACTGATTTACTTACAAAATAATGGGTTTAAATTTTAAAAGTGATGAGATGTAGATATCAATAAAGCCAGTAATGTGAGTTAGTGTGTGTGTGTGTGTGTGTGTGTGTGTGTGTGTGTGTGTGTGTGTGTGTGTGTGTGTGTGTGTGTGTGTGTGTGTGTGTGTGTGTGTGCGTGTGTGTGTGTGTGTGTGTAGGTTTAGTGTTGGTAGAAAAGGCTAAATGCACAAAATGTAGTGCACCAGGAGAATCTTATTAAAAGGACGAGGATGGCAGCTTTTATAATAACAGGAGAATCGGGCTCAGGTGCTCCTCATCAGACCAAGTGGACAGCGCCGCCTACCAATTATATTTGCCTGAAACGCAAGGGGAAACAAGGCACGGCCAAACAAGCCAGAGGGCTATCACAGTACGATCATGCACTGGGTTAGGAGACAAAAAATACTGAGGCTTTAACAAATAGTGCAAAGAAAATGAGCTGAGAGGGTTCTTATTTTGATATTGCAGATAATCTCACTTTATGGTCCTATAGCCTATAGACAACTTCCTAGTAAGTTTGAAGAAGAAGAAGTGAATGATTTTAGACCCTATAATTATTCTTTTTACTAAATATACACAAACTTGTTGACTAGTTATGTGTGCATAAATTTAAAATCTGTTTATGTAACATTATGTCTATAGCTGCCTTTACATCTAAGTTATTAGTTGAAAGTTATGGGCACTTTTTATGTGTTTGTATGTGAGTGTATGTAGAAGATTTTCGTCAGCAAAAAGTAAGTGGCTGCATAAGAGATGTTTCATCAACTTTTCACTTTTTTTAAAGTTCATTTGCATAAACTTTTAGGCTCTAATGGTGGTGAAGTGCACTTTGCATCAATTTGTTGCAAAAAGCTTGCCGCACTCTTAAATCTAACATATGCAAGACTTACTTAAGTTTGATTTGCTTGTATATTATTGTGCATGTACACAAAAGATCAGAGAATGTATGTGAACACACACACACACCTTTTATAAAAGACAAGGATGTATATGCACAACAAAGATGCATACCTTCTTATAACAGCTGTTGCCTGATTTGTGTTTAAGTGCACATCACCCACACATGCCCCCACTTCATATATACACCAACATACACACAAAATTCACAAGCACACAACTACATCTCATCAATATGCAAAGAGTGTACTGCAGAGAAACACTGGGGTTGAGCTAATCAAATGGTAATGATTTTCACCAGCAAAAACTAATTATAAATTCTTGGACTCCGGTCATTCAATACCACAGCCATTAAATCATAATGGCACAGGCAGAGGCCTATTGATATTTTCCTCACATAAGGAGCAACATGTTATCTTGAAGGAGATGAAGCTTTGAAGCTGGCCTTTGAGGTTGAACTTCAAAGAAGGGATAGGGGCTGATGAAGGTGGGGACTTGAGGAGATTTCTGCAACAAGGCGGAAACGCTAAGACACTGATGGAAATATTCATGCTACATATAAACAATCATGTACCATTCTTATGATAGACAAAGCACTACAGACATGTTGGGTCAAATACTGCAGTCTCTGTATGGAGCACTATAACCACACAAATAAAAACCAAGTTAGGAAAGGAAGTTATTTTTAAAATGTTAAAATGCTGTATGCAAGCTGCCTGAAACTTTGCACAGTGTGAGCAATGTGCAGTTAAAATACATTAGGTTTAAAAGCGGTTTGATTTATCATCCAATCAAAGCAACACCATGCACTCACTGCATGTATTTTTTGAAGCATGAAGAAATGGAATTCTATCTCCGTATGAAAACTATAAAAAACATAAAAGGAATGATTGAACAGAAGAAGAATGATGAGGGCCTGGATATCTTATTCTGAAACAACTCTGCAAAAGTGTGTTTTTTTTACTGAGGTGGGCACCACAGCTACAGCAGTTGCATTTTGGCAATTCTCTAATAATTATAGAAGACCAAATTTAATTGGTAATGTGTAACTACAATCTGGAAACTCATCAACTTATAATTAAACAGTGTGAAAATCTTGGCTGATGTTTGTAAGAGTTTGAACAGCAATGGACTTCAAAGGCAGAGTGTTTGTTAAGCTGCACAGTCAGGTATTATCTAAATTTTCTATTTACAAGTCTTTTAATAAAAGATACATAAAGTGAGATTCATAGGTAAAAAGATGCAACATTGCTTAAATAATAAATTGGAATTGATTTCTTTGCCAGAAAATAGCAGATTGTTTCTACCCATGAAGTGAGTGATCAAAGTTCTTAGGTTCTTGTCAACGGGTGAGGGTGAAAAGATCATGATTTTCCTCCAGGTGTTTTTTTCAGTCCAAACTTTATCCAAACTTTCTTGAAATGTGTTGCTGGCATCAAATTTCAAATGTGCGTATATTTATTGTAAAACCATTTTTCCAATTTCAGCATTTGAGGCTGGTACTTGATCTTAATCTGACTTGAAGCTGGGTCTTTGTTAATAATACAACAAATAGAACGGTCTAGACCTGCTCTGTTTGTACAGCATCTTGGGATAATATTTGTTGTGATTTGGCTATATATAAAGATTGATTGATTGATTGATTGACTGATTGACTGATTGATTGATTGATTGATTGATTGATTGATTGATTGATTGATTGATTGATTGATTGATTGATTGATTGATTGATTGGACATTTGATATGTTGGCTTTGCACTATTTGCATTCAAATACATGGTTTAAATGATTTCAAACTATCAACGTCATTGTAAACAGCGTCCCCACTTTTTGGGTATTAGGGCTTTAAGACAAACAGATGTATCAAAATGTCTTAAATAATGACAAAGGTCTGTGTAGATTCATCAAGAAGAACATGAAACCAAAACTTAATGAGTCTCTGTACGAAACACAGTGATTCATCATCTTTGAAAGTGTTTCTTGTTCTATAGGCTGTCGTTCTTTTTCTCCCTCTGGAGCTTGATCAGAATTTTTTGTTATGGTGCCAGTGTCTTGAGAGTGTTCAGAGTAAAAGGAACAAAAATGTGAGATGAAACCTCATCAAAAAAAGTGTAAAGATGAAAATGTACAGAAGACTTCATGATTAAGTTACATATTCAATAAGCAACAAAGATGAGACGCTTCCTCAATGTGGTGTTTGTGTTCAAGCATAATGGAAGCAGCAGCCTCCTTACCTATTGCAGGTAAGATGTCACAAGGTGTGTTTGTCAAAGCTTCTTCTCACAGCTGGTGTAAGCAGGGAACATTACAGAAGACTGGACCCAAATGCAGATGATTTAAAAAACAAGAATTACAATGATTAAACACTGTTTTACTCTTCAAAATGAGTGCTGTCCACCAAAGAGTATGAGGGAAACCATCAAAAAGATCTGCGTGGACAGACAAGAAGACTAGGTAACAAACAAACATGGTAAGAGAAGAACGGACAGGCAAGACACAATTGGTGGAACTTGAAACTTGCAACAATAAAGGCAACAAGAATGAACCAACTCTGTAGACACAAGCGTTATAGGGCTGTAAGACAATGACAGCCAGGGGAAACAGCTTAGACAATCACACTTGCATGAAAACAGAAAATGGCAAGACGAACCTGATAAATAAAGGAAGTGGTGAACAGCAAATTAGTGCAAACATGCAATAGTTGGAAACATAAACTTAAAGCGAGCTAAAATGTATGTATATGTAACAAAAAAGGCTTGGTTCATTATTGCCTTCTAAAGTAGCCAATATATACTGTACATCAAGTACAGTGCAAACGGGACTGATGGCGCCTCCACAAGAAGCAACAAGGTTCAGCTGCTTACTATACCACCCATTCCAGTTGGTTTCACACCACTTCACAGCTTCATTCATGCGATTCAGAAGCCTTTTACCGATCTGCTGTGTGAACATGGAGTGTACGACCAACAGAGATGATGCCAAAGACTCCCCACCTGCAACCATGGAGACATGGAGGGAAAGAGATCATACACTGTACTACTACAAACCACTGTGGAGTTTGTTTTGGTGCAGGCCAAGAAGTGGCCACTGAAGCTAGAAGCACATCTGATTGTTTCCAAACATTTTACTAGAGTTGTTAAGAATTACAAGTGCCAGTGTGCCAAATGGCCTGTGTTCGATGGACTGCTATTACTGTACTGTTTCCAATATAAAATGACCCAGATTACAAGTTGACCTCCCTTTTCAAGACTTATTTACAGGAAATTTTGTTCTATTTTGTTCTGATCACAGTCTCCATCTTTAATCCCCCTGGTGATGTAGCATTCAGTGACAGTGTGTGCCATTAGAGAGATTAGCTTCGTCGGGCCAAGCCGTTTTTTGAACCAGGCTGTAAACATGTTTATTAATGCTGTAAAGATCGTCTTTTTTGAATGGGTGTGTATGTGGTTTCCGGTGTTTCTGCAGCCAGCCTCAAGCGGATTCTCGATGTATTGCAGTTTATAACACTTCCACATGGGCTTCATCGTTTGATACCAGAGGTTGCCGCTTAATATGAACATGCTGTTATGACCCTCAACTGGAGAATCAGATGAAAGCCAATGAATTCCAGAATTTTATTTTAGATGCTCTTGTTGGAACAGGATTGCAAAAATCACCCACATGAAGAACGAGGACATAAAAGGAAGACCTGTTCAAAAACAGTGACAATCATCAAGTAATGTTTCAAGGGACTTTGGTAATCAAATTGCAAACATAATCGGCCCATTACAAATTCTTATTTTTATTTTGGTCTTTTACACCTTTATTCAGAGAGGGGAGGACAGTGGATAGAGCTGGAAACCAGTAGAGTGTGGGGGAATGACAGGACAGGGGCAGCAGACTGGAATCGAGCCTGGGCTGCCCGCTATGTAGAAGCACAATTTAACCGTTAAGCTAAATCTGCGCCCAAGTCCATTAGATTTAAATGTAGCACTGTCTATGTACAAAAAATTCCTTAAGCGTCAAATCTCACTTTATTATTCGCTACTTTTTGATAGGTTGAAGACCACTCTGTCATAAGTAACACTGTATTCTAATTGGTAGAATAGCTATGTGGACTTTCTAAGATCAATTAACAAATGTGAAAAGTGGAATAATATGAAGCATTTGGTTCAGTGGCTAAAATTCCTTAAAGAAAACCCCCCACCTCCCTCTGTCCTGTATTTTCAAAGTCCAAGCTCTTACAATAAGATAAAACCCTTGCTTGAACCCTGTTCTCAACATAGACCAATACAAACATAGACTCATTGTCCCACACTTGTCCTTGAAGAGAGGTTATGAAACCCAAATATGGCGGTCCCCATATCGGGTATGGAGACTCCAACTAACTTCTGGCCACCAGTAACCAGCAAAGAAGTGGAGTCAAAGCCTTGATCAACAGCTACAATGCTCACCTGTCAGTCAAATCAGTTCCCCTACAGTTGAGTTAGACGAAAATCACTCCCTCACTGTTGAACAGACATCAGGCTGTGAAAGTGTTTTATTCTGCTGTAAAAATGTAGATTTTAATATCGGCTGTCATGGCAGTTCTATTGGCTTTTGCAACCAGTCTCAAGCGGACAATCAAGGATCTGTAGTTTTTCGCACTTCCCCATTGGATTCATTTTCCAACACCAGAGGTCACAACTTGGTTCTAACTGACAACCTGTTGAGACAGTCAGAGTTTTCTTAGCAAGCTCTCTAACAATCCTCTACAGTCTCTGATGGCAACAGAAAATTGAAATGATGAGAAAACTTGGAACAAAAATGGCACCCAGAGCATTTACAGAACTCCTCGCTAACACTAATCTCTACTATCCAAACACAATTTGAATAAGCACAAGCTTTTTGGAAGATAGTAGTCATTTGTCTAAACTAGCCACAGATTATTGTTATGAACACCAGGTGCAATTTATGCCAAAGTCAGAATCAATCCAGTTACGTCCTGATCCAAACGGATGGAGGGCATGAGAAAATGAGAGACAGGTGTGACAATCAACCTCAGGTCATGAGCATTACGCCCAATTACAAAAAATGGATACGTTGCAACCCTCTACAACAACGTTTTCTGCACATACTCACCCTTCCGCTTTCCAGAGAGGGAACTCAACTTCACTGACATGTCATTTTATGCTTTTTCGGTATTTCCTTTTTCATGTCAGCAAGTTTGAAAAGACAAGCCATGGTTTATCAGAGTGAGACTGTTTCTTTTTTCTAAGTTCTTATGCTGATTTATGTGTTCAATCAGTTGAGATGATGGGGCTTCGTGTGCAGGGCTGTATATATATTTTTAGAGGCAGTGGGAAAACTCAAATCTGGCCCAAATCAGATTTTTTTCAAATCAGATTTAGACCACATCCATATGTGGTCCTGAATCAGATACAGATCAGATTTTTTTTCAATGTGACCTCCGTGTGAACGGCCAAGGCACATTTGATACTTTCAAGTCACTTTATAGCGACACACGTCACTTTATAGCGACACACGTCACAATTCTGCACGGCGGTAGCCTTGCAAAAATGGAGGATAGCAACGATGGAGCAAGTCAATGGAGGGACAGCGAGGTCTTGGACCTTATAAATACATGGGGTGGCACTTCCATACAAGAAAAGCTTGAGGGTTCATACCGTAACCGGTCTGTGTTTGAAAGTATGTCGAAAGAACTTGCCTAACAGGGAAACAGAAGAAAGTGAATCGGATACAGGTCACATTCTAAATGGTAATGTGAACAGGCAAACAAAAAATGAGATCTGAGCAAAAAAGTCAGAATTGAACATTAAGCCCTGCAGTGTGAACATAGCCAAAGACAAAACCTTGAAGCACAATCTGAAAAATATTTCCGAGACCAACCACAAGTAATGCAGTTCATCCTGTAAACAGGTTCTCACAAGCAAAGGACATAACTGTTTAATGGAGTATAAAGTTTAATCTTTTCTGGAGCCACCCTGCACCGGTAACTGATTATTGTTGCTCCTTTACATTGAACATGAGCAAAGGGAAATCCCTTTTCAACTCAGCATTGTATTTTTTATATGTTCTTTAATCTTTGTCCTTACTTTGTACCTTACTTGTGATTTGTTTGGGTCCCTGAGAAATTAAATGGGTCCCCAATACAAATTTAACTTTGTTTTGAGAAATTGTAGTGTTAAAATGTCTATAACTAACAAAATTTAAACTAGGTACTTTCCAAATGTATATGAACTTTAAAATATATATATTCTTCTGTAACAATAAGCAATAAGCATGCATAAGAAATATGTGTTACTGTTTTTTTTATGAGACAAAGATTTGAATTGCCAGTTGCCACCTAAATATAACCCTCCTTTGGATCAAACACTACTTTGTATCGCATTGTTCTCTGTATTCAGCTTTCTAAAACCAAATTACAACATGTTAAAGATGAATAACTTTCATGCCTACCCCCTTAAAAAGGTGCACAAACTGTCTGATGTTTCTATTGTCAGGTTACATCACATAGACAGGGTTCATTCATTCATTTTGAGGAATGAACATAAAAAGCAGAATGTTTGGTTCCAGATTCAGATTATTTTACCATACCTACAGATAATTTTCATAAGCATTTAAAAGGGAAAAGATCGGGTTGCATTTTGCCAATTTTGCTTCAAATATACAATTATGTTGTATCATATACCAGCAGGGTCCCTTTGTTTTCATCATCTATTTGTTCTTCCTACTATCTATCACACCACTCTGCTGCAACAAACAAGCAAACTGTCCCAAAAATGAGCTTCTCTGTCCCTGTAATGATCATCTGATTAGCAGCTATTTGCTTGGTTACCTGGAAAACTCCAAACAAACACCCTAAGTACCCTGAAAAAGACACTGGGCGCAGACATCTCTCTCTGTGTCCTCACACCCTGCTGATTAAGCTCTCTCCTCCTCAGGAACAGCTCTACAAAAAGGAAAATGGACTTACATAGCGTTGAAGTTAACTGCGGCTAATGCTAAAGAGCTAACGTTGACATGCTACAACTAATCCATGATCAACTCACTGTCTTTCTGCTACATGCACATTCACTAGCCTGATTTGAACGACAGACGGGGGATGACCCAGAGTTATAACTTTATCAACAATCTGCAGGTTTTGGGGCTTTTTAAAAAACATTCAGGATTTTTTAGCCAAAATAGCTGCACCCCTGCTCCACTGACTGCAAAGAAATTGTGGGAATTGGTATTGAACATAGGACTACTAACTGTGTGTGTCTGCTCCAAATCAACACAAGAACATGTTCCACTCTAGACCAACCTGAGGGATCTTTGCTGTATTACCAGCACGTTAATTGTGTGTTTTGGTTAGCAGTAGGGCATATCGTCATCTTGTGGCTCAATCAGTCATCTTGCATCTGCGCATCAAAAATATATCACCAGGGCAATATGTTGACCCTAATCATGGCAGTGTGGTGGCTTTTTTTTTTTTTTTTTTTTTTTTACAATGGGAGTAGATGGGTGTGCATGGATAATGACTTCTTCAGTGGCCAACGAGAGCAGACGATATGCAATAGCCCAAAATATCACCTTTAGGAGAATCTCACTGTAAATGCAGAAATGATGTAACTTCAGAAATGCACAGCTGCTTTCCCATCAATAATTTAGTGTCTGGTCTTTTTCTGTCAAGCCTGTCAACAATGAAGCTGTGTCACTGAGCTTCCTTATAGGCCTGGAGCACTTCTGTTTAACTGTGAATTTGTTTCAGCTTTTTGCAACGCGTTTCCACAGTTGTGTTTGCTTTAGACTTTTGCATGTGTTTTTGAAGTTGCATCATTTCTGCATTTGTAGTGTGTATCTCTTAATGATGATCATTCTTGGGGATGCAGATCCCCTGCCTATGTCGGTCACAATAGATTTCAACCCTGTAACATGCCAATGAAAAAAATACTCTATAAAGGCTTAATTAAGCTAGTGATTTCACTCTGATTTTGCATGAAGTGATACTTTATTGATCATTTTGTGTAAATTCCTGTTTTTAAATTTGTGTTTTAAATTTTAAGCAGCAATGGGAGCGGCAACACAGAATATACTTGTATCTACTGATCTATTTATTGAGGGTACAAAAAATTTGTTCCTGCCCCTTTATCATCAAATGAAGATGCAAATCACAGCCAAACAGCCTTTTATTGCTTCGCACCGTGTGAAACACCTCCATGACGGTATCCAAACAAACACTACAGGTTTTGTTCATTTGAATAAGTAGCAATCATCTCCCCTTACACAGTACTTGTTTCCTGCTGACGTCTGCAGTCTCCAAAGAGGTTTTTGCATCTTTCCCTACTACATGATGAAATCAATGCACATACAGGAGTCTCTAATGCTATAAAAAAAAATATATAAATGCATCTAAGCAGATTGAAATGCTAAAACATGCTTCTTGAGTGTTTGTATGTGTTCTTATTCTCTATTATTGAATTTCTTCTCCTCAGACTCTTCTCCTTGTCTCAGTTTTCCATTCCCATCTGGTATGCATTTATTCTTGCATGTGTTATTTTCAAGTGTTTGCAGTGCATATTACATGTTCCTACTTGATTCCAGCTTTACACATTTGGCTGTTTGTTTAATTTCACACTTGGTGCTGCCCCCCTGGGCCTTGTTTGCACCTCACACTCACAATATTTCTTGCCATAACCTGCTTTTCACACATTTTAATATTTTTTTCCATGGCCCTGTGAACCAGCTAAATCCGTTGATGTAAGTGGTACATGACTCGACCTTGATATACAGCGAAAAAAGTGCAGAAATTATAAAAAACAAGAGGCAGGTTGAGGCTTGAAAACACATAATGTATCAACAAAAGCAAGCCTGTCCTGTAGAATCTAACAAACCTTACACTGTATCACAGTATGGTATTAAAGCTGGGACATGTATAAGCTCAACTAAGATAAAACAGTAGAAGCAAAGTAAAACTCAATCTTGTAATTCACATCAGAGTGTTGATTGCATGAATGCAGAAATTGGAAGTCAGGGCTTCGATGCCATCTGTACACTAGCACGCTAAGAAAATAATCTATTTAATTTCCCTGGTGACTGCAGGTGATACCATTTATCTTATCCAGAGAGACTTCTAAAGTAGATAAATGCACTTCTTAGAATGAGATAAATCTTCAGTACCATATGTGCCCTGCTGTGCTGCCTTATGGGAAAGAGAGGGGATTCCGTGTTTGTGTTTCCTCGGCTATTGAATACTCAGATGCCAAACCCTGCCCAGACAAATTCTATTTGTCGGCTTCAGTGGGAGAGAGCTGCATGCAGGTGTGTAGTTGCATATTTTAGAAGCCTTTACTTTGCACTGAGGGAAAATCAGAGAGGAAACTCTGCTGAATTGTGCTATATGCTAGAAAAAACATCACATCATGTTAATGTTTTACAGCTTAATCAGTCCTGGAGGGCAAATAACTGTATGTGTGGTCTATCTACATGATGCAAATTAAGTGCTGTACGGCTAACGGAACTCGACAACTTCCCTGCATGTGTGCTTTTTCAAATATGTTTGCATGTGCTCATGTGTGCACACCCCCTGGTGTTTCTCTCCCATACACACTTGGCATTTTAATTCATGCTTGCGTGACTTTGCCGAGCACTCTATGTCGATTTCTTCCTCAGAGTCCTGTATTTTCTCTGTCTACTTCTCCCATTTTCCCTCCCTTTTTATAGAACTCTTTGTCTTTATTCCTCCCTTATTCCTGCAGGGCTGTCAATGCTCCACACCCAGATATCGTATTTCCCACTCCTCCCAGAGGACTTGCATCTCGCCTGCGGCTAACATGTATTGGTAACATTATCTACCTGGACTTGAACCTTTGTGACCTCTCACCCCTGGGGACTCCGGCACTCTGTATAACCAATCAAGAGCTTCATTGGTCACGGGTGGCCACAGATGCTCGTGACAGTGCTAGCCTATAATCTGTAGCAGACTCTGCCTTTACATAATTCATAGAGTCAAGTCATATGGCCTTGAGCGGTGCTGCTGAAAAAGTTGAGTGCAGAGAGCAGCCAACCAGGAGGAGGTCTGTGTGCAGCTGCCACCGCAACAGTTTGCTTGTCATGAGATTTGATCTCAGAGCTAATTGAACTTGATGTGAGTCAAAGAAAAGTGCAGGATGGTGTGCGGTGAAAAGCAGCAGGATTGCTCACAGCCTAATGTTCCTAAAATGAGAGGTACTTTTAAAAAAATGGCAGCTCCAAGGGATCTCTGACAGGGCTTCAGGTGTGTGTCTCTCTCACGCAATACTGTCTTTAAAAACATTTCTGGCTTCATGTTATTTTTTTTCTGCATTTCACACACCTTTCAACAGATTGCACAACTAGAACACTGGTGGGAACAAAACAACAAGAATATAGTTTTATAAAGCAAGGAAAAAATAAGAGAAACTGAAGGATTTGATTCATTAAAATATGTTTTAATAATGTGTGTTTTTAATGCTCTTGGGAGTAGAAATGTTATTGACACACCTCTAGGTTGGATGGTAAAGGGCTTATGCAAAGGCCCCATGTTTTTTAAATCTTCAAAACCAGTGGGTGGGAGGAGTGGGGTGAGAAGGGGAAGAAATTATTAAAATGTGCCACGGCCACAAAGTGCTCTTGGAGTAATTAAGTCGACAGCAGTTTGGCTCCAGCAGCTTCATTTTGAGTGTGTAATGTATTTCAATAATGACAGTGTGCGGCAGCAAACCGGCTTGTCGTCACGCTCTCTTCCAGCTAATCCTGTTACTGCTGACCACTCTGACGGGGCGAGCGTCCAGCCCTGCCGCCTGCCACTTTTCTGGGAAAGGAGGGATGAGGGAGGGGATTGACTGAGAGAGAAAGACAGAAAAGGCAGCCAGCTTGTTTCCTCTTGTTTGAATGAGTGAGTGCATCCACACTCGCCTAAATGCACTGTTGACAGTCATTTTGTGTGCGTGCGTGTGTGAGATTCCAAGTACTCGCATGTGTGGTTGTGTGCCAGCCTGAACGTAAGTGTGTATGTACTGTAAATGTTTATTCACTCCACAGTGAATACACTCCAGCCCCTTGCTGCTTACAGAGGAGGTTTTCAGCATCATCTCAGGCTCCGAGCCCATCCACTCTGCTCCGGCCACAATGGTTAATCCTGACACAGGCAGCCGTGGCCAGCAATCAGCACTCACAGCCCGGAACATAATGGAAGCCTGCCTGTCTGTCTGGATGGATGGAAGTCTGTGTGGATGACTGGCAGGCTGGCTGCTCATCTGGATGTTTGCCTTTTGTGCCTCTGTGGCTGTTTTGATGGCTGGGTAGACAGTGTGTTGGGCTGATGATTATGTCAAGTCTTTCTGTCACTGAAGGAGATGTAAAGCCCGCCAGATACTGCTGTGATCACAGAAAAGATGAGAAAGCTCGGGCCTTTCTTTAGACATAATGGGATGTACACATGGTTAGATGGATCTTACATATTTCATTCATCGGATGTCTTTCGGTTTGCCTGGCAGCTTAGTCTGACAGTCTACAGGGCTGAACTGCTGATTCGGGATAACAGGTCACTTCATTATTACTGGATCAGCATCACTCGGACATTATTCATGCGTATATTCTCTGTACTGTAAGAGGTAACACAGTGTAGTGACAGATTATTAAGACATAGTCAAGTGATATTTCTTTACTATTCAACACATAATGGATTTAGAGTCATGCTAGCAGCCTGGCTTTATGGCTGCAACATTTGTCTCATTGACAAAGACACTCTGGCTCAATCTCCTCCCATTGTGAGCCTAAATATCGCCTCAATGGGCACTGACATATTTGGCTGATGAGGCCCAGGCATGAGCAGAAGTGATCGGGCCAGTGAAACCATGGGACTTCCTCTAGCTTTAACAGATTTAACTTTCTGTTCATACATCAAAGATCCCTGAGGTCAATACAGTCCATAGCAGAACGGATTCCTATGTTGCAAAGAATATATAATGTTACAGCCTTCATTTAATCTTGATGAGTAAATCCTGTAAAACTTCCGTTTACCCTGCTAAACTAAAACTTTTAATCACCATGCCTGAACATTTGCATGTTAATATTCTAAGCACGTTAGCACGCTGACTTTAGCATTTAGCTCAAAGAACCACTGCTACAAATGGTAACCTCAAGGAGCTGCTAGCATAGCAGTAAAAGCTGCAGTATGTGTCAAGTGAAGAGATAGTCAGTTTAAAGAGTGGAACATAAGTCACACAGATATCTAAGTCTGTACAGTTTTGTCATATATTCAGTGAAACTGTGAGATAAACTGCAACATGTGAGAGCTGCATTACAACAATCTTTCTTTAGTCATGCAGATGAAACATTAACATTATATTTCCAGGAGTCTCATTTTTGTCATTAATAACCTTGATTTCTGAATTATAGAGAGCCATTAGTAACTTTTGTTAATGTCCGCTAAGAAGACCTTTATTCGGCAGAAGATTTATGATTTTTTGTTGTAGCAACTTCCCTGTTGTAGCTGAGAACCTGAAAAGTTGTTATTTCAATGACTAACTTTTCATGTTCCTTGAATTGTTCATTTCTGAGGTTTATAAAACAGTCAGTGACCTTTGTACCTTTAAACTTTGTTCATATTGTGTACAGGCAATTTTAAGTCAAATAAAACAAAATTCAGCCTTCCTTTCTATAACCATTTTCTTAAAACACAACTGCCCAATAATATGGTCTTTAACTTGTTATGTCTGGGTTTAAAACTCTGCAAAAAAACATGTTACCCGGAAGCTGAGCTGTATTACAGTGGATGTGTTTTTCCTGCAGTGCCTTTCAAATATTGGATCACAGCAAATAGTCTTTAATGGAAGGAAATAGGTCTGTCCCTGGGGCTTGTTGCACAGAGGCAGCCCTGGTGCCTCAGACCTCTCTCTCTTTTTCCTTTCTCAGTCACTCAATCTTATTTACCCCTCCTCTTTTGTCTCTCTCTATTACCATGCTGTTTGATGCTTACACTATGCTACAGTTTGTGAGCATGCACCATTGTGCACGCTCAAGCTTTCCCATAATGAGGCCAGAGGTTGTTGTGGAGAAAGGGAGGGGCAGAGTGGAAGGGGATAAATGGAAAGATGTGAGATATCCTGTAAGAGGTGGACAAAAGGCGGGAAAGGCGGATGAGTTGGGAAATGAGCAACAGCAATGTAAGGAAGGAGAAATGAGAGATTTGTTGCATGTCCAAGGTTTGCAGTCAAAGTTTGACGACACACCAAGTGTCAGTCATTATGCTGAGCAGATTCAGAGTTCAAATGTCACTGAATCCCTTTACCTTTTTTTCATCCAGGATGTGGCATATAGGGTCAGGTTTGCTCAGCACCACCTGTGACATCCACAGAAGTGGAGATTCATTTTAAATCTAAGACCACAAACCAACACAGCACAAGGACAGCAGCCGTCTTACCACAGCCACAACAAAGATAAAACCCTTTCATGCCAGAGATCTCTATTCCCGTCTTTCTTTCTCTGGCTCAGAGGTGTGTGAAAAGATACTTTGCATAATCCGGTCGCATCCGTATGCAGCAGGCTGTAGAGAGATAGAGTGGGAGTAAACAGGATTCCCTCTGGGTGCTGCTTTCACCTGCTGAAGGTGGACTGAAAAACCAAGGCCACATTTGCAGAGCTAAAGGCTTTTCATACAAAAGACTGTGTTCAGCCGGGAAACTCATACAGCAGTGAATTTAATGTGTAGCTGAATACTATTGACTGTTCGTGCAAAGGCTTGAAATTATTTATGAAGGGGGAAATTGGGATCATAACACTTTGTGGTGAACTTTCAGAGATTTAAATTAGTCTGACTTTACTTGGATGTGATAACAGGTTTTTGCGAGGATTTGCAATAAAAACAGTTTTTTTGGTTGCTTTTTGTATTTTTGTGTATTAATGTATTCACTACAAAATTACTAGGAAACTTTCTAAATGTCCTCTGATTTTTCAGGAAGCATCACGACCTTGTCTAATCTGTTCTTCTATGCATTTTCTTGGTTCATTTTTAAAGGCTGTATGTGCTCAGTATTAAATTCACTGATATCTGCTTCTCTTTTCAGCCTCAGTTTTTCATTTATTTACACCACAGCAGGCTGTTTCCTCTTCTCTAGCTGACCAGCTCTCATCTATACCAATCTCCAACAACAGGCCATCAACAGCACCCAGAGGGCTTCAACATGCAATATTGAAGATTTCCATTAGTGCTGAATTGTTTAGGGGAAACGTGAAGAGTGTTTGTGCATCAGGAAACAGACATGGACTATCATCAACACTGAGGAAAAGAAAAGGCAAGGAGTCGAGAGGGAAAAGAGGAGATGGGGGAGACAGTGAGGGAGGGGTTAAAGGAAACCAAAAGAAGAAAAGATCAAGATGAAATGAAACAGAATTCAATATAACAGTACATGAGAATATCAGACTGTGCTGCGCTTGTTTTACGTTCCCTGTCTGGTCTAAAGCGAGACGGCTTCCCATGAGAGTCTCAGCGAGGGAGTTTCCAACACAGCGGGGAAACTTGACTCATCCTCTGTCTGTTTGACTGGCACACAAAGATTCAAACACACAGACACATAAGACGTATTTGATCCGCACTTCCTAACAATGTTGGTACTACTAACTGGTTATTGTATCCGTCTGTCTCTGTCAAGCCATACAGCTGGGACACACCACCTTAAGCTAAACAGATATTGAGCTGTATTACTTAATTTTTTGTAGCTACTTGGATGCAGTGCGCAAGCAATAACCATACCCATGGCAAATATATTGCTATAATGTTAGCCATCAGTTGTTTAATTACATAAGAAGCAGACAGTGGCCATTTGTTTGACATCAGGCTCAGGTTGGGAAGAAGGAATGTTGACTTATGTTCCATGATTGTAAGGTGCAGGGAAACTGACATTTGCCATGACTTCCCTCTTCCTGTTGATCATCAACTTAAAATAGCATAAAATAAAAGGAAAGGTAGTCATCAACATTTCAAGATATAATGACATTTCAGAGGCCTCTAACAATACCGGAGGACAGCTTACATGTAGAGGATTATATATTGTGTACGGTTGGTTATGCAAATTAGAATCCAGACAGGGTGAGCAGAACCCTGACGAGAAGGGGAGGGGTCTCGTCTCATCTTGAAGCTACTGCTCATCATCATTTAGAGGTGCCAAGAGAGGCAGTGGGAGTCAGATGGCCTGTAGGCTTTTTTGGAAAAGGTGGGTTTTGAGTTTGGATTAAAATGAGAAGCGAGGGTCCGAGTGGTGGATGATTGGAGGGAGGTCCAGTGGGTTGGGGTAGCAATAGCAAAGGCTCCATCCCCCAAGGTGCGGTGCTTTGTCCTAGTGGTGGGGGTCAGGAGGTTGATATCTGTGGTTCTGAAGTGGTGAGTGACATGTTGGAGGGTGTCTGCAAGGTAGGATGAGGCAAGGTTTCTGTGGGCTTGTATGTGATGAGCAGGATACATGCTGTTGCAATAGCCAACACGCAGGCCTTATAACCTGCAGACTGGACTGAGTGTTTCTACATTGGAAGAAGAGAGGGTGGGACGAAGACATGTAATATTACAGGGATGGAAGAAGAATGTTTTGGTGATGTCCTTTACATGTGACTTTAAGGAGAGACTGGGATCCAAGATGATGCTGTGGTTCTGGCCCAAGGCGGAGGGAGTGACTGTGTGAGAAATCCTGGGGAGGAGGGGAGGAGTGATTTGTTGCCAATGATGATCATTTCTGATTTGTTGCATTTCAGTTTGGGGAAAGTGTTGCTCATCCAGGTTTTTATATCAGTTAGACAGTCTATGAAGGTGGAAATAATGGCAGGAGTGATGGTTTTTGGAGATAAAGCTAAATATCATCAGCGTAGCAGTGGAATTGTAGTCCAGGGCGACGTATTATGTGACAGAGGTTATGTACAGGATGAACAGGAGGGGACCAAGCACCAAACATTGGGGGACACCATATGTAACTGGGTTGGTTTGGGAATCACAGTTATTAATATATATACGCAGGAGATTTGTTTGAATGGTTGGAACTAAAGTGCTGCGCCAGTTTTCCAATGGATAATTGCAGGCAATTGAGTAGGATGGAGGGGTCAATAACGGTGTCAAAGGTGGCCCTGAGGTCAAGTAGGAGGAAACATCTGATATGCTGTCTTTGCTGCAACATTTTACACACTGTCCCATTTCTTTTGGAATAGGGGTTGTAAATTAGGTTCAGTTTCAGACTTAATATCGGTATAAACACTACATTGGTAACAATTCCTTATCTTCTGAGAACACTGGTGAGAAATTAGACTGGTTTGACTCCTGGCTAGCTTAAAAGACTCATATTGTGCAAAAGAATACAATATGCTGAAAATGCACACTACTTAGACTTTAACACTTGTATGTTTTCTTTCACAGTCTATGCCAACAGCGCATTGGCTGAAAGATGGTACTTGGACTAAAAGATATGATTTGTAGAACTTATTCCATCAAAGACTTTGGATGCAGTTATCTCACAAAATCAGCAATTAACTGCAAGAAGCTGAGACAATTCAGGGAATAAAGCAACCCAATTAACTTTCACCATGTGAATGTTTTTCTGCCAAAACACTCCAGATAGAGGAACAGACACTTCTGGCTTATGTTTGTATGTTGTGTGGAGGTATGTGTGTTCACTGGTTTTCTATTTTCATTAGACACGTAAGAATTCAGTGTTGTCCTCCGCCCAGCTGTGAAAGTAGCAGCTTACAGCCTGCAGGTACATCAATGCACCGTTAATTCTGCAGCTTAATGCTCTTGTCTGCACTTACACACTCACGCCTTCAAATACACACATAAGCATAAGTGCAGTTTCTCCGTTCGAGCTTTCTATCAGTATCTCCAGTAAAATGGAGCTTTGCGTTTAGTAACTGGAACACTTGCCTGGCTGTATGCATACATAATAACATATAATTATAATTCTGTGCAATAAATCTGATGATGACACTGAAAAAAAATGTCCGTAGGTCACAGTATATTGATCTCACCAGCCGACTCATCCAGTTTACTTTGATTATATTCACACACACTTGTCAGTAGTCTTACCTTTAACTGCAGCCCTTGAGGAGGAGACCTATCTCAGCAGGTGACAGCTTTCAATCCAGCCCCAGGGTCGATGGAGGGATAGAAGAAAACCTCTTTCATCTTCCCTCTGACTTTCACTCAATCTCCGTCTCTCAGCACTCACTCCCTCCGTCTTCCCTTTTAACTGAACTTTCTCGTGTCTGCAGGAATTCTCTGTGTGCTTACACGCTTGTCCGAGATGATTCTTCAAGGCCTTTTTACAGTAGATGCACTGGCAGATCTTTTTTTTTCTCTCCCTTACACCTTTTCTCTCAGGTCTATTCTGTAATACACTTCTGGGTAAGGGAGTAAATTGGCAGCGGAGGATGGACTCAGGCCGAGGGGATGCTCAAGATTCTGGCACCTAACTTTCTTGAACAAATCCATCAAAATCTCTGGTAGAAAATCTATGCCTGAAAATATGTGTTGAATGTTTTGACTGCATACACAGGCAATCACACAAATCCACTTGTGGCTTACTCTATAAATGGCCACTTTCAGAATCCATCAGCCAGTGTCTGACTATGATTTATAGCCCCTAAAGAAGCTGGCCTCTTTTGAGGGCTTCAAATGCAGCCAGCAGTTAGCAATAAAGGACTTTTAGCTTCCTGTGCATTACTATAGTTCACTGTCTGACTGGAAACTCGTGACAGTTTTTCAAGACACGTTATTTTTTTGTGATATATGATCAGATATAACTTGTTTTTCCAACAGCCCTAATAATTATATGAGTCATGCATAAGTAAGGGGCGTGGGTAATTTGACTGACAGTGGGCGCCTTGTATCCATTAGCCTAGCATCACCAAAGGGTGATGTCACTGGAACTATGTCCATGTTTCATGTAATCTGTGGTGCACACAGCAATGCCCAAGATAAATCCAGCAGATAATCATGCTTGTACTCGAAATTACAAATTCTTCATTTTTATGCAGAATCTGTAACTGTTGAGATTAATTTGTGGATGTTTCTTCCTTCTAAAATACAGATTTCTGGCTTTTTTTTCTGTGTGTAAGCAAGCCCTACCCAAAGGCAAGAACTAGAGTTAAAAGGATGTTGTATACTAAAAGATTGTTTTGGACAAAGTCAACATGTGCTCCATTTCAACACCAACCTACCGCCAACTTAATAGTTCATGACAGATGTAGAACATGCATTTCATTCTTTTATAGAAAAAGAAATGGTCAGTGCCTCCCCATTTGCACGCCAGCATCATTTCCATCATCCTCCATCCCTCTTTCCTCACCTCAGGAGGAAGGCTGTATCAGAATATTTGCTTCCTCTCTCCAGCCCCTGGGGGGACGCACTCGTCTCTGCCCCCCCATTACCTCATCATCATCCATCTGGGAGGCAGGATAAGCACTGCACGGGACATTAGGCCCATTACCCAATCACGACAGGCTACCAGCCCTAGCCCACCAACTCCCCCTCACTATCACACTGTGCTCCAATTTACTGGAAAGGACACTGTGCTTAACACAAGGAGGGTGTATCAATCTTTGGTTGGGTCACACATCACTAATTTGTTATCAGAATATATTTCTTCCTCAATAACTATACACTCCTTGTTTAAAACATGAAGCTGTATAAGTTGTGGTAGTATGTATTATGTGTTTTGGCTTTAAATCCTAAATGAGATTATATTTGTACATAATGAAGTCCAGTAGTTGACCAGAAGGACATTTGTTTGTACTTTCCTGGTATCCTGTTAAAATAAATGATTCAGAGCAGATTTAGTTTGTTCCATTTTTAAGAAGAGAGATCAATTTAACACAACTACAGGTTTAGCTACACTGGGGGCTCTGTTTGGCCACTTTAGGTTCAGTGGTGCTTAGTTAAATGCTCATCTAACACTTATGAGAAAGCCCAAATTGGTGTTTTGATGTGGACATCATTTGCAGGTGTTTAGTACTGAACCACAGTATTGGAGAAATGCAGATTTTAGACTGGTGGAGACGGATGGGCATCCATCTTTGATTCAGGCCCTGCTCAAGATTTCCACCTCTTGAAGGGAAGTGTATTTTGTCATTGTCACCAGGCGCTTGCTCTTGGTGGATTCAGTTGGGTCTCTGTGAATGAAACTATAAAGAGTACCATTAGTATACATTTGGAGGAGAAAGATAAGCCTGTCATTAATGTGAAAGGAAACTCATACAAAATAGCTAGTGATATATTTATCACTCAGCGGTGTTCGATACTTCATTCTGATAGGTCAAAACCCTGTAACAAAAACAATCTTTAAGGGTGTGTTAGACGGAGAGCTGAATGAGGACAAAATGTTCAGTTTGAATCATACTAGATAAACAGACTATTATTTTATATGACTTTGAATTGAAACGTTCAGTTTAAAGCTTTTTTTGTCTTGCAAGGCAGCTCATGGGAATCTTTTGCCATGAAAGCCTTACTACTGACCGTGGAATTTTTTAAATTAAAATTACATTTTTAAATCAATAAAGGCATCATAAAATCGCCATTTTTTGTCAACATGTTCATTGCTTTAGTTGGTAGCTGGATAACAAATGGGTAAAAAGCAAGATAATGAATAGTGAGTGGGTGGTTATGAAAACAAAAATCCCTATGGAGGGTGAGACAACACTCACCCACTGCAGGATCCAGCTCACTGCTTGGATTCTAATTTGCATGACCACCCATTCACTATTCATTATCTCTTATGGATTAAATCCCCCCTAAGACCAAGTGTCCTGAATTAAGTGGCTTATGATTCTTACACTCTAAAAACATTTAAGTTCTGTCAACTTAAAATGATAAGTGAACTAGTTGCATGAATTGTTTTGAGTTCTAACCACTCTTGCTGTTTAGTTGTGCTAACATAAAGATATAAGTTCAGGGTACAAAACTAATTTGCCCCGCTGACTAATATAGAGTATTCCTAACATAAGATCAAGTTGTAATAAAAATAAATAAATTAGGTTTTCTTGACAATAGGCAAAGTTTGTCAAAAAAACGTCATATTTTGTAAACTTGTAAATATGAAGTACACTATGTTACTGCTTTTCTTCAAACTATTAATCCACCTCTTTTCTTATCTTTCTCTGTCCTTATTACTCTTCAGTCAAGTTTAAACGTATGTATAGTTACTTCAACTGTTCAAACTAACAGGGTTCACAGAGAAATACAAAAACGACTGCATTGTCAGAGGCTCGACTGTTCTTGAATTTGATTGAAAAGGTGTTTGTTAATGTGATAAACATGGTAATACAAGGTTGAAAAAAAACTAATTGGTGCTTCCCTTCGTCATTGCAGGGACTTGGTGTTATTGTGTGTAAGCAGCTGAAAGATAATCAACACATCAAGTCTGTTTGTAACTATTGTCAGAGGTACAATCTCTATGACAACAGGGAGCTTCAGCAAATCAGTTATTGTCTTCATTATCAGCAGAGTTGGAACAGACACTGACTGAAGGTCGTGCTGGAGGAGGATTTTATTGCTGAGGCCTCGGGTGAGGATAAAGGGGACCAGAAGGAGGGAGTAGGGTCTGGTTGGAGGGATTTCTGGATAAACGGGGCATGAGGAGTGATGTTAATGAAACAAGGAAGATGTTTTGTTTGAGATTTGATACTAGAGTACCATTGCTTCATTTTCTTTGCAAGGATGTGAGGAGGTTGTAGAAGATAGTGCTGAGGCTGTTTTGGGTTTTCTCCTCTGATGCTGGAAGCTAAGACTGCTGCAAGTGTGCACAGTCAGGACCCTTGTTGATGATGGCTGGTGCAGGGTGTACCACAGAATAAACAGTGGCTTGCTGAGGCTGCTGGTTTTGATGCCCTGTACAAAACTCTGTCCTGAAGTGTGCTAGAGAACTCCAAGGCTGTTGTGTCTATGTAGGACTATCATTAGCATGCTAGTTTATTTTAGGATTTCCATTTGAAGACATGCATTTTACCTAACAATTGCCACATTTACTATATATATATACATAATCAAAGTTAACAACACATAATTAGCAATCATACACAGACCAGTCACAACACTTGAGATGATGCTCAGTCATTGCTAGTTTAAACCATAACAGTGTTGGATGACAGACTATACAGGTGACATGTATGCTTACCATGTATATGTGTTGGCCTTTTATTTACTGACACAAAGAGAGAGACAGCAAGTGTTATTAACAATAACTGTTTTGACCAGGAAACAGTTAATGTGGAAGTGTGATGTAACCACTAGACACCCATCGAATTTATTTTATTTTTCAAAACAAGTCTTCGACTTTATTGGAGAAACTGCAATTTTAATTTCACAATAAGATGTATTTGTGCAGAAATGGCACACACACCATTCAAACCACTTGAAATCTTTTCAAGGCACAAAGTGAACTAATAGGTCAGTCACAGAAGAAATGCATCAGGTGAAGATAAAGAAATTATACCTACTACACTACATCTTCAGTGAGACCCAGGTTAAGGTTTGTGGATGGAATAAAAGAGGACTACTCCTATTTTATCATTTCTTCATTTTAAATTTGATTTTGATTCTGTGGAAAAACAAAGAACTGGAAAAAAACGAACAAACACCAGAAATTTAGAGCTCAAAGAGTTTATCTGAATGTGCCAAGTAAAGAAGATTACTTCAAATATTTGGCGTCCTCAAAACATTCTGTATGGAAGAGAAATCCTTTGTTTGTCTGTCAAAGTAAACTGGGAAATAGCAGCCGTACAAATAAACTGATTTTGTTTCTTTAAAGTACATAAGGCTTCATCTGAATGTTTGTGTGTGTGTATGTTGCTTGGTATATTTCACTATGTGTCTCTGTCTGCTCTCTGGGAGGGGGGGGGGGGTGTTGGGGGTCTGAGGGCCGCTCTTTGACAGTACAGTCTGGATCCAGCAGGGATTTAGTGGTTTTGATCCACAGTGTGAGTAACCACCGGGCACACAGACAGAACAGAGGGTGTAACCAGCCTCAACCCCCCCAACTAATCTACTCACAGAGTTATCTCCTGCTAAAGGAGCTTACCAAGCCACTGTCTACCCCAGGGGGTTACCCCAGATGTACATTAGACGACACACACTCACAGACACACACACTCTGATGTCACTTGCCCTTCCAATTATTAGTTGTGAAATGATTTACCTCCAGTTGGATGAAAATACACAGTCTCGGACAAAAGCAATTCAGCTCAGAGGAAAAACTGCATAAGACTATTTGCAGAAACAAATCTGATCTTATTTTCTTTCCCTGACAAGAACAAGAGCAGTACACGGCAAGGGGCACCATGGGAAATCTACAGAAGTTCCAGCTTATCCTCTGCAAATGCATTATCTCATGGAGACGTTGTAAAGTTATTCCAACTGTTACAATCCCTACTCCTCCACCCTCCACCCCACTGTTGGATGTTTAATACATTGTGGGCCTGTAAACAGATGATCCCTAAATAAATATTCTGTCCCACTTTGCATGCTGGGTTGCTGGTAATGCAATAAGCCTGTGTAAGCACACGGCGCTCCAACTCTGAACTGATCCTGATTCTGCTGTCCAGTATGTTAACAGGGTGATCGTCCAGGGCTTAAAGATCACACAGCAGCAATCTGGAGAGAAATTTTGTAATTTCCTTACACACAACAGTACATTTTGTGTACGGCAATATGGCAGCTGCATTCACTGCAGATAATCTGATAATCCTGCAAACCTGGACATAACATGTAAGAGATAATAATTGTTTTAAATCCTTTATTCGTTTTCTGACATGCATGGCTTTAGAAAATGGGGCTGTTTTACTGTCAGTCAGTCACTTTGTTTAAAACTTAAACACATCAATGACTGATAATTGCCCTGAAATCTGGTTGACTTACAAGCAGATCAATGCAAATGTTCTCCTGTGTTCTAGTTACTGATTGAGGTTAGAAACAGGTTTTTAGTTAAAATAAATGAAAATATGTCAGATACAATGTTGGGTAAGTAACAAAAATAGTAATAAGTAACAATAACTGTTTACTACTATCAAAAAGTAACAGAATTACTGAGTTGCTGCTTGATAAAAGTAATTGGTTACTTAGGCATTACTTCTCTTTGCTTCAATACTCTTATAAATGTACCCCGCCTCTTGTCTCAGCGGTATTTAGCTAATTAGTTCTCTGAAAGCAGCAGACTCAGCATGTGATATGGGAAGCATGTCGTCAACAACATGACTTGCAAATAGTCTGTTTAGTCCTCTTAGATTGTGGAGCTGTTAATTCAAAATCAATGCCTGTCTGTTTGGATGGAGCAGCTCCTCTCCTCACAACTGACAAGTTAACGTGAGCTATACCTGAACTGAGTCACCGGTGTTTGCAGCCATGGGCTCTCTGAAAGCTAGTTTCTGTGAAGCATGTGGTTCAGTAAGATGCTTCATGAGATCAGAATTACTAGGATAAAGTTTTCTTTCTGGCAGATAAACTACAACTCACCACCATATTCTTGTCTTTTATCTCAAGGAGGGAAAATAATTCTGGTATTTCCAAGGGAAGGATCATCAGCCATTGTATGTATGCCCACAATGGCTGATGATCATGTGCTAAAGAACGTGCAACCCTGTCTGTTCCCCGAGTCAGATGGTTAACCTTAATGAGTTTGCAGCAATTTTACATAAAGTCACAAGAAACAGGTCCTTTTCATTTTAACAGTGTTGGGTTAGAGTTTTTTAGCCATGCTGTAGACTCTTGATCTTATAATTTGACAATTTGTATTCTGAAATAAATCATGTTGACACTTTTGGTGCACTTTATCAAAGTTTAAACTCAATATTTATCTGAAGATGTTCTGTATTTGTGGTTGTACATATCCAGGTAAGGGATAATGTATAGTGAATAGGTGGTTATGCAAATTAGAGTCCTGACAGGATGAGCACGACTCTGACATGAAGTGAAAGGGTCCTGTCACAGTGTTTACTGAATGCTAATGAAAACAAATGTTTTTGCCACAGTGTCAACAGGCAGAGGGGAAATGTGACAGACCCCTTTCCATGGAGTAATTTGATATTATCAGTGGAGTCAGGTTGTCACTAGCCTCACTTAAAATGAATTAGTAAGCAGCTGCTCAGTGGTTGTAGGTTAAAAAAAATTGAATTTCTGTGTTTAACAGAACTGGGTAATGAGGAGACCACAATACTCAGTATAATACTAAACCATTTGGTATAGCATCCACAGTCCATTACGCTCTGGTGAATTGTTTTTTTTTCAGTTTTGTGTGTATCTAGCCTCCCTGCATTATATTGACTCTGTATGTGCCTATGAGTCCATGAGCTGGGTTGAGGAAACTTCCTGCAAGTGAATATCCAATCACTGCACACTAAATATACATGGCGTCACACCCAATGACTGGCTGAGGATAGCACAAAGCACTGAAAGCAATGAGTAGCACTATAAGCGCTAAGCCTGAATGCAAAACAAAATCTTAATAACAGCTCAGGGGTGTATTATGAAGCAAGATTCAAATGTAAAATTGGATCTATTGATTTTAAAGCCAGAGTTTTCAAACTTTACAAAGCTGGTGGTCTTTTTATCAAGCAAGATCACCATGCTAACTTACTTCACTAAGCTAACCTGGTCAACACCAGGTAATGGTCAGGGTTTCAGTTTTAACTGGGCTGAAGAGTGCCGTCCTTTCAGTTATTATAGCCTGACAATGGGCCTCATTCACTAATAAATGCGTAGAAAAGTTCCTACTCTGCGCATAAAATAAGTGCTTGTGCAAAATCACCGTCAGATTCATGACACGTGCGTACCAGCCAATTTTGTTCTCACCACCGTGCAGAATCAGAATCATTCTAAATTGACAAGCGCGTGCCCTCAACCTGCAATCAGCATACTACCACGCCCTTATTCATCCATATAAGGACATCTGTTCAGTGCATCAAGACGCTGAATTCCACCTCGGCAGAGAGAGAGGTGATTGTTTCAGAGGTTTCCGAAGCGTATCAGAGCAGGAGTCACCATGACAGACAAATGAAGCCTGGGTTTCTTACTGAGGCTGTTAATGCTGTGTCTCCTGAGGTTCGCACCGTGGCTCAGGTTAAGAAAAAAAGGTTTGATATTAAAGTGGACGCAAAGAAAAAAGACTAGCAGAACAGAAAAGAAGGAAGGAAACCAGAAGAGGACAAGGACCACCTGATCTGACAGCTCAGGATTAAAGAATGCCTGCGATTATTGGAGACACCCACATATCAGGAATATGTTCCCAAAACGAGGGGTAAAGTGATGATATTCAACTGTCAACTAATGGTCATTTATTTTATTTAATGAACACAGCACGCCAGAATTATCTTGAAGACTTTCTCGGGGGCGTAGAGTAACTTGCCACCAGCTGTGTCCAAACACATCCAACGAGCCTTCAGCAGACCAAATGTGCGCTCCACTCCGGCACGCGTGTGGGCATGGACGTTGTTATAGCGCGCCTCTTGGGGGTCTGGGGGGGTTGGGACTCGCAAATGGAATCATAAGCCAGGCCATATCTCACGTATAAACAACAACATTTAAGCATAAACAGGATAGAGACTTAAGCTAAATATAATATAAAATATGCTCACTAACTAGCCATCCATTTCTTAGGGCAGGGGTTCCCAAAGTGGGGGTCGAGACTCCCTAGGGGGTCGCGAGAAACAAATGGGGGGGTCGTGAGATGTCTTCAAGAATGTTTATTTTTAAAGTTGTCTAAAATAGTACATTTTACCATTATAATAAAAAAAGAATATATTAATGGATCCCAGATACGTGCTTCAAACGTGCGTACGCACAGTTTAAGCACGTATTCGTGCGTACGCACTGTTAGTGAATGAGGCCCAATGTTCTTTGTGGGTAGTTTAGATCCTTATCTAAAATAATATTTATATAGAAACATTTGAAACCATAATTTTACGTTATTAAAGCCACAAAACAAAGCCACAGTTACAGAAACACAAACTCTATGCATCACATCACAGAGCTTTTACATATTCATCCACATATATACAGTATACACAATAATGGATACGTTTATTTTATTCCACATAATACACACGTAACGTGTATTAAATGATTTATTTTTTGCTTGCAGCAAGATAAAGAAATAGTTTGGGAACTCAAGAGAAAAACATATTTTGTTTTCTTCCTTGACCCCGTGCTATTCCTGTAATATTCACCTACAGTGCCTAAAAATGGAATACAAGGAAACACTCTGAACTGAAAGAACACCATGAGCAAAATAACTGAGGTATGTATTGAACCGTGGGCAAACTGTATCATTGCCATCTTACTGAGTAGTAAGTGTCATGATAAGTGTCAATCTACATCAGAAAGGACTGTTCCAAGGACAGTCCACTACTGGGAAAGTATTTATTTTAATCTTCATGCCTTATCTACCCACTGATGTTACAGTTTGCTTGTGGGCCTTATCTGTGACATCCACAACTTAATTTAGACTTTGAGTAAAAGCTACTTTGACAACTTGTACCCCTCCCAACTCATCTATTATTACTGAAGCTTTAAATTGTGTGTTATTGTCACATTTAGAAACATTCATCTATTTTAGTCTCGGTTTGTTTTGAACCACGTTCTGCTCAAAATAGTAGAAAACAAATCTATAAACAGGTATTATTCTGGTAAAAGAAAATCCAAAGCGAGAACTTGGCAACCCCGCTGTTTCATCATTCTGATATGTGCACGACACGTCTATTGTGCCTACTAACTGGCACCCTCGGCCTCTTCCCTGCAGTTTTCACACTATGAGTCAACCAATGAGCCAAGGTGTTGATCTGAGCCGCGATGACATATGAAAGCGTGAGGAGATGAGAGCACGTGGGAGGCTCTCAGATCCAACATTAGCTGTTCATGGGTGTTTTCTGGCTGTTTTTTTTGCTGAGTCCTCACTCCCACTGTTTGAAAATGAGAGCCAATGAGAGAGAGAGAGAGAGAGACAGAGAAAGTGAGGGGGAGAGAGAAAGAGAGAGAGAGAGAGAGAGAACAAGCCAGGCGGGGATGACTCTTACATAACGTCTGCTGCTGCTGCATGACACGTTTGGTCACGCTTCAAATCACTGCTCCTCAGTCCAACAAGAGGTGTGTGTGTGAACGTGCATGTGTGTGTAAAAGACAGAAAGATAGTGCTGAGAGGGTGGTCTGCAGTCCTGCCCATGGGTGAGCGTGGGGATTGTTATTGATTGTACAGCTGTCGCTTTTAATTACGTCTCTATCCAATCAATGTAAAAGGCGGCAGGAGCCAAAGTGACATTTCTCCACTCTGATTACTCACGTCTCCGTCTCCGTCTCCTCTGTGGCTCAACTGTGCTTTGCTTTCACTAATCTGCACTCATGCTACATCAGATGCTTTGTCCAACTTGACATATGAATTTATATTTGGGGGATGCACAACCGCACAAGGGTATTTAGATACTCTCCTTTCTTTAGGGGTGTAGAATAGTGCAAATTGAAGAAACCCAAAAGCTGAAAAAAAAGGAAGTTAAAATCTATGGATGTCTGGTTGTAAGCAGTAGCGGTTCTGGGGAGGGGCCAACAGGGGCCGGTGCCCCTGTAAAACTGAACCTGGACCCCCCCTGTGGCCCCCCCCTCCACACAAAACAATTATATGATAAAAAAAGCTTCGGTATCGCGCCAATGTTACAGGCGGAACACATGCGTGTGGCACTTGGTTCCAGTCCCTTAGAGCGCTAAGGGACTCATGTTGAGTGTAAAAAGCCAAACAGCTGCTGCCAGTCTGCATTTTGATATAGTACACAGTAGTATATATGTCTAGTATATAGGGATGCACTGATTTTTCGCCAGTTTGTTCTCAGCAGGTCCTCGCCCTTCTTTTGTCAGGGTTGATTGTGTCCCTCTGATAACACCCTTAGCCCCAGCCTGGCCCCCCCAGTAAAATTAGTCTAGAACCACCACTGGTTGTAAGAGGCTATAGTTCTCAACGCAAGCAGCCTGGGTTCGATTCACCCCCTGGCCCTTTGAAACGCGTTGTTCCCCACCCTGTACTTTGTTACCTTTGAACTGTCCTATCTCTGAATAAAAAGGTATGAGAGCCATAAAAACAATACTTTAAAAAAGTTGTCTATTTTCTGCACAGACTGGATTAGGTGACTTGTAGTTGGAGCAAATCCAGTCTGACATGGGCATACAATTATTCAGACTGAATCACCAGGATGAAAGATGAACATCTGGGTGAAGAAATATTTGGTTATTTGATAAGAAATCAAAAAAAAAAAAAGGTACAAACTTGTGGGAATAAAGTCAGTTATTACTCTCATGCATAAAAGACTAACTTTAAGACCACTGGAAGCAAAAGATAAAGCCGAGTAAAACCGAGAAATTCTTTTAAGGTTTTTTTCCTTCCTTAAAAATAAAAAAACATTCAATGTGTCAATATCATCTTTTTCTTTCTCAACTAAGAGGCATCATGATGGTTAGTAGTGTTTGGAGTAATCTTTACACCAGACTTATTGAAAAATAATTTTAAAAACAGATGGCTGTATAAAAATCACCATTTCTAATGTTTTAGGAAACATTCAAGGACACTAGTTTTTGGCAATAAAAACTTTGAGGATAGAGGCTTTTGAAAAGTTATAAAAAAATGTATTTGACATGTTCCTAGTTTTTTAAAGCAGATATTTTGCATTCCAACATGATATCAAACGTTCAGGCAAGGAGAAGACAGAAAACTAGAAAAAAATAATGTCAAATGGTCAACAACAGATATAAAAGAATGATCAGAGTGAAGCCACTGGGCACAATTTGTCAGCACCCATAGAGGCGTCACTTTTGAGAAGTGATGGGAGTTGTATGTAAATGGGAGAAGTTAGACAACATATTTGATAACATAATATTATTTATTACTTTTCTGCCTCTGCTCAAATTGGCAGTCCACTCTGATAAGTATTCACAGTGCAGATTAGATAGTATCTGAAACATTAGTGTCTATTCTGCCACTGCTCCTGTCGGCTTCATTTGTGCATCCTTTGTGAGCACTGAGCACACTGTACTCCATATTTGTGAAGGTCTATTCATGACTGCATCAACAGAATCAAGGTAGTTCTTTCACTGCTTTATTTGTGTACATAGATACTGTGTGTCCTTTCAACGGCAAAATTAAAATGCTCCCCTGCCAGCTAGAACAAATTTGACAAAGGAGGATTCACAATGGCTGAATGTTTGTAATTGTGACTTCCAATGTTTACCCTATTAAAACTGAATGCTGTGCTAAATCAAATGTCCCTGTGAATAATAAAGCAGGGGTGTGATGAAGTGGGCACTGCTGAATTTAACAGGCAGTAATTGAGGTGGTGGTGGGCCTCAGCTTACAATAGAGACACTGCAGTCCATTGAGATTAATGCTATCACCTATTGATTGATTTCAGGTCAGAGAATTCCACGAGCAATGCCACAAAAATGTTATTTCATTCTCCACCTCTTTTCATTCCTCTTTCCCAAACTCTTTTTTTCAGATTCCTCCTGTTTCTTTCCAGCGTGATTGAAGCTTACAGGTAGCCCAGTCTGAAAGACATAATTGGATCCCTGAATTCTTTATGGGACCAACATTCCCCTCTGACTCACTGCATTTCCACACTACCTGAGCAAGTTTCCAAAAGCTTTTATTTCAGCACTTTTTAATTCCGCCAACGTTTAAATCACTTCACGGCTGTTAGGATCCTCAAGTGGTTTCATTACCAGTTCTGGCAATATACATTTGCAGTTCAATTTATCACTCACGGTAGTTGCAATTAGCCAAAGCTGCTCCTGAGCGCATGCAGACAGTACAAACACTGTTCCGGCAGGTGTAGACATTAAGTTTGGCAGAACCTATCCCATTTTGCAGTGGGGATCCATCTGTCTTGTACTTACAGGGAATAATGAGTAATCCAACTTTACATGAGAGTGTATGGGCAGCCTAATAGTCTAAAACATTCAAGCCCTTGGTTGATTTGGAACATACACAGTCATTTCATGTAGTGTAAGAGTCATGTCCAGACTCATAGCCATTTTGTCATCTAGGATAACACTGAGACAATCATGGCTTACTGACCCTCATCCGTTTCCATGGGGACAGAAATTCTGCAATTACTGAGATTAGAGTCTTATCTGCTTTTGTTCTATTTTGGAGAAGCTCATGCAGACTAGAGGCAGAGCCTGCTGCTTCAACTGCCTCCACCAAATCCACCTCTTATATCTGTACTGTAAAACTTAGAGCCCGAGGTAAATGGTGAAATGGTAAATGGACTTTTATAGCTCTTCTCTAGTCTTTCTGACCACTCAAAGCGCTTTTACACTACTCGTTGCATTCACACATTCACTCACTGATGGTAGAGGCTGCTGTAGTAAGGAACCATCAGTATTAGCTAATCTCATTCATACACATTCACGCTGAACAACTGCAGGAGCAACTTGGGGTTCACCATCTTGCCAAAGGACACTTCAGCATGTGACTGCAGGAGCTGGGACTGAACCACCAACCTTATACGAATGATAGACGACCAAGGTGGTTCTGTTGAGCCTATAATAGGGCTAAGACCAAATGTGAAACTACATTGACCCAAATTTCTTTCCTACTTAAAAGGTAATGTGTGGAGTTGTTATGTCGTGTTGATTCTGGCAACCCCTTAAAAGAAAAAATCTGTAGTGTTTTTGTGGGATACAGACTGCATTTCCCCATGAGCACTCGCATGGGAAGTTGTAACAAAGTAATGGATAACAGATGTTCTTTTTAATGTTTCTTCTTCCATGACAACTTTTTTGCAGAGTAGCTGCATAAAATTATTAACTGTAATGTAACGACAAAACTCTGTAAGTTAGCTCACATGCGGTGACAAGATGTACCAGTGCAACATTACCCATCACAGCCTGGTGCTATGACGGGTGCTTCAGTGTCCCAGTAAATGTCTGAATTACATAAATATGCACAAAAAGGAGTGAAGCATTCACCTACCAGCATAAATGTTAAATCCCCATCATAGCCATTCTACTCTTTTACAGAGCAAAATCCAGATTTTAGATTTTCTCTTTCTAGAGCGATGCCTCAACAGAAAACGTACGTGTTTTTGCTAATCCTGTTGCAGCATCAACCATTAGTTCAGAACTTTACGTGAAAGGAAATTCTCTAAAGACAATAATTCAATTAATAAGCTCCTCCTTATTGCTAACTCCAACCCAAACACAAGCCCTAAAATTCAGCCTGAAGATATAACCAGTCTTGTATCTCATTTTACCATGTAGGTCATGAAGAGACACGTTCAAAATCAGTTAGAAACTCCTAATGGTAGCTTTAAAGACAGTGTCTGCATCAGAATATGTTTTACAAAACATTGTGAAGTAGACTCACCACTCTTGACTTCTTCTGTAGATCTCAGAGAAGGGACAACTGTGACAATTCAGGACAAAACTTGGAATCAGGTGCAGAGAAAAGTCCAGGGTGCAAAATACAGTTTGGAAGACCTTGTTCTTACTGACCAGTTCAGGGGTCTCACACACAGCAAGTCTGTCAGCGAATGCAGCTAAATCGAACAAGGGCTAATCCACAAAACCAAAATCCAAAGATCCATGCAAAGTTCAGAAAACAGGCAAGCAAACCTGAGGAAGCGAAGGCTTGAGAGCATGAAAACAGTAGGTTGACAATGACAAACTTTCAGAGGGAGGGTGGAAGCACAGGGGTATATATTCGGCCAGGCTAATTGCAAAAGAGGGACAGGTGTGTTTGGAAAAAGGCGGGAAACAGAACAATGGGAGGAAGTAAAACTAGACATAATACAAAAACACTATGATTTCAAAATAAAACAGGAAGTGAACCTGAAACACATTAAAACATGACAACTTTATGTATGGTAAAAGGATAGGTGGGATGCTGGTAATACAATACACCTGAATAAATTAAAGGAGGTGAATTACAATTTCAGCACAAAGCATGCAAAAACAATAAGTCATGCAGGTTTGTTTATTACACAGTGGCATCTTGTTAACTGTGTTTTAGAAAGTGTATACATCACTGAAGGTCCTGGACTTATAAGTCTGACTCTGCATCAGTGCAAATGTGTGTTTGTTTGTGATCGCTCTCCGTTGTGGTCAGACTTTGACATATCTGGAACATAAGTGACCTTAATCCTGAGGTATGAGTGTGTTAGGATAGCCTTGATAGCTCAATACACGCCTTCATAAGTTCAGCTACAGTAGAACCTGGATATATGGAGTGGGTAAAATGGATGATGCACTGGTTTAATCATTCATCATGAATACCTCTTATACAAATATGCATTCAATTACTGACAAAATATGCAAGATGATAATTGAAAGTAATCACTGATGTCACTATTCCAGCAGGACAAGCCCTCTCATTCAGAATAAGTGGTAAAACATCTTGCAACATAGCTGCTTTAGAGTAAATCTGACAAATATCTGCTTCTATTATGAGCAGGTGAACTCAACAGAGATCCCTGCAGCTTACCAAAAACTCAGTGGTGCTTTGACATTGACATGCAGCCAGAAATCAAGTTTTCTGATATTTGTATGTACCTGTTTTCAAAGCCTGGGAAGTTCACAAAGCAAAGCCTGAAGGCAGACAAGCACCTGGTGGTGATGAGTAATGGATCCACCATCTAATAGACAATTGTTGCCTCCCATTTTAAGTAAAAACTTCACACAGTACACCTCGTAAACTTCAATAATGATATTTATTTTCAAATTGTGTTGAATTTCAAGCGATTTATAAAGCTAGTCCAAAGTGTCTACAGTGATTATAATTTGAATGAGTTCAGAGCTCATTATTAGTTTATCTTTAAATGATATATAGTTTTGAATCTAGAGCAAAGACTGAATCAAGGGTGGAACTTTTTGGGTTGGCCAATCAGGTTTCTGGTGCGGTATAAGTAAATATCAAGTGACACTTTAAAAGCTACAGTAAAACCATGCGTAGCGCATTGTTGTCTTGCCCTTTTCTTCAACAGTAAGTGAGGGTCTGTAGTGCTGTAAATATCTCATCATTGTGCTCCATTATGTGACCATGGCAGCCTAAACACACGGTTCAGTCACCAAATAGGGCAAGTTGATCAAACCCTTGTGAAAGCTAATAATCACCACTTTCAAAAATGTGACGTGTGGATAGAAAGTGACTGCTTTGTAATTACAAATGCTATGAATAGGCTTGTTGAGAGGTTTTGTAGCTGTTCACATGTGCTGCCCTGGTTTCCATACCTCTCTCCTTACTAAAGCAGCTCCCATAATGACCTCCTCTTCACTCCCAACCCTCTCTCCTTCCCCCGCTTTGTAGACCAAGCTCTCACAATCCTGCAGGGGACCCAAGGGAGAATCTGCGTGCTCAGTGTGATGATCAGCAAGTCTTAGAGAGATCCTGACAGCCAATCATCTGTCTTCTTGTGGCGTCCTGCTTGGCTTCACATTTCAGCGGGGTGCCATTTCTTATGTTCCTGCCCGGAGAGCTATTTCATGTTTTAGAATGGACTGGTGCTTTTTCTTTGCACTGACACGCTGCGGAAAGTGACTCTGATAGATCTGTGCTGTGTTTATTACAGGGGGAAATCTGCACGGCTTTTGTTTCCAGCCATGTATGCATAGTCAAGTGTACAAAACTTTCCACCCTGCTTCCAAAATTTGTGTAGATTAGTCACAGAAGGAGAATTTTCTTGTACTTTTGCCCCCTCCTTCTCCTTCACCAGCCTCAGTGTAAAGTTTCCTATTAAAAGTGTTCCCAGCCCCGGCTCTGTTAGTGTGGAGAAAATACATGAAGGGAGTTAATGTGATTTTGGCTGAGCAGATTAGAAATGTCTTTCATGGTCACATTCCAATATTAGTCCAGAGCTAAGCCGTAATATGTGTTTCTTTTGTGCTTAACCTCATAATGTCAAGAGACCCATAGTCACTTCTGGCATGAATATTCTCAGAGAAGTTAGCTGCTGCACTCATTTAAAGCTTTGTGGAAAAGGAGGGGGTTAGAGAGTAACGTAGCAAGGAGAAACGGGTGCAAAAACAGACATTTGATGGGTATTTTACACTCTAACTGCTTGGAAATGCACAGAAAAAGCTCCCACGCTTTCACACTGTAGTGTACTCAAAGAACCACGTGACACAGCAGCATCAGAGAGCTAACGTGCGCACAAACAGACTGGAGTCGATAGCCTTTGCTGATGATCTGTCCAAACAGACTGAGAATCTTGGCTGTCAGTGGGGGCCAAATCCCCCCCGAGTAAACATGAGCGGTGACTGATCCACATTCAGTTTCAATGACCTCCATGCTGTGTCTCACAGGGGGAATTCAAACGCCTCAATATGGCTGCACTCTCCTAAACTCAATCCAAGAGGGATTAAGCAACCAAATCAATTAGAAGCTGCAGCTAAGAAGCAGAAGTCTCCCGCTATCTCTTCCTGCCTCTCACTTCCTCTCTCTGTGTGCAGCACAAAACAAAAGGTGCTTAAGGACATTATACATTACAGGAGAAGTGGTCACTGGTTAGTAATCACAGTTTGATTGATAACAGCTGGGACCAGCTAATTTGGACATTTTTTTCCGCCATACATGGCAACTACACTACTCAAAGATTCAAAGATATAAAGACACTGAATTTAAATATTTTTATGAGCAACAAAATGAAATGGCAAAAGTAATTTGATGAGCATTTGTATTTTCCATTATAATGTTTTAGAAAATAAGCTAGGAACATATTTGGTGCAACAAAGGAGTAAAGGCATGATATCAGTGAGCTCAGACCAAATGTGAGGCAGATATTTGCTCCTCTGAAAATGTAAGCAAAATAACTGACGGCATCATTTTTTTCATGACTTTGCCCAAAGAGACTTCTCTGATAGAAGCCAACAACAAGCGTTCTCTATTAGCCTGTTTATCGATTTACAGTAAGTCACAGTTTCACAGAGAGGCTGCACTCTGGCTTACTAGCCAGAAAATAAATGCCAGCATCACTTTGTTCATGACTTTCCCATAAAGTTAGTACTTCAATTTCCTTTGTGTTTGAACACACCATAAGACAGAAGACAGCCAACATTGTCTTTTTGAACAGACTTTATAGCTTTTCTTAATAATACATGGATTACATAAAATCTTGAGTGGTCCTTGTGAACAAACTCCTCTCAGTTATTAAAAAAGGCAAAAAAAAACGTTAGGAAAATATCTCTCGTAGTTTGAAAATCAAAAGAATAGTGATAGAGTAAAAAAGTCAAAAGTTTGTCCATATTTTCTTAAAAAAGGGAAGTACTTACATCAATGTAAAGATTGTCTAGACAGTCAGATACAAAGTTATGGGTGCCCATCTTTGATTAAACTTTATCTGTTTCATTTCAGCTCTGTGATCTATTCCTCCATTATGAACACCTTTCAGGCGTACTGTAAGAGGCTGCTTCTGTATCCCTCAGAGTTATCAAATTCCTTGCCATTAACAATAACATTTTTAGAAAAATGTGTGTGTGTGTTTGTGTGTGTGTGGTCACCAGTCATCATACAACCTCTCCAACACAAAGGTTTCCAGTAAACCCTGGACACAATATTAGGGGTTCTGAAATATTAAACCATAACCTTCCAATCAAACTCCGTTCCCACAGGACTATTTGTGGTTTTGTGGTTTGCATTGTTTCTGTGGTCCATCTACTGGAAAAACAGAGCTTCTCCAAGGTGATTTCAGTTTGATCACATAATCCGTTTGTTTTTGCCAACCACCTCACCCTCCACTGCGAGAACAACAAGAGCCATAACATTACATACAAAAGAAAAGAAAGAAGGAATAACACTCAAATTTTACTGCACCACCCAGAGACATGTTTTTGTAACTGCGGCTGCACCATTTCGACAGTTGCCTCCCCCTGTCTGGGGTCAGATTTTGATCATGTGTGTAGTGTACTGACATTCTTCTGGAGAGTTTGCCATGTTTGTTGCCATTTTGATGTTTTTCGGCCTCTGCATTTGTCTGCACCTGTCTGCACCCTCCTCCCTCAGACAGCATTGAGGCAACCAATCAGTGCAGTGCCTCGTCTTCATAGCATCCCTGCCATCTCAGATGCAGATCTTCCACACAGGCTGAATTTGTGAGTTTTTTCTGTTTAATTCCAGACTTTGCTTAAAAGACAACTTCATGCTGTAAACAGTGACAAGTACCATAATAAGGGACTTTTAATGCAAAAGTATTACCTAAGTAATCTATCAAGAAAACTTTATAGAAGTTTTTTTTTTTTATATTTCCATTAGTTTCAAGTTTGTTCACCCTCTCTAAATTCACATTTACTCTTTATGAGTTCTTGTATAATGTCAATTTTGGAGGTATCTAAATACATCTTTTAGGACAGCTCATAGACTTGCTGTGCTTGTGAAAGGATTTCAAATGATCTCCTTCTATTAACTGGTAAATAGTAATCAAACCTCAGTCTGCCCACCTGTCAAAACTCTTATCAGCTAGAGATGGATACAAGTCTGTATTACAAGCTACTGCTTGATATTGATTTTGGCCCTCCCATCTCTTTTCTTAGGCTTAATTCATTCAACTGTTTCCAGTCTTGGTTTTCTTCCATTGCATTTTTAATATAGTATAATAATATAAATATAACTAACCAGAACGGAGTCCCTGATATTGAGTTTTGCTAAATTTGTTCCCATTTTGTAGCCAAATCATTTATAATACAGTAGGACATTGTAGTTGGGCTGCCCAATAATTATTATTACGATTTGGCATGCCAGCTCCAAGACATCCAGCATTCTCAATTAATACAGAAAAGAACTTGAGGTAAACTGAGTGTTTGTTGCAGTAAAACAATGGAAAGAAAACCACCTTTGGTGGAAAATGTGTGGTGTTGTAAAAATCCCTTCCTTTAATGTTTGTATTACTTTATATTCAGAAGTAGCCTGTGTGACTCACAACCAAAGGTTTAATTCTATTAAAAGCAACAAATTCAACCACTACTTACACAGTACGGCAGAGACTCAACAGAGATCTTTTGAGTGACTAATCCCTGACTTTTCTACCCTTTCTCTTACTCCTCACTTCCCCTCCGAGTCCTTCTTTTTCTCGCCCAAATCTTTGTCTGTATGCAGAGCCTGTTCTGTTCTTGCCTTTTTCTTACACCTTTCTCCCTCCAACCCCCCCTTCGTTCGCCACATCTCTTTGGCCCTGGGAAGAATACCGAAGTTCTGAGGGAAACAAGTACGCACCGGCGGCAGGATGAGAGGACGGAGCCTGTTTTTCTGAGTGAATCCCCCATTTCTCTCGCTCTTTCTCTCTCTTTCTCTCTCTCCCTCTCTCATTCTGTCTGTCTCCTCCTAGTCCAGGAGAATCAAAGGAGATCAGCTCTGTTACAGCCCTGTCTTAGAGGGGTTTGACTACAGAGGAAGGGGAGTGAGGAAGTGAGCAGGGGGGAGGGATACAGATCTGATAGAAGTAACTCAGAGGGCAACACTTTGAACACTGGTGGAATGTAATGAAAACATTTCCCTTTTTTGTTCTGTTTTGAACAATCTAACTACATTTTATATTAGAAACACAATCTGAAAGAGGTAATAGTGTGACATTTCTTGTTAAGCAAGTCTGTAGTTTGTTATTGCTTTTCTGATTTGGAGGATGTTCTTGCATTTATTTGAAATAAAAAAAATGAATAACCCTCATATTGTCTGAATGTATTAAACCCCTTCAAAACTTATTTTGCTTATATAACTTTATGATAGCAAAATATACATATAGAATACAAAATAACAGAAGTAAAAACACATCTGTATGCCATTGCAGTATGTACCCATACAGTGAAGAGTCTGAATCTGCCTGTTCCCACCCTTCATTGAAGCTGTACGATGTGTACACCCTCTTAAAATATTTAAACACAAGACTGTATTTTATTAAGTCTCAGCCTGACATCAAACAGAAAGATTCCAGAGATGTATTTAACCCAAATTCAGGTTGATATATGTTATATCTCTGAAAGTTATAGATCTTCACTTAAAGCAAAGTTCTGTGAGTTAGAACAAACTTTTGCTCCACAGCCAGAGTTTTATTGACTCACCTACCAAGGGGCAGCAAGATTTAAGAGGATACTTGTGTGAATTGACCTCAGTTACTCATCCAGGTAACCATGTGGATTACACCAGAGCTTATCATGCTGAGTCGGCAGCTACACAAACAGCTCTGTGCAGCTCTCTTTAAGTGTTTCTTTGAGTGATATTCTAAAGTTAGCAGGTTCAGTGTTTACCATGTTTATGTTCTCTGTTAAAGGTGGACACATGCTTTAATAAATGTTTACTTCTTTGTTAGTCCTTGAAAATTAAACGTTTTGTTATGTTTTTAGGGCTACAGGAGGATGCAGGGCTAAGCAGCAGGAAAGTTTGTGATTGGACTCCCAGCTGAGGCCTTTCTGTGTGGAGTTTGTATATTCTCCCGATGCATCCCGGGTCTGTCCAAGCATTTGGGGTTTCTCCTTCAGACTAGTTTGGTTAATTAGTGACTCTAAAATTGCCCTTAGCAGATTTATTGTCTCATAGGCTGAAACCGCCTACTATACTAGCAGTACGTGCTGATTTAGCCAAAATTCAGTATGTAGTAAGCAGTAAGTGAAAAAGAGCAAAATCTGCAATATGCCAAAACTACCCTGATGCGTACCGATTCGGGAAAATTTCACAGTATGCATCGGACCAGTCTGTATCAGAAACTTTTTCCATAATGCACAGCGCATGTTCCGCTTTCTCTTTTTTCTTCTTTTTTGATGGGGGGAACTCAGTTTGTATGTGCTGTGAAAATGATTAAATTACATATAAACCACTTCTTAACTTTTTTTTTAAATGTGTCTCTCTCTCCTGCTAGCTCCTTCTTGCATTGATGGTGCGCACCCCTCCACCTCCCTGTCTCCACCTGGTCTCTGCAAGTCTTCATTTCCTTGGATCATCAACCAACACCACCAGTGTCTGGACTCTATGGGGATAATGTTATGAGCGTAGGATGCATGAATTTGGCAGCTGAAGAAATCCCCCTAGAGTCCTTACCCCAAATATTTCTGTCAAGTTCCATCATTCATTCAGTTGTAATAAATAACCTTAATATTCAAATTGTGTCTCTCCTGATTGAAATGCAGTATGTAGTAGGCAGTACCTACTGCCTACTACATTCATAGGTAGTATATAGCAGGCTGTTTCAAAAGCAGCCTCAGTGTCAGCTCTGTGATGGACTAATGGCCTGTACGCCTTTCCCCCAATAGCAGCTGAGATTGGCTCTAGCCCTAGTGACCAAGAATGGAATAAGTGGTATAGATAAAAGATGGCTGATTTGTTTCAAGGGACTTACATTCCCTGTCCCCCATTTCTTCTCAAAGTGTCTCTTAATTTCTTCATCATCAAAACCTGTACTCAGTACACACCTGCACCCAATAATGTCATCAGTCAACCCATATACTCCTTTGTTTATATCATCCTCTGTTTTACAATGAAGGATTTTCCACAACTTTAAGGTTAAATCTGAAGCAGGTTTGAAGCTATGAAGCTTGTTCACTTCATACCAAAGTCCATCCATCGCCATGACGTCCCCAAAAGGGGTCATTTTCATCTTTTGCTTGCATGATAACAATTTGTGCACGCAAGATATTTTCTTGGAGCTGTTGAGTACTCTATCTCTTGCCTTGTGTGACGGCAGCTCATGACAGTATTAAGCATACAGCCTTTGCTTTCAAAGGTAATTTTTGTTAGCCAAATCACTTCGTTTGAAACAGTCAGAGATAGAGTGTTCCAAAAATGTCACACACTTCACAAAATGATCTGAGCAATTGTTAATGTGTTAATGTGTGGTTTCATAATGGAACTGATCAAGACTAATGATGGGATAATGATAAAGGTGAGTCTTAATTTGCACAATCACACTCAGCTGTTCTTACTCTGTTTTCCACAGTTTTTCTATCATAGTTTTCTCTGTGAGATAGTTTAGACAAGCTTCTCAAGCTGCATTGATTCACATTTGTCATGGGTCACTCAGTCTCATCAATCACCTGACAAACACACCTTCCAAATATGGCGGTCTATTCAAACTGCTAGATCTACAATCACTGTCTCTTCTGTGCCATTGCTACAGTTGCACTGCACCACTCAAACTTTCACCGCCATCACCTCCCCAGGATCCACCTGCAAGCTCAGGTTGTGGTAAAGATAAATCTGAGAGGAGTGATGAGGTCAGAGCTTAGACGCCAAATACAAAAAAATGTTCTGCTGCTTGGAATAAACATCTGAACCAATACAACGAGAGTTACTGAAATGTGGTGAACTCATGCTCAAGTTTGTGATTGGTCATATGCTGCTAGCTCTCCCCCTTGTTGTGAACACGTTTCTAGAACTTACAAGTTCATAACCATCTACGTGTTACAGTTAAGTATGATCACTTACGGCAGGGTAAGTGTAGCCAGATAACTTGACATGTTGAACTCACTTTGATGTATTGTACTTTGCTTTTCTGGGGTCTTCCTCATAAGTTTATTAGACCATGATCATAACCAATGAGCCATGTCACTGATGTGGCTAAAAAGCTATTCACATAAAACAGAGCTGTTATTTATCAGCTACATTTTCTGCACCAAATTTTGATCCTGGCACTGAATGCATCCCCACTAACCAGGCTGAAAAAGCCATGAGCAATAGCCACTGACAAAATCTGAGCAATAACCAGTGATAACTTAAAGTTTATGTATATCTGTGATTGAGAATGAATGAGGAATTTGAATGTTTAAAACTCATAATATTAATCTGAATTGCTACTTATGCATGTTGTTGAAATTCCCCACATTCAATTGAATATGGTACGAGTCAGCTATGTGAAAAATGTCCGCCTTTGATTGCTCCATCTTGGTGCGATCGCTCATACATAAACATTGACTCATAGCTGTTGTCAGTCTGCAGTCTGTCCGCTTGCCCTGCAGCACGTCTGTGTTTGTTTGTTTGTTTGTATGTTTATTCCTCTCTTTCTCACTTTTTCTGTGTCCATCTGTCTGTCCATCTGTCTGTATGAGTAATCAATGGTCTCTTCATTAGACAAATGGAAGGAGATGGGAGGAAGCTACATCAGGAAGCCAATCAGATAGTGTAAGTGGGAGGGAAGGACATTTTAGATCCAAATCGGCTGCAATGAATCACAAGGGCACGGCTGATTCATAGGGCACAGCTTGATTTAAGGCTGGATAGGCTTGTTTCAGCATCAAACTGGCTGCTCTTAATTACTACTTAGTTTCATACCAAACCAGGCCTTTGCTTTTGACATTCACTAATAGCCACAAACTTCAGTTATATTTACATAAACACATTTTGTAAAGCTGTAGCCTACACTTGCTCACGTAGTCACAGAAAACCACATATGCTATTGTTTACTTGCTGTTACTTAGTAGACGCATATCAAAACGTTGGAGAGAGAGACTCTGAAATGGAAAAAATGTCCCTATTTATCACAACTTTAACACGATTTAAGTAGAAAGTTAAAAAACAACCTTGATTCCAAATGGATTTAAAGCAAGAGGTACATTTTGTAATAAGTAGGAGCTAAAGTTTTGGAGAACATCTACTGAAAACTCTCCCACTATCATTTGCCAATTTGCCTCTCTGGTTTCGCTGTTCAAACATGTCCAGACTTGCCAATTGTCTGACCTATCCAGCCTACCTTGCCTCTCTGGATTTATTCACACAGCTTTCTAAAATCAGTTCAACATTTTGGGAGATAGACATATCGACTTTCTCATTGTACTTTCCTTTGCAGGGAGCATTGAGGCTGCTCTCATATCTGTCTGCTGGATGTAAAAATGCAGCTGCTGTTAGCTTGGCTGAGGATAAAAAACAGAAACAGAGCAGAACAGCTAGTCTGGCTCCTTCAAAATGTATCAGGCACCTCAAAGTTAACACCTCACAACTCACAGTATCTTGTTGGTTTCATGCTTATAAAGGCCGGTCTGTAAGGATAACAAGTGTAGTGTTGTTTGGGATCATGTGCTGGACTGCTTGTGGGTGGAAATTTACAGCCACAGTGCTAAACTTTTAGATTCAGATTTTAATTATAAAGCTGATTTTATAATAATACAAATACCAAAGCAATGCACCATGCTTGCAACACCGACTTGTCTGTCAAATCCATGTTATTACCAAGGATGTTGCTGTTTTAACTAATAGAAAAATATTCCTAATGCAAGTCGATGTTCAAAGCGTATTTGTCTGTACGTGTCAATCAATCTCAGTGTGTGGCTGTTGCCTAGAGAGCCCAGCTTATCGCACTGACAGGACCTGCTGCGTAAAGTCAGTGAGGCTAGCTCTTATGCTGAAATCCAAAGATTGCATTTTCCAAAGAGCTCCAGGGTGTACCTCTCCTGTGTTGGGCATGTGGCAGGGATGCGATTTGAAAAAAAGAAGGTAGTCACTTTTTTCCATGCATCCATCACGGAGTGATCTGCCACATACTCTCTCTCACTGTATCTGTACTGTATTGAATGTGCTGCATGACAGTATATGTAAAATAAATGAACTGTCTCAAGTTACTCTCAAGACCAGCAGAACACATTTGCCACTGTGTCAACAGGCAGAGGTGAAACATCCCAGACTCCTTTAGCTAGATTTATCTGTTATGATGTGTCTAATCTGGATGTCCCTGGTGTTAAAAATGAATCTATTGTTATGGGTTTTTGGCCAATCAGAATCAAGAATTCAACACAGCTGGGTTATAATGGCTTACATTATCTTGAAGAAATTCCTCTACAATACCTTTTTATTCAGAGCACAAGCTGTGTTGTAAGAGAGAAAAGAATGAGTATGGAGAGAAAAGAATGAATGTAGTGATCTGCTCTTTCAACAAAAATAGGTCATCAGAGCAATGTGTAGAAGGGTAAGAGCTAGTCTCTAGAATTGTGCCAGCACAGGCATAAGAACACATTATTTTTCGGCACCACATGAGATGAATAAAACCTTTCTGCTGCATTTCTCTTTTTTGTCATCTCCATTTGAATCCAGAGAAGTCAGCAAGTGTTTCAGGGTAAGAAGGATCACGGCACGCAGAATACCAAAGGAGGTGAACCTGAGCCCTCGTTGGGGAATTTACACAGGGACTATATGAAATATGGCTGCTGTGCGGACTACATCAGTTCTTCCCACTGCAGTCTCTGTGGTTTACTGGAGCGCTTCATCCTGAACTGTTCCATTTTCAAAGCCACTGCCTGGTTCCATATTCATAACCATTTCTGTATAAATGTCCAAATCCATTTCGTCCCATAGACAAATTACCTGCCCAGACCTGAATACCAGCCCTGCTCTCCATGCAATGGTTGATCTGTCTTCTATCTCAGGGCTGCAGCTTTATTTCAGATCTGAAAGCAAACATTAGAGGTCTCAACATTACCTCACTTTCTTTTATTCTGTCTTTTTCTCCCTCCACTTTCCGTCTCTCCCTCTCTTTTTCGTGCTACCACATCTAGGAATCATCCGTCAACCCGATGAGGGAATAATAGGAGCTCCTTCTGGCTAGGTCGAAGTGACTGCTGTACCTTCCATTAAGACTGTGACATGAGTGATTGTCTTAGAGATGGAAGGTGGAGAAAATAAATGAACTGATCTTAGTGAGACGGAGAGGGTACGGTGCTGGTTTTACTGGTAGCAACAACTTGGTTTAGGACTGGGAGCAGTGGGATTTCCTCCCTCGCTAATGCACTCCACCTCCATGAAATGAGAGTCATTGAAGGGATTTGATACAAGACGAGGTCCCCTCTTTCCCACTCTGGCTTTATTTTCTTCAGAGAACATGCCTGTTCTTTTTTTCCCTGTTGGATAACATCAAAGCTTTTTTTTCCAAGGGCCTCCTTAAAAAACAAATGGTCTCCCTCTTGAAAGCATATGGCAGTGGTGCGTGCACAGTCGAAGGGAAATGTCCACATGATTTATGTGCCATATGATTTCCTGTACAATTGCAGAAAGAACAAAAGGAGAAATGACTCATGCTGCACCATTGTATCTTGCGTTTCTTTGATGAGCAGACATTCTTCTTTGCAAAAGAAAGAAATGTGTCATCGTATTCAAAATTTCCCAGCTTTCATCACTTTGTTTGTCCCTATGCGCCTGGCTTTTGTTACACCCACTGCCTCTGAAGTAGTGTTCGAGGGGCAGAGGGCGTCGTTGTGTCTTTCTGTGTCTGACTTCTTCTCTTTGTCTTTCTCCTTATCCACACTCCAGAGCTCGGCCACTGTCTCTGTTCCAACATGAGAAGTTTGAGTTACTAAGATGAGCAATCTTTCTTTCTTCAAGTCTGTCTGCAAGGGAGGAACAGTGGGATTGATGGGAAGTGGCTGATGCAGTGTCACGCCATGTGCCACTTCATGTGCTAGAAGCAATCCCACATTGTACTTTAGAAACATATGCCTTGAGTGAATATTTTAAATGGCTTATCAGTTGCTATTAATGTAGTATTACCTGTTTTTAAATGGCATATTTATGGTAGGCATGTAATGACGACATGTGGGATCTGACTCATTTCAGTGGCTAGGCCAACATAACCTTGTTGGCTGACATAAGCTTAGCTACAAACTTAGTTAATATGTAGATGTGGCTATGTAACAACTTTTCTGTCATCATGGAGGTACCAAACAACCATTATTTTAATACACATGAAAGACAGAAAACAAACATTGCTGCCACTATTCCACACACATGGGTGTGGGACCCAGATGAGCGGCACCCATATAAGCGACATACCGCTGAGGGGACTGGCACACTAGTCTAGTGAAAGGCCCCCAGCTGGCACACCATCAGCCACTGCGCATGCTGCTGGACTACTGGCACATGCAGTGGAACATGGCATGGCATGGCATCAGCCACCTTGATCAGGCTTTGCTGCTGCTGCTGCTACAAAGTGATGAATGGAGGTACATGGAGTTACAGTATATGTATAGGTGGGTCATATGAACTGTACGTTCCTGCTTTCACCCAGCCAATTAAAATCACACATTGTAAATATGTAGCACAATCATTAGGGACAGGGGTTCTTTCAGTAATATACACTACTTTAATTTTCTTTTTCAGCTAAGTCCCTTTTGGGGGTGACTTGACTTGGGGGTCAGAGTACTGTGAGTGCATGTGTGTATTACTGGCCCATGTGTGTGCATGTAGCATGTGCAATAACTGTAAAAAAAAAAAAACAGACTTTCCCCTGGGTGATTAATAAAGTTTTCCTCTTTTTCTATTTGGTACCCATTGACCACTCCTAAGTTTTCAGTACAAGAAAGCACTGCATCCTCAGCATATGGTTTAATTTTATTTAATCAAAAATACTGTTCCTGTTAAAAAAAAGAAGGGGGGAGGGGACACATGAGCCTTTCAATGTATACTTACCCATAGCGTTGCTATTTTGAAGGATGTGGTTTTAACTTTTTGAGGTCCTAATGTAAAAACTACATATCTGTTGCTTGGTTTTCATCCTTCATTCACTAGTATTACTAACTCTGCACAAGTGTAAACACACAAACAAACAAACAAACACGAACTTCAGCATCATTATCTTTTCCCAGTTGATGGTTTATGGCACTCAAATTTCACAGCCACCAATAAACTGTCTGTTCACCTTCACTTTAATTTTCCTCATTATAATTTCAAACAGCTTTACTTACCCACAACCCATGGTTTCTCCAATAAACAGTCCTCTCGTTATGCTAGCAACTGCTTTGGCTGATCAGCGATAATCTGTATCTGTACAGAGTTACATTCCTGTTCAGTCTCTTTTGTGTGCCACTCTTCTGTTCCACGCCTATGCATGTAATGGGTTAGAAAAAAAGGTCAATGATTGACTCTTCCTCTATGATTAAAAACAATATTAACATGTAAAAGAAAACTTATCAGTGCATGACAGGTTTAAGGACATCTCAAAGCCATCGCTTTCACAGTCACTTACTGGTATAAATGTGACAATAGCAAGACAGGAGCTGCAGAACAAACCATTTGTCCTTATTTAAATGAAAATAAGAGGAATGTAAACAAATTGTACATGACAAATCTATCTCTCTGGAAACCTTAATTGGACAGATGCATTATCATCCTAGCTATGTACATTCAATTTAAATGTGATGTTAAGACTAATTTGCAGTATGTCATCTAAGTGTATTGAGTGTAAAAGTCATTGACCTCTCCAAGACTGCAGTCCAAGGAACATGAGAGGTGTCTGTTAGTATGCATGCGTTAAGACTGTAGATCTGCAGTGCATCTGGCTCACATGAATTATTTGTGTATGCCAAACTGTATGTGTCTGCAAGTACACCTTTGTCTGCATGTGTGATCCCTCTTCATGCAACCATCTGGCCGGAGTCTGAGACACTTAGGTGTCACACTGTCAGCTCTGCCAGGTGTCAGGGTGTCCGGGTGCCCAGGCGGTGGTGGTCTATCACTAAGACCTTCGCCTGTTTGACGTCAGATGTAACACATAGAGCAGTGTTTCACTCTAATGTTGATGTTTCTGCCACTCGTCTCTTTACATGGTCAGATAAACAGTTGACATAGATTGGTAAGACTTGAATCTTTGTCTACCTTTAACCTTTTCTTTATAAGTTATACTCCAATCTTTGAAATAACACCAACATCCTTCTATACCACAATAACAATTCTTTGTTATAAGAGCTGATCGCTGTATGTCTTCTGGAATCTTCTAAGTTAATAGAAACACATTGCTTCTATTAAAAGCTGTCAAGTGTTGGTTTTTGTTTTCTCCTTCTTTCTTAAGATAAAACAAAACATGAATTTCCTTTCATTTAGTTTATTCTAAATCGTTTTCAGTTGAATGTGAGAAGCAAGTTTAATGTCTACGGTGCAAAAAGACTGATTTGGTCAGAGGTGAAACTGAAAATTTATATTCACAATAATACCAAATAAATTTTCAGAGTTACTATTTACTTTGTACTTCCCTTTTTAGATTGTCTTGGCAGTATTTTAGCTGTGTTACCAGAGATGGCTCAGGAGAAACCTGCTAAAAACAAAACATGTAAGAAATGTTTAGGAGAGCATGCAAGACAGCTGTAACATTGCACATGCTTAGATCAACACAGCATTTGGCCTGGATCATACAGATATCCACATACATCTCTAATGTATGGTTGTTTCTAAATCTGTGTCAGATTTGATGAATTATCAGCAGTGAAAGTTGTTTTGTCTGAGGAGTCAAATAATATGTCCTGGAAGTTTACAAGCAGGAGTGAAGGATGAGTTCCACTTTTATGAAGAATCAACTGTGTGCTACACACAGAAAGTGGCGGTTCTGGGGAGGGGCCAACAGGGGCCAGTGCCCCTGTAAAACTGAACCTGGACCCCCCTGTGCCCCCCCCCTCCACACCAAACAAATATTATACAATAAAAAAAGCTTTGGTATTGCGCCAATGTTACAGGCGGAACACATGCGTGTGGCACTTGGTTCCAGTCCCTTAGAGCGCTAAGGGACTCATGTTGAGTGTAAACAGCCAAACAGCTGCTGTCAGTCTGCATTTTAAGATAAGATAAGATAAGATACTCCTTTATTCGTCCCACAACGGGGAAATTCATGGAGTTACAGCAGCAAACAAAAAGGTGTACAGTACAAGAATTTCAACAAGAATATATATAGAAAAGAAATGTTCAGTCTTGCTCTCCTGTATCCTGGCTGTATGCAGGTGAAATCCTTCCAATGTGGCGTTCGTGTCAAGTGTTAGCTCTGTTAGCATGATGCTACTCTGCTAGTATTCCCTCTGGTGCTGGGTTAGCTCGTCCACCTTATCGTAGATAGATCTTACATTCCCCATAACGGTGTGTGGTAGGACAGGTCAATGTCGTCTTTTTTAGCTTACACCTCAGTACCAGCACGCCATCCTAGGCTCCTTCTCCTCAGCTCGCAGGGAACATCGGGCCGAGCATCGTTTAGCATCAACATGCTACGACTGCTAACAGCTGATCTCATATGTAAACAATGTTACCATGGATACATGCAGGATCTCTGGACACACACAGGAACAAAAATAGCAAAAAAACACGTAGCCAGTTTGGTGTCTATGGCTAACAAATGAGTCATTAAAAGTCATGAGAGGCTCCAAATACAAAGATAATTAAACAGATATGAAAAAAGAGTTGAAAAAAAGAACAACAAAGAGAGAGCTGCTGCAACAAGCAGCCACACGAGCAGCGCTAAGCAACAGATATAGATAAAAATAATGTATTTTATATATTTTATAATATTTGATATAGTACACAGTAGTATATATGTCTAGTATATAGGGATGCACTGATTTTTCGCCAGTTTGTTTTCAGCCGGTCCTCGCCCTTCTCAGTCTCATTTGTCAGGGTTGAATGTGTCCCTCTGACGACACCCTTGGCCCAAGCCTGCCCCCCCCCCCCCCCCCCCCCCCCCCCCCCCCCCCCCCCATCTATATCTTTATTCTGTATTCTGATGTTATCACAGTGGTCCCATTCTAGAGATCAGATACGCTCCAGTTATGACATTTTACAACCCTGTGGTGATACTGTATCCTTTACGGATTTCCTCATATATGGGTCATACTTAAAAATATCCAGGCAAAACATCTCCAGATTCAGAGGTATTTTGTGCAGTGAAATGTGTAACAATCAGCGTAGACATCCAAAACTTCCTCAGTACAGGTTTACATGATTACAGGAACATAATGATAAAAAGCAGTAGTACGTGTAACAAAAGTTATGAGAAACAATAATGATTAGCTGTTAATCAAAGTACATCAGAAGAATAATTAATGTAATGTAATGCACTAATGTAATGTATGATGACACTGCAAACAGGATTGAAAGGGTTACAATAGACAACATATTTTGTCTACAACATTGCATATCTGTCCTCAGACAGTGGGTGGACCGAAGCTTAACAGTTACAATTTCATCTGAAATCATACAAAAATACCACTCATGCCTCAATTTCCAGCAAGGTGAACTACTGTCATGATCTCTTGTTCAGTTTTCACAAAAATAAATGTGCTGCTGCAAGAGGTGTAAGAAGTATGGGATCGTGAGCAGGTGATTATGCATAACAGAATGCCAACAGATTGAGACAAAACTCCATCTCTCCGCAGACAGGTTTTGTGTCACCCATCACATCGCCACATGCTAACTAAAGATTTCCATGCATACTACCCTGCTACCAGCTAAAGATACAAACAAGCTGACTCAAGCATTGATTCAAAGACTGACTGATCTTTTTGCCACAGTGTCAACAGTAAGAGGTAAAGTCACAAACTTAATAAATGTGCCAGACTTTTTTTTGTAGATTTATTTGATATTATATATCTGGTTTGTCCCTGGCTTCATTTTTGCTATTCAGAATCAATCACTGCTGTTATGAGTTTACAATCAGAATCAAGTAACCAACACAAGGATTAGTAAAACAGCTTAGCCTGTCACTCCATCTCTTAAATCTTTACTCTGTCTTCTCATGTCTGGCAGTTCATAAACTCACTCAATCTCTACTTAAATACTTCTCAGATCTCCTTGAAGACACATAGTGCACTCAGATCTTTATGTAGCAGTTAGCTGCTAGCTCCTTAAGTCCAAACCAAAGAGGGAGGAACCCCTTTTAGCTACAATCATGCATACAAAAAAGAAACACACTCCTAATAAGGATAGATGCATTTGAACCCTCCCTCACCACTCTTAATCTTAAAAGCAGCCACTTTGCTCTTCTGTCTGTTGTGAACTTAAAGTACTTTATCATTTTGATGTAAAAAGTGCTATTCTAATACATTTGTTCATTTAAATTTTACAAAACCCTTCTGTTCTCATGTCTCATTCGCTGCTCGTTTTCTCCTTTGTACTTTTGTTTTTCGCTGATGGATTTGGGTAAATCACAACTTATCACTGTATTGTTATGTGTACTGTAACAGCATTTTGCATATTCCATATTTATGTATCGTTCACAATTAATCTCAATCTGTCTTAATAAGATTTATTCTACTTTGTATGCTATTGTTTTAGTTAGCTTCAATCGGGTTCTTATGTCTCATTGTTCTTAAATGCTTTTCATTTTCTATGTAAAGCGCTTTCAATTTCCTCTATGTTTGAAATATTCTATTAATAAAGCTGCCTTGGCTTTACACAAAATCCTCTATATAAATACATATCGCAGTGAAGTGATTCAGAATAAAAACACCCACCACAGAGAGGACATGCACTGTGTTTTATATTGGTCTTGTGGCATATTTCAAACCTGTAGCTCTGTAAAAATGATAGATCTCCTACCAGAGCAACAGTTTCTCATGGTGGAGCCAATGACTGATGCAGTATTACGGCACCGGCACCTCTTTGGTGATTGTCTATTCAAGCTGCAAGGTATATGGGTTAAAAAAAATGCAGGTACCCTGGCCTGCAGTGCAGTGTGTGCTCTCTGTCTCTCTCTGCCTTCAGATGTAGGTAGGTGTTTGGACTACAGTCCATGTGCCACGATAAGCAAGCCTGACAGGTGCTTCTCCTCATTATTCAAATAGATTCTCAGCAGTATGAGCGGGTGTGATAGAAGAAATGCCTTAGTGTATCCTGCTTTATAAGTCACTGCATGTACAGTACACTGCGTTATATAGTGTGTATGCACAAGCCCCCACCCTGGGCGTTGATGGTTACATTACACTGACATTTACAAGGAAATATCACCCTCTTATCATCTGTATACCATCGCATTTTTCCCCATAAGCTGGACCTATTGATCTAAATATCACATCCATCCTGCTTAGGAGCAAAGCTGCAGACTTTGCACGCAACAGCTCCCAAACAACAGGAGATAAATGAATGTCCATTAAGGAGGTTAGCTGGGCCTGTTTGAGGACCCAACCAGGCCAAATTGGATTCTAATAGATGTCCTTGATAGTGTAATCACTTTGACCTGCTAAGGGCCTCCTCAGTGACCGGCTGGCCAGACAGGCAGGCTTTCAGGCAGCTGGGATTTGAGGTAAAATCAGTACAATTAGGATCAATCAGCATCATTGTGTGGATTTGTGTGTGTGTGTGTGTGTGTGTGTGTGTGTGTGTGTGTGTGTGTGTGTGTGTGTGTGTGTGTGTGTGTGTGTGTGTGTGTGTGTCAGAGAGAGAGGAAGAGGGAGAGAGAAAGCAAATGTGACCTTCAGTGAGGAGGTGGTAAACCATGATACAGCATTATTAGGACCCTCATGGATTATTGATAATAGTGTAGCAGGTGGTACCTACTGGCAGCAGGCTTGTGGAAATTTAATGTTTGGGCTTACGGTACTGGAATAGACACACACATTAGTCTGATGTACTCACATGTACAGGCTTAGGTTAAGCGTTAGCCGTTTGCATTCAAGACTTAAACTGGGTGTCCTACCTACAGTGGCCCTGAAGGGCAAAACACAACAACATTACAGAGAACACAACCACATTTCAGAAAACATGACGACATTTCAGAAGACACAACAACATTAAAGAAAAAAAAAAACGACATTTAACAAAACAGAAAAGGGAGGGTCAACACTTCTCTTTTCTGATTGGACAGAACCCAACAGCTCGACATAATTTCCTGTTTCTATTACAGTATTTCTCAATTGCTAAAACACATTTCTTGACATCCACCATCCACATAACCCAATTTTCAAACTACATTCACCAAACCTCTGACTCTTTCTGCAAAACCAAACAATGTTGTTAGATCATACCCCAAGCCAATCAAAATTAAAACAATAATGAGCAATCATTACACACTACATCAAAAATGGAAAACACAATGCTCAGGACATAAAGCTGTACAAATAATGTTTATTGTTCACGGTAGGCTAACATAATCTTTTTTTTAAATCCTCTAAAAATAAAGTATAAACAAATATGAATAAGAAGAACAACCTTCAACAACCAGTGCTCTCTGAACTGACTTATATTGGTTTCCTCACATCATGAGCCACAAGTGTGATCAGTTTTGAGTGGTTGTATTTAAGCTGTGACACCTGTGCTTCCAATGTGTTTAACTTTTGCTACCTGTGCTTTCCATTATGCAACACAAGTGCATCACAATGCAACATGTGTTTTAGTGAGTGAGAATGTGTTTGCAGTTTGTGTCTAACAGGTGAAAAGTGCTTATGGTTTTGACATAAGAGTGACTGATTCAATACATGGGTTCAGACACTAAGGAACTTGGTTCAGACAATAGGGTTTAATGTTTTAGCAATTGAGAAATACTGCAATACTACTCAGATGAGTCCCTTCAGAAATTTTAAACTGAGTTGGAGGGAATGGAAGAGGAGATGGAAATAATATAGGAATATTTTGATGACTCTTTGGAAACTAATGCAATCCACTAGTCCACGTTTTATGCAGTCTATAATTCTCACTTGACTTGATGGCCTCTCTACCAGGTTAGTGGGGTCACTTTATACCTTGTTAACTTGCCTTCGTATTTACACCAAGTCATGGAAGAGTTCATGTGATCAATTTGCAGCTTTCTAGATCAGAGCAGATTCAAACACTTCATGTTTCCCTGAGAAGTACAACTGCTTTATTTTGTAGAGTAACTCTTCCTTATTGTTAATCTTCTTTGACTATGTTTTCTTTTTTTTCTTTAGAAACATAAAACTTGATGGAAAGAAACATCCACACAGTGTGAATATGAGCTGTAGCTCAGTGGTAGAGTGATTTTGCATTGAATACAATTATTTAATATTGATGGGCACTTCACATCGTTTCCTCTGCCGTTAGTGTATCAATGTGGTGTGAATGTGACATGTAATATAAAAGCACTGTGAGTGGACTCAAGACCAGAAAAGCACTGCTAAAAGTACGAGTCCATTTACTATGTACACAAAAGGCTAATGTAGATGATCCACTTCTCACAGTAGCACGAAGCATAGAAATTCAGAGCAGCTACTATGAGTAATCTGAGGTCAGTCAGAGGCGGTAATGAATATTTGCAGAGTACATAGTAAGAACACGCATACGGACAGTTATGGCAAAGTGTCAGCTATGTTTGGTTTAGTATAAGCTTTGTTCAAACAAAAGGCTAATAGGTTAGCAGCTCATCTGCTGTGTCTGGTAAGTGGAGGCCCAGCACACTCCATGCTGCAGGAGTGCAGTGGGTATCACACAGAGAGAAGATCAAACTCCTCTCTGAACCTCCCACGATCAGTGCAGAGACCATTTGCTAAGTCCAACCTTTACTGTTGCTAACTTTCTGTTCTCTCAAGTAACACATGCTGTTTACAATCAACACAACAGAAGATCAACAACCCAGAAGTCTTAATAAAATAAAGAATCAGACTGTAATTAAAGATGAAGGTATAGATAAAAGTAGTCTTGTTTCTTAAAGTAGCTAACATGACACCTGCTGCTGCTTGAGCTGAACTTTAGCTAGCTAATATAGCTAACATTAGCACTATGAACAGGTTGTAATACATTCCTGGCAGTTTCTTTTGCAGATTTTGTTGTATATACATATACACATATATACAGTGTCATGCTACCAGACTGAGGCCAAATGTGCATTTCCTTGGTTTTTATAGGCTATGTACAGTACTGCATTACTACAGTAATTTTGCTTTTTGTTTTTAAAGCTCTGAATGGTCTGGCCCCACCTTATATAACTGACCTCCTGAGCCCTTACAAAACCTCCAGGCCTCTGAGGTCTTCTGACGTGGGTCTCCTGGCAGTCCCCCGGTCAAAATATAAATTGAAGGAAAACTGCACTTTCAGTGTCAAGGCCCTGCATCTTTGGAACAGCCTCCCCTCAGGGCCGTCGACTCTTTTAAGACTCGCCTCAAAACACACTTTCATAGTTTAGCATTTCAGTCCTCTAGCCCCGAATAGGTTTCAATCCCCAATGATGTCCTTTCCTTGTTGTCTGTTTGTCTCTTTTTGTATGTATTGTACAGCACTTTGGTCAGCTTCTGCTGTCTTTTTAAATGTGCTTTATAAATGAATTTGACTTGACTTGACTTTACTACTTAGCAGAAGCTCAACATGGGAACACAGCATTGAGATATATTTTCTTTCAATTAAGTCAAGCAAACTTTCAGCGCATATTAACTAATATCCCAGTATTGACTGTGTGGTGTTGACTCTATTTGGTGTTTGAGTGTCATTTCTGTCAATTTTTCCTGCTTAATGCTCAAATATGTTCACTAGCTAGATGCTAGCTGTGTCAGCCTGCTGCTTGTTGTTGAGCAGTACTGAGATAGAGAGGAATACGACATTCAGAGATAAAAAACATAGATGTAAGAAGCAACATGTCACTACTGAGAAACCCCTGCTGGACCGCCCTGGTCGCCTTGTCATGTTGCTTTGAAAGCATGCTGGCATGTCACAGAACGCCACAACTGCAGCACATTATTTCTATGCATGATGACTAAGCTTGATCTAAAGCAAATCTACATGTGGGATGTGATTTATACATACTTTACTGCAAAGCATGTATAATACAATGTGAATAGTACAGCAGTTGTTGTGGCAGCTGATAATATATTCAATGATTACAGAACAAGTAGCTGGTGTGTTATTAAAGTAAACCAGAAGCGTGTGTTCAATTCAGTTTGAAGCCATTATCAAAGGGTTATAATTCATTTATTATGCCTTTTAGTAAAGCGGAAAAGAGGGTAGAAATTTGGGGAGAGGAAGCGGGGGTGCTTCGTTGTCTTTGATTTTAGTGACTTATTTGAGGAACAAACCCTTTTGTTTTGCCGTTGTGTTTGCATGCATTTTTGTCAAGATCGTGAAGGTTGTGTGTTCTGTGTTCAGCGGGTCATGAATGAGGACTTTTTTTAATTCTACTGATGCTGCTTTCACTTCCACTATCCCTTTTTACTCTCTCTCCTCTCTCTCTCTCTCTCTCTCTCTCTCTCTCTCTCTCTCTCTCTCTCTCACTCTCTCTCTCTGCTATTTCTCATTAGAGAGAGCTGATGATCTTCTCATCACTGCTGCGTTTAATTAGCCCCTAACACCTCTTTAATGTGTCACTGGATTAGCTCTAATATTGAACTGCTGGATGGGCCATGTAAAGAACTGGCAGCCTGAAACAGGTCACATAAAACTCATATTCATGCTGAAGGTATGTTATTATTGCTGTATAACATTGACAGGGAGTTCTCAACCTACTTTACAAACTATAGAAAAATCCTAAATAGTAACTGTTACTTCTAGTATTAACAAATCATGCATTTATCATGATTCATTTTAGAGACTAACTATTCAGCCATCACCCAGAAAGCTAAAATAACCTAATCAGACTGTTACAAAAAAGGAAAAGAGGAGGGCTTCCTGTCATGGAAGGTGTGCAAGTGATGTCATGGTATGTAGAAGGTAGCAAGGGTAAGGAGAAAAATTGGGTCGGTTGATTTTAAGGTCAACGTTGTCAGTGTCACTGTGCTGGCTCCATTTTAACCTGAACAAATGCTGACTTGTACAGCAAAGCTAACATGGTCTGGACCAGGTTATGTTCAGTTTCAGCTTTTAATAGGCTGGCGGATGCTTTCCTTCCAGTAATTATGACATGAGGATGTTCTCTGAAGGCAGTTTAGATCCTCTGCTAAAAAATAATGTATACATTTGAAAACGCCTGAAACCTTAACTCTACGTTAATACAGCCCTGGAATGAAGCAGTGCAGTAACACATAGTATATGCATCACATCAAACAGCCTCTGCATTCAGTTGTAATGAATATAATTTGATCTTCCCTCCAGTCTCTTTCCTTTTGTTTTACCTGTTTGCTCCAGGTGAAATCTACACTTAAGGTATCAGCAGATCATCCATACAGCAAAGGAATCATCCCAGGATCTGATGACACTGGATCACATTTTTAAGTTTGGTTCTTTTAATGTCTGTTTAAGGCTAGTTTTGTATTGAAAGCAAAAAAAAAGGACTGGGTATCTATCACAGAGTAAATCAAATCAATAATTGACAGAAAGTCCTTTCTTTAAAATAACATAACAGTTACGTGCGTGTATTTTTTTCATAAGGGGGAAAATATCAGACCTAATCTCAGTCTCTGTCTGTACTGCTAAAATCACAAGTATCAGTGTTAAAGTCAAAGAGTTGTTGTGTGTGTATTGGTCAAATTAGATATTTGGGATGTTTTTCAGATGTTAGAATAAATGTTTTAACTTTGGAAATAACCAGAGCTTCCCTCAGGCTTTCCTTTGTGCGCTGTCACAGCTTTGAAATACAGTAGATGTCAGGAAACCAGATTTCTGGCCACATGCCTGTTTTCCATGTTTCAGCAGATATTTGTCTGTTTTGCTCCAGTTTTTGTCATTTCCCTTACTGCAGGCAGCCATGTTCATGGAGATTTTGCCACTCGGTCCGACTGAGGGAGTGTGTGACGTCAGCACATACCCTCCATTTATGCATCTTGTCATTGTTGGCAGTATCTTTCTTTTAAATTACATTTTATGCTTTTAATATATTAGCCCAGATTGCATCCTGCTGAAAAATCCTGTCAGTAATGAGAAAAGGTAATCGATTTTCTCTAACTAATCAAAGTACTACATCATAAAAAGGGACCCTCTACTTTAGCAGTGGCTTAGAGATTTGGGGAATGTGCTCCACATCGAAAGACTGCACTCTCAGTTCACCAACAGAGATCATGAGCATTTTTTGAAATTTTGGTAACCCCTGATTGACAAATGGAACTACCTGTGACAAGGCTGACGTTTAAAGCAGGAACCCAATAACTGAAAAACATAGAACGAAGGCTTTACTGTCAACCATGTACTGTATATTACAACAGCAAGCTGGCTATCTATGCATTTATCACCCTTATGCTGGTGTTTCTGTGTTTTCCCTTTTTTTCCTTCTTTTTTCTTTCTTTGTTGTGGTTGTTTTGTGCTGTGTTGTATGCTTTTGGTTTGTTTTATTTTCTCCTCTTTTGTCTTCATGCATTAAAGTTGAACCCTTCAATGTCCTATGACAAGGGCATGTGGGGGCAATTTTCTGTTAAAGAAAAATCTATGGATTTTATTTTTGCCTTAGTTGTATATTTTATGCTTATTGTTTGTCTTTCAAAAAATATATATGATAAAGAAGGGATTGTGGTAACTTCTAACAATAAATTGTTTGTACAGTCTGATAACATTTTCATAAGAAACAGCAATAAGACTGAGGAACACTCATCCATTTAGGTCAGGGTTGCAGTGGCAACAGGAGAAACAGAAGGGCACAGATGTTGCATAAGCCTCAAAGCCCTTTTCAAAGTAACAAATGGCCTCAATTTGACAACAGAAGCAGGAGATTTTTTCATTTAAATCCAATTAGACCTTAGTGTCTCATTTAACACTATTCACCATGCAGTTTTTTATTCACCTCTGCTAGCAGCAGGTAAACATCTCTGACTTTCTGCAATCTTGTTCCAATTAAATCATGACTGGAAGAATGTCTTCCATTAATTATACCAACTTTTAAATTTTGGGTAACATTGCCCCATCGGCTGTCCCCCATGGCGCCTTTTTTAGGCCCAATGCTTTTGTAGTTTGCCTGTTTTCTCTTTTCATTTACTTGTCACAGTTGGAGAAAACAAAAGAAGGACCCAAAGTGCAGGCTAAAATAAAACTGATTTAATAACCAAAAAACAGAGATATACAAAAACATACTTTTTTTCAAATCAAAAAATAAAACAAAATCCACAAGAAAAACAAGAAACACAGGGGAGCATAAAGAACAGTATGGCTAAATACTAACTGAGGCAATCAGACACAGGTGAGAGACAATGAGACACGGGTGGAACTTATGAGGGTGCAATTTAACTGGAGGGAAACACAAGGGCAGGAAGTAAAACTACAACAGATACACAGGGAGCAAGAACTACAAAATATAACAGGAAGCCCTATGGACTTAACTACTATGTGAAAATACACACAACACAAGACATGTATCACAAATACCACAAGGAACACTTAAGGTAAACTTATTAAAAACACATACTGGGAGGAAACAAGACTGAAACACAAGATACATCTAGAAAATAAAACAGGAAATCAATGACAGAATGCAAGACAAAGAAAACACACACTAAACAAAAGGAACTCATGATAATACTGGCCAAGCACATGGGAGATCAGAGTAAATTCCAAGAATTAGACCTCTTTTATGGTGGACTAAATTGATAAACAACTTTTCTTTTAAGGGATACAATAAAAAGTATGTTCAGAGTCTAGTTGAAAGAGTTGAAAACTAACACTTTAGTCAAGGTGTAGTCAGTTTAAACTGTTCTGATATAAACTCCCATATAGACTTGAAACAGACCAATGCTAAATTCCAGCACAGTGCCTTCAGAGGCTGCCCAGCATTCAGGAGGCTTTGTATTGAATCTGATGGCCTGACAATCCCAATTCCATCACACATCTGTAAACAAACTTTCCTTTTTGTCATACTACCTCCTGGATCCTTCAGCTCTCTACAGTTGGTGCACGGCTTAGTCTGCACAGAACAAGGGAAGGTCATTCATGCTTTTCTTCTCGTTTCCCTGAAGCACTGCCTCATAGTCAAAAGTCACTCTCATGCCTCAAGCTATTTCTCGATGCATCAGCTCAGATTTGAATCGCTGCCAGAGAAGAGTCTGTGTATCTCCAGATATAGCACCTTGCCGGTGCTTGCAAGTACTTATTATGTTTTATCTTGGTCTAATGCCCAGATATATTAAGACCTCTTGGGTCTGACCTTTTGGCCCTTGTGTCAGAGATCAGGTCAAACCCCTCAGGCTGGACCTCACTGACTGACCCTCAGTACAGACTCAAGACTGGTGGTCCCAATGCACATCTCAAGAATCCTGCCTCCACAACCTAGATGTGCTATTTATAGCCTTGATGCAGTTGTTTTTATCCCAACAATTTCTGCTCTGCACTGTTTTACATTGGCTAATATCATATTGCATTTTACAAATCTATTTGTTCTGTTGTTTATTCTCTCTTGTCACATTAATCTTCTTGTTATGCATTTCATTAGGGTTATTCTCGTCTTGTATTTTCTTCTTGTAGCACTTTGTAAACACTGTTTTTAGATTAATTATGTAACAGCTAGAACAGTCATCATCACTTGCAGCAGAGGGCTGCCTGCAGAAGAAATGGCAGGCTAAAAATAATAATGAATGATGCACAGTGGTGAACTTTAGAGTCAGAGAAGTGACCTTTCACCTTTGCACTCTGTTTGCACCCCATTACAAAAAATGTTTGAATGATAGACAGTAAAAGGAAAAAGGTTATGCATCATTAGCTGTATTAGCAACATCTGTGGGATACTTTCATGGGATTAGCTTTACCTCCTCTTCTTACCAACACGGGAAATGTGTCAGGCATGAAGGAAGCCATATACAAAACCTGCATTAAAGTGATTTAGCAGTACCTTGTAACTCAGTATAAGACCATGATAATCATTACTAACTGCAGCAATAGATGTAGTTATCATTACTAATCTAAAAAGGGACCACGTTTCTCTACTCCAAAGCCTGTTCAATTGTATTATACAAAAATGTAACAGCCTATAATAAGAAATGCACCAGAGCATCTTGAAGTGCAGTGATATTTAGTGTGAGAACTGAGCACTGCCAGTTTCTGCAGTTTTCTGCCCTTCTCTACATAATCCTCCTAGCCTCATTTTACGACTCACAGGAGCTCAGAACCATGGACAGTTCCCTGGCATTGGAACTACTGGGGCAACATGCAAAACTCTCCTGGTGCTGTCCAAGGTGCTGAAACCTGGACAGAGCTGGGATGCTGTTTTTGACAGGCCAGTATAATAAATATCTGGGAGCTGTCCAGGGTGCTGAACTGTTAATGCAGCCTCCACACTAACTCCACATTTCAGGGATATCCAAATAAAATATGCCATCATTTTTCCTCTGCACTCTCATTCAGCCATTTTTTAGCATCAAGTGTACACTAATACTTGTATAACCAAGCCTCTGAAATCATGGATGAGCAGACCCTTCCTTTGCTGATCTAACCAAAGAAATCAAGAATACACACACACACACACACACACACACACACACACACACACACACACACACACACACACACACACAGAGAGAGAGAGAAAAATGAGACAGCACTTTTAGGTTATTTTCTTTTTTAGATTTAAGATTGAATTTAAATGCATTGACATACAAGTGCACTCCCATATAGTACACTCAGTGGGCATGCGTCCTGCCCTTTTACAAATTACATCGCACAAGCTGTACACTACAACATAAAAGGGACAAAGCGTTTCATAATTACTAATTTGTCCTGGGGGACTATTTTCCTTATTTTGTCTCCAATTTGATTTTTCCCCCTCACTATGCAGAGTAATGCTGTTCAGAAGGCGGGTCAGAGCGTCAGTGTGGGAGAAATCCAGGGGCCCATCATCAGTTGCGCTGAGTGAGCCGAGCTGAGAGATGCGCGTTCACTGAGCCGGGGAGAGGAGGACCGCTGCGTTTCCTCCACCGCGCCTCACTTATAATAACCTTCTCATCACCAGCATGAGCATCTCACCGCCCCGGGCTGGCGACAATTAAAAATACTACGTCTTTTGGATGGAATTTTGCTCTGGATTACTATAATTCATATTATACACAGGCTTTATTCGTCCGGATTCATCTCTCTGCGCGAAAAGGTAGGAGATCAGTAAAACTGAGCCATTCGTTTTATTACCACGTTCTTTCTACATTAGGTGTTAGGGGAAGGTATTTATGTTGAAAGAGTCTGAATTTGTTCGCAAGAGTTGTCATTTTCTGAGAATTTGACGTAGAATGGGTGACTTTGGGTTGAGATGGGGATTTAAGCGCAATGGGATGGTTTGGATGATGAGTTTGGAAGCTCGTCCGCAGTTAAACCACACACGAGCGGGCGATTTGTGGTGAAACCGCATCTCCTGGGACCACGTTTATTTGTCAGTGCAGGGTTTGTGACAAACATATTTACGGGGAATGAGTAAAGAGCGACGAGACGGAAAGTTTCAGCTCAGTGCATCGCGTGTCTCAGTGGGGACAGCTCCGCATAGTATATTATATATTATTCACTACAGCAGAAACTGCCAGAACTTCTGACGTTTTAAACATGATTTCTGACAATTACATGCACGGCTGTGGATCGAATTTCACTTCGTAATTTTCAAAGCAAGAGCTTACGAACCCTAGAGCAACAGTCAGACTGCCACCGTGCGAGAAGCAGAGGGAAAGCTGGCGCGCTGCTGGAAAATGTTACTGCACGCTGTTTTATTCATCGGTGCAGGGCTGCAGCAGATCGGGTTTCTAGCCTGCTTACTTTCATTTAAAGATTTCAAATAATCTACCAAGTGATACAAATCACTCCTTTGATCGATAACACCATTGGATGTGCCTCTCATGATGTAAAAGCATGAATGTGTGGGATGTTCAATCCAACGTGGCTTTAAATGGAGACTTACAAGATGAGCACAATTTCATATTCATGCAATAACTTCTTTACTTCATGGGTTGACAGTGATTTTTATTCTCTTCAGGGTCTGTTGGCCGTGATTTATAACGATATTTATCCCAGTGGTCATAGAATTATTAGAATTAGGCTATTGTTAGATTTAGCTATTTTATGTAATAGCTATTTTATGTAATAGCCAATATCCGTTTAAAATGACACTATTTCTTGAGTAGAGACAAAATAATTAACACAGATGTTGCTTGGATGAAAGACAGGAGAACAGTTTTTACATGTATTTTTTAATCCATGACTATAAAGCCTGCTGGTGCCGAATTGTGCTAAAATCTCAGATGATGTATGGCAGATGGGCAGATCTTCTGAGTGTAGCACCTCTCAAAAAGTACTATTATTCTACTATTTATTCTACTAGCCTTTTTATTCTAGGCTTTGGATTTGTTTGAATAAACGATTGAAGGATGCAATCACAGTTAAATAAAAAGAAAACGAAACACAGTTGTAATGAAAATGAAAATGTAAGGATTAACAAATACTCTTGGTCACTACACTGTTCCTCCCCAAAGGCCCTCTGGTGGTCCCTGGACCTTACTTTGTCCAACCAGTAGCAGTGGAGCAGGTCCGGTCACACTCCCAGCGTAGCATCCCCTTGTCTGCTGTGACTGATGTGGGATTAAATCGTTCCTGCAGGCTGCAGCTTGTGATGGACAGGGAGCACAGCAGGGGATGGAGGGTCTCCAGTGCGTGATGGGGTATAGGCTGTATTACAAAACATGTCAATAAATCTGCAGCTCCGAAGCAGGGTGCATCAATGCATCATTTATAGCCAGTGACGGTATCCCGCACGGGTCATCTCATATCCTTTTCCATTTAATAATTCAACGTGTATGTATCCAGGAAAATATGTGCTTATTCAAGTATGCTTACAACTCTATGAAAAACTAGAGCTAGTTAATAGAACTTGCATGGATTTACAACAAGGCTAAAAAAACACATCTTATAGTTTCTGACGTTTGGCCCATATTTAAAAAAAAAAGTCACAGGAGGTACAGTTGTTTTTGGTGCTTATTTAGCATGTAGCTAACGTACTTCTTAAATTGACAGAAATTAGCTTTTTAATTAGCTTTTTGTTGCCCTCCAGAGTGAGAGACGGCTAAGAGGGCCACTAGGCTTAGATTAGCTAAAGGGCACCTTCCATCACAAGTCTGTGAGGGAAAGTGTCATAAAACGTGTCATGTGAAACTGGATTTTTCACCAAGCGGCAACCTCGAGTCTGAAAATATGTGTCCAATGCGGAAGCGCTAAAAACTGCAGTTCATTGAGGATGCGATGAGGCTGGCTCCGGAAGTACCGGAAACCACATACACACAAATTCAAAAAAGCCGATCTTTACAGCAGAAATGAACATGTTTACAGCCTGGTACAAAAGACGAGTGTAGTCTGAATTGCTAATTTCTCGATCGGCACACACTGTACAGGGGTGAATTATTTTCTAACGCAGCAATTTCGAAGATATTGAGATTATGAGTCTTCCAATGAGAGGCACAGCTGACTTGCTTGACAAGCGGGAACACTGTAGCTGTTGGCTAGGAGGCTCAAAGCCCGCCTCTTTTCCTCACACTAGCTCGACAGCAGTTAGGTTGACTTCAGCATTTCCAATATGGCTCCCACCGCCGATTGGCCACAAAAAAAGGGCTTCAGAAACAGATGGGTGACGTCACAGATACTATGTCCATATTTTATACAGTCTATGTTTTTCACCACACTAGCCTAATTTAGCTTAGCATGCAGGCTAGCTAAGGGTGTGTCACCTTATTGAAACCCAGCATTTCTTGTTGGTACTTTGGTTAACTGAGAGAGAACATGCAAGCATTGTAAGCATTCCTTGTCATATCTATGACTCACAGGGAACACTGATGCCTAAGTTAGGCAGCACACACAATAAGTTGTGTTAATTGAAAAGAAGCCAGAGCCAATTTAATAAGACTCTGGCTTCTCAGGTTTCATGGCCATATCAAGCTTGGCTTATTCAGAGGACACAGAGCACACAGCACATCTCTACAGTCAGTGGGTTGGATTGACACAGCTGCGTTCAGGATTATTTTCACCACACAGAACCTTTTAACCTCTGTGCTGTCTTACTGAGTCACTTCTAAGACAAAGACAGTGATCCAGCTAGGCAACCCTGTGTTGTCAGTGAGACATACACATGCACACACCTTCTCCGGGACACACATGCATGCACACACAGTGCATTAGCATAGGTATCAGTTACTAGAATTCAATAGCTCGCCTGCTGCAGCAAGATTAACTATTCAGGGCAGGTGGTTAAAGGCCCTATTGTGTTGCATGGTGCTGTGCTTCTGTCATGATTGGACAATGCATTTGTCTGGTGGGCAGCCCACTGCCAAAACAATTGCAAGGGCAAAGGGCTGGAAGAGTACACACACATATAAGGTTTCACCATGTGAATCATTTCTAGTCCTGCTGAGCAAATTTAAACAGAGCTGAATGAGTACAGGAGCAGCAAACAAGAGCTGGTGCACTAGTTAATATTCTGTCGCTGTGTCATCCAGGTTTCTGTGTTGGGGAAAAAAAATTGCAATATGCATTCACTGGAAGAAAATTTAAAAAATGTTAATAGTGGCCGGATCCAAATATGAAGTGGCACCATCCTTACATCTTTCTGAATAGCTGTTTATGATTGTAATCCCCCAAAGACATGCAAATGAGCGAGGAGAGTGGCAGTGGGTAATTAGTCATATTTATCAGGATCCCAGCAGGCCCCTACAGAAAGCAGGCTAACATTTGAGGCTTAACACATGTTGTGGCTCACCTCAGTGAGTTTTTGCTCATCACAGAAACAGCACTACCAGTCACTTTTACATAAATGAATATTTTTTGTCACACAGTAGTTTTATTGTGCAAACATCTACCTGGGAATTCAGTCGTAAAATCAGGCATTAAAAGTCCAATTATACTTTGATAATTCTCTGAGTTGATCTACAAATCAAATGGGTAATTGGGAGATATGGTACCCCAAGTGAAATGCTCTTAAATCACAAATGGATGATAATGGTGTAGTTAGTGGAATTTAACGGCCACATGGAGAGTTAAATCCGAGTTGAGTGGCGCTCTTGGTATCCTCTTACAGAGTAATCTTAACTCATTGGCTTTACGTTGTTCATCTGTAAGATGTAGTTTATATTATACTTTTTGGCACAAACCTTGCATTGCCTCTACTCTGCTTCATCTGATGCGACTTAACCTCACAAATGTGGTCGTATAAAGACAGAACCCTACAGAATGCTGCCTGAAATGATCTCTGGGTTGCAAGACACCTCTCTTGAACAATGTCAATAAAATGGATCATTCTAAGTTTTACAAATGACTGGTTCACTGCTGTGCTGGTGTATGGATATAATTGCTCAAAAACACAATTTTAAGCCATAGTTTTGGGAATCATTTATTCATCATCGTTGATATTATTGATAATTTTATTATCAGTTTTTATGCCAACTGACAGTTAAAACCATGATATTTTGTTAAAGGGATCTCTGTTTTTCTATAGGTCTGTCAACAGTGTGAGATTGAACCATGGGGCACGGAACTGGACCAACGATGAAGGTCATGTGCTTCAATCCAGGAAGTCGCCTCAAGGAAAAATCCAAAGATGCAGCTCTGAATCACTGACAGAACACAACAAAGGAGCACCTTCATCTCGGCTCTTTCACCTGTCCACTTTGTGTGGAAATTGGATATTTTTCTGTGTATCTCTTCATAGCCTTGGCTGAGAAGATTCGATTTCATCCATTATCAACATTAGATCTGGCTCACAAATAAAAAAAGGATATTGCACTCTCTGCTTGACTCTGAAATTATACATGTGGAATATAACATTCAGCAGATAAATCCAGGCATAATCAGATGTTATCACTTTGAGGATCTCTCCCCCGTTCTTATCCTCATCTGGTACATCCTCTTATTCTCTACAATGAATCCCAATAGCATACCTGGGCATGTCCTCTTGCTGCTAAGTACCATGCTGGGCCTGAGCGCAGGCCTGGAGTTTACTGGCTCTGAAGGTCAGTGGGCTCGCTACCTGCGCTGGGACGCCAGCTCCAGAAGTGACTGACATTTCAGTTCAAGACTTCAGAATCAGAAGGCCTGCTGCTCTACTTCGACGATGGCGGATATTGTGACTTTCTTCTCCTGACTGTATCTGAGGGTAAACTGCAGCTTCGTATCAGCATCGACTGCGCAGAGACCGCCATCACCTCCAGCAAGATGGTCAACGACAGCCGCTGGCACTTTGCCGCCATCAACAGGCACAATTTGCGGACTGGCTTGGCTGTGGACGGTCAGACCAAGACAGAGGAGGTGCGGCCCCAGAGGCAGTTCATGAAGATAGTCAGTGACCTCTTCCTTGGAGGACTCCCTGGGGATATCCGCCCATCGGCCATCACCCTGCCCTCTGCTCGTGAGCTGCGGCCTTTCAAAGGAATTATCACAGACCTCAGTTATGGAAGTAAGCTACCCACGCTCATCAATAGTCAGAAAGTACGCTTGGAAATGATGGGCCTATGCACGGACAACCCCTGTGAGAACGGTGGGATCTGCTCGCTGGCAGATGGAGAAACCTACTGTGACTGCTCCAAAACTGGATATGTAGGTCGATACTGCACTGAAGGTAAGAGGGCTACCCCAGAGCTTTCTGGGTCAAGCACAGAATATTGATTAAAATCTTTCTTAAAAACTACAAGTTTTCCTTTAATATACACCTTTACAGCTGGTGTTCTGTTGCCTCCTGGTGCACTTTAAATCTTGATATAGCTCCTCATAGTTTCATTTTTACATTGCATTTCATGTTAAAGTGATCTAATGGTTTGTAGCTTAAAAGTCTTAGAATCATTATATTTCTTCCATGTTGTTTCTCCTTTTAGAAAGTCTCCATATTTCATGTGGGAGTTAAATTGGAGGTGATGTGCTCAGCGTTTCTCTTCCTTCACAGTTATTACTTTTGATGAGGAAGCGGTGGATACAGCATTAGCTGATATGACTAAAATTACAACACTCAGTTCTCTTCTCTCCGTTAAATGTATTCAGCTCCTGCAAGCTGGTGCAGGGACCTGAAGGTATACACTGTGTTTGGATGAGAAACAACTTCATCTATTTTTCCTCTGCTTCTGTGCCAAGGTCATCTTTTTTTCGGGGGGGGGGGAAGTAATGAGATGCATCACTTTGACAATATTCTATTCCTATTCTATCTCCACACCTTTAAAAGTGTAGGCATACATACTAAGGTTTTTCCAGCTAATACTTATGTATGCTATCAGACGGCCCTGTGACAGTGATATAATGCAGGAGTCACTTTTTAAAAATTGCCTGTGGTCCTTCTTTCCCTCTCTACAAAATACCAGAAAAATATTTTTCCTTGTAAGCTGAACTACTCATACTTTTGTACAGCTGCTCAAGCCATTATATGTTAAAATCTACATGTTTCAATGGATACCATTTCTTGTGGCCTTGAGATTAATGCCAGATGATGCCAAGAATAACTATATTTCCTTCTCCTTATGATGCTACATCTTCCATGTCTCAGAAGAAATTTAATAATCCTTAGAATACACAATTTCACAATAATCTTTCTCTTTTCTTCATGTGTATGGACTGTGAAAGATAGCTATGTGTGAATAGACCCATGTCAAATTTCCTCCACCGCTGACCCACTTCCTGCCTGTCAAAATCAAGCTGACATGGTTTAGGGATGACTTTATTTCACTGAAAACCAGGGGAATGCTCACGCACGCTGAATGCTATAGCTCTGTTTGCAGGCTATTTTAAACCACGTCCAATACAGTTAAGACGTTATAGTTTGTCACCATAAAAGCATGCATTTTGAATAAGCAATTACAGATTCTTTGCACAGCGGTTTTGCCGTGTTGGTTTCATAACATGTCCTATCATTTGCTGCTCAAACGAAGCTGTTTGGAGCTTAAATCCCAAGCACTAGCCTGTGGCATTGCTGTGGATAGCACGCGATGTGCTGGTTGCAGAGCAGTCAAGCGGACGGACTGGACTTGCCCTCTTTTCGCTTCATCCCATTTGCTCATTGCCTCTGTCGAACAGTCAAAGCAGGAGGAGGAGGTGGAGAAGGAGGAGGTGATCCATTTGTCTGAGAGCATCCTGAGCTGATAGGGGAGCGGTGACATCTTCGTGTTGAAACAACCAAGACTTAAAGAGTGTGTTTGTGAGTCATCCAGACAGCTTTCACCGAGAAAGACATGGTCATAGCTTAGCCTCGGGGCAGAGCAAGTGTGATGAGTGCATCCACCACAGGGCCCTTGTACCCCAATTTGTCCCAGGAGGTCAGCTGTAGGACAAGAACCAACCCTCGCTTACTTCCACTCTGTCTCGTCGTCCTCACACAGACACACACGTGTTGTCGCACACCTTTTCTCCATCTTCCTTTTGTTTCCAAGCAATAAAAGAGCGAGGCATGAAGGGTTGCTCCCAGCTGATGTGACTGGCTCTTTCCTGCCTTCCCATTAAGTGATGTGGCTGATTGTTGATTATGCCACAGAGACAGGGAGCCATAATTAGGAGGATAATGAGAACAGAGATGGCTAATTTGCCTGGAAAATGCCTGCACAAACACCACCGTCTATTTAAACTGTCCAAAGACAAACTACCACAGACATTTTTATATTACATCCACATATCTACAAGTGGCATAATACTTTTTGTTTAAGCTACCCTGAAGCAGCTAATGCTCCAGAGCTCTCAAACTTTGCCATTTGGTTGCAGTAAGATGTGAACAACTGCTCAGCACACCTGTCTTTATCTGCATACTGTTGATTATGCTCTACATTAACGAGCAATGAAAGCAATCTGTCAAACCTGTGAATATTTATACGTAACATTATCAGGCTGCGCAGGCCGAGCCTGGCATCCGCGCACCCAGACGCATTTGCATTTAACAGGCGTGCACACAAAACACACACATGGACACACAGAGCAACAAGGCCCGGAGCTGCTCGTAACATGGGCAGATGGCTGACTGACTGAGTGGACTGGGCCTCGGAAGCATTTTGCCAGCCGTATTCCTAATGGTAGCCTGCTAGCCCACTGGCCTAGAAGCGAAATATGAGAAGTGGGCAGAATTACATGTGTGTTGGGAGATTTAAAAAAATGGAAAAGGGAAGAAGGGCAGAGCCTTTCCAGTGCAAAAAAACCCTACATTTATATTCCCACACTGTTTGCCCTTTTTTCGGTGTGCATTTTTCGCATCACGGGACAGCTGGGTTAGCTTTCTGCTGAAGCATCATCGCTTCAGCACAGTGATAATCATGAGGCTGTCCTCTCTCAATCTCTCTCTCTTTAAACTCCTGCAGCTTTTCCACAACCATCCAGCTCGGCTAGCAGCTTAGCACCATAAACAGTTGGCCATAAAACACATGTTCAGTCCTCCATGTGGATCAGGATGTATCACTGACTAACTGTGTCAGGGCATGGAGCTGAAATTAGACACCTCTTACCACTCGCTCTTCACACGAGTCAACTTTGGCAGGCTGTTCTGCTGTCTTGTCTCCGTTTATAACTCTTACTTTCTTATGTTGAATCATCTTTAAAGTCAACATGATTCTGCTCATATCTTAGCTCTGCAAAAATCAGTATCTTTTATGCTAATGATCTGGATATTGTCCCTTATTCAGTTCAATTAAATTAATAGGGGTGACATTATGAAGTCTCTTGAGTACCTCAGGGTTTTGCAGTTAGGATGTGATATGCATAAGGTCAAGGTCATTAGGAGCCACACTGGATTGGTAAATGAATATGTATAACAGTTTCCCTTTTGCATTCACACACCCCTCCTTTAAATTTAACAGTTTAAAGTCCCTTTCACTGATAAAATATACTCACTGGTTTGATGGAAGGCTAGTAATTGAAGGCTTGGGCAAGCAAACTGTTAAGCAAGTGCTAAAATGGTGCCTTCAGGCTTAGCTTTGGGGATTAATAAACAGACATGGAAAAAATGACAGTTACAATAATCTTACTATAAAAAGTAGGTCATGGGGAAAAAAAGAAAAAAAATGGTGCGGAGGACGTGGCTGATTCCAGTGCAGAGGGCATTTGTGTCTAGTGCCCGAGCTGAAAATTATGTTTGGATTTGAGTGGTGAAGCTGCTGGTAAAATAGAGCAGAGGATTACGCTCGGACCACATGTCCTCCACAGCACATTGGCTTTTTCTGGGCGCTGTAGCATCAAGAGAAAGGGTTTTATCTACACGGGGAACTGAGCGGTTAACACGCACACCAAGTATATGCAAACACATGTGCCCGCTCGGTCAAGGGTCTTTAAGTCCCCCCAGTTCTTGAGAGGTGGAGCTGTGACGCTGTCCATCAGATGGCCACTATCTCCCCTCCTCCCTCGTCCCCCTCGTCCTTCCTTTTCCTCTCCCAATGTCACCCTTCTGGTGCGGGAGGAGAAGTAGCAGCCATTTTGGCTCCCTCAAGGAGGAAAAAAGAAATTCACCTTGCCTTCCCGGCTCCTTCTACACATTTTACTCCCTCTGTGCTTCCTCTCAATGATATGAACGTCCTCAGCTGAGTTTGTTAAATTATACAAGGACTTAATGCTGCCAAAGAGGAAAATAAAGCAGGAAAATCCTCAGCTATATCCAGTGGTGGGAAACAGGCCAGGCTTATGTGCAGCCTGAGCAGAGATCAAGGCACAGCACTGAGTCAAATTCACATCAGATATTTTGTATTAGAGCCGACACTTGAAATGTCTAATGTGGTCCGTCTTAATTAAGATTTGTTTAATTTCCTCTCGTCAGTCCTTGATGCTCTGGAGGGGCTTTGATTACAGGAATCTCTCAATATTAATTCACGCCTACAAGCAGCAAGTTTGATACAGAAGAGGTACATAGGATGCTGCATAAAAGCCCAACACACCCTCTGATTCTCTGAGGCTGGATCTAAGGAGTGATCTTCCATGCGCCCCAAATCAGTGACATGTTTGACACCCTGAAGGTGTCGTCCACGGATGAGATCCTGGTGAGGTTTTTTTTTTTTGTCCTGCAAGAGCTTAATGTCGGACTTATTTATTGTTTCTTTTTGCCACACCACACTATAAGTTCCCTGCATGAGCATTCTCCTGAGAAACCACAAGGGGTGTATTGATTTGGATCAGCGTGAGTAAAAGGTTGGGTGGTGGGTTAAAAGGGCAAAAGTGTAAGGTGGAGGATTCTGACATGGGTCTGACAAGGAGCATCCAAAAAAAATCCACAAACCTCACAGCACCATAAATCCTCATTGATTTATGCTTCTTTAATGTGTGTGAGGCGGCCTGTGTGATCAAAGATGCAGAATATTATGCTACTGTGACGATATTCGAAATGTGACAGAGTTGTTTTTCAAAATGGTGTAATGTCGATCTGATTCCAAGAAAAGACTGGACAGATTCAAATTTAAGTGTTTCTCTCCACAGGGATTAGTACTGTTATTTTGATCAGGCATGTAAAGGGGCAGCTCTCTGCCCCTCTACATGAAAAAAGAGCCAAGCAGTGTGTTCTGTTTTGCATGCTAGCTCCACATGCAAACAAGCTAAAGTGTGTTGCTAATTCTGGACTTCTCTTTGCTTTTTTCTCTTCTGTGAAAACTCCACAGCAGTCCAGAAACACCAGGTGAGTTTTAAGAAGGGCTTTTACTACTTTTGATATAATTTGACCAACAGTGCTTTTTACTTTTAAAGGATACTAACCCATAGAGTTTCAAAAATGTACCAGTAACCCTGTTGTATAACTTAAAATGTATGTTTATTGATTGAACAACCTGCAAAGCAACTTTATATTCACACTCTCTTTATTAGTCATTTGTCTGCTCCAACAGAAAGCTTTTATATGCATCTGGGAAAGCTTTGCTTTTAGTGTGCAAGCCATGTTTTGTCCTCACACAAAGCATGCATACTGACAATACAACTGTGGTATTGGTGTGCTGTTTTCTTAAATCCTCTCTCTGTCCCTCTCTGGTTTTTCTCTTCAAGGCCTCGCACACCTGAAGGCAGAGCAAGGTACTCTGTTCTATGTCTTTCTAGAGTTCTGTTGTTTTCTTGTTCACTCGCGCCTGGCTTTGTTTTGGGGCGTAATGTTACGTCGTGTGCCTCCACTACCTGTCCGTGTGCATTTGTGTGTTGCATTGCTCCTGTTGTATAGCTGCAGAGAAGGGAGGGTTTTTGTGTGTTTTTGTGTGTGTGCGTTGCAAGGGAGTGAGGAGGGGTGCATGGCGGCGTGGCATGTTTCTCATCTCCCCTCCGCCTCGATGCTTGCTCTCTTTCCCCCTCTCCATGGCTCTGTGTCTCCTCACCCTTGATTCCCAGGTTTCTGTGTATTACTAATTGTGTACCGCTCTCAGTTCCACGGCTACATGCAGTGACACACTCCACTGTTCCTGCTCGACCTCTGCAGCGACGGGGTAGGGGAGGGGGAAAGGATGAAATCCAGGGAAGCAGGAGGGTGGATAAGAAAATCACTGGAATTAGGGTAGACAGCTCAGGAGTAAGAGGAAGAGGGGTTCTGGAGATAGAGAGGGGAAAAAGAGGAAAATAAAAAGCAAACAGTGTCAGGTTAGTTAAGGTACACATGAAAGACAGAGCTTAGCATTGCTGCCAATTATTTTCATATTTGCATCCAGTGCTAGTGTAGGGAGTAGTGTTGGATGAAAAGGGGCGTGATGATTGTGTATCGAGTTGGACTTAAATCCCTCAGACTGCATCTCATCAGTGATGCAATTACATTTAATGTTGGCTTCTCTTTCAAACCATAGCCAACATATTTCTCTTACTCAAGCTCTGTGTTTTAGTAGCTTAGCTTCAGTTAGAATTAAAGTTAAGAAAATGTGCATCATTTGCATCATCATCATTTGCATCAAAGTAATTCCCTGACTTAAACTATAACATAGTCTGTAAGTCATCCTTGGAAACAGCAGTCGACCATGTCTTCTTATGAAACTTTAACATCTTCAACAAATGTTGCTCATGTGTCACTGAGCTATACAGCCTGGTAATGCTAAAATAATTTACAGATGCATAGAGGTCTTTAACCTGGAAGTTTATTTGGGGTTTCACATAGGAAATCACACATTTAACTCAGACCTGTGTCATCATCCAGGTTTAGTTCAGTTCCTCAGTTTGTATCCTTTAGGGTCCGGCTAACTGAATGTAAAATCATTCTGCTCAAATTGTCCCCGTTAACCGACACTATAGAGACTTACAAGTTTGTGTTCTTTGATGTTACTCTCCGGCGCAACATGATTGTCATGTAACGCCCACAAAAGGAAAAGAATGTCATGTAGCACGACCGAGCAGCAACCTCCAGTCTCAAAATATGAAGCCAATGCGGAAGTGTTATAAACTGCAGTTTATCGAGGATCTGTTTGAGGCTGGCTGCAGAAACACCGGAAACCACATACACACCCATTCAAAAAAGATGATCTTTACAGCAATAGTAAACATGTTTGCAGCCTGGTTCTAAAAACAGCTTTGGTCTGAATAGCTAATTTCTCTATTGGCACACACTGTACGAGGGTGATTTTTTCTATCGCGACAGTTCAGAAGATATTAAGATTACCAGTTTTGTCCATTTAAGGACATGACTGACTTGATTGACAGGTGGAAAGACTGTAGCTGTTGGCTAGTAGGCTCAAACTTTACCTCACACTAGCTCAACAGAAGTTAGGTTGAGTTCAGCATGACCAATATGGCTTCAATGACGGCTGGCTTCAAAACAGCGCTTCAGAAACAGATAGGTGATGTCACAGATACTACTTCCATTATTTATACAGTCTATGAGCACAATGCATTTTAGGCACTGTTACAAGTTGCTATGACAAACTGTAACATGGAGAGGACAGGAAAGGGTACTGACTGCTTGTAAGAGATCCAGGTAAGGTGATGCAGGTACGGCCAATTTGACGTGATGCATGTAGCTTCTTAGGATATGAATATTTGAGTATTAACAGTTTGGTGATGCAATTTAAAAGAAGGTAGAAAAAGCCAGCTCTGTTGAGGGAACTTGTGTTACAGCTTAGACACACCAGCATTCCTAACATAGTAGGAAGATGCACCAATGTAGCTGCAAATAATGTGACATGCACAGATGTCAGTAGCCCATATTTATCTGTACCTCATTGCGTATTTTTATGGCATCAGTTTAATGTTGGGAAGCTCATACACCTACATGCTTACTCAGAAGAGAGGTAGAAGTCACCTGTTGGACAAACTCCGATTAGCTCTCATGGTCAAAGGTGAAAGAATTAAAGTCGACTGTGTGGGACTATTACACTCCCTCTCTCTGAGAAGATAGGCAACGTGCAGTTTTTGAGACATGCTCCAGTGACAGTTTAATAGGAGCTTAAAAGGTGGGAACTACTAGCAACACTTCAAATCTCATAGCTTGTTTGAGTATAAGAGACCAAAGATTTACAGAGAAGTAATGCAAAGGCACCAGAACCAGAATGGGCTACATTTTTCTGGTTCTCACAATGGGTGCAATAGCTGTGTGTCAGTGTGTTCTCTTTTTTTTCCAGGGAGGTCCATAGGTTTCTCTACAACCCCAAGCGTCCAGTGCCTCATATGCAATGGGACTGTGCAATGAAGTCAGTGTAGGGCTGCAATTCACTTTAGAAAAAGAGGTGCTAAATTAGCAAAATGTGACTGACATGATGCTTGTATGTGCCTGTATCATCCCCCCACCATCTGCATGCATCAACATTTTGCATGGAAGTGTCAGTTCTCAGTGTTGTGGTGCACTGTCGACTAACTGTAGTTGTCCCCACTTTTGCTGTCTTCTCTGGTGCTCTGCGCGGGATGACACTCTTCCCTCTTTTATCTCTACGGACCCTTTCTCCTCTCCAAAAACTGTAGGCAGAAACAAAGGTACTGCAGTCCTTTTTTCCCTACTGTACCCTTCTTGCACTGCTAGAGCCGTGCTTGAGCGTGTGCGTGTGTGGTGTTCTTCTGCCTTTTGTATGTGTGTTGAATCTGTGCTTGTGCTGCCACTGGTTAATCATTCATGTGTGTTCATTAAATGTGTGCATATGCTCATTTGTGTGTCTGAGAAGAAAGTGAAAATCTGGGGAGGCAGCAGCTAGCGAGCGCCCACATTCACTGTTGCATGAAGGTGAGTGATTGAACAGAGAGATGAGTGGAGATGGAAGAAAAATATGTGATGCCAGTTCTTGAGACTAAGTGATTATCACTGTTAAATATGAAATCATGAGCGTGATGAGAGTGTGCTGTATAATGGATAATTCAGTGCAAACAGTAAACAGAAATTATCCACAGTCTTTGTGAAGATGAGGCGTACATGCCTTTGTGTTTACATCTGTGGCTGTTTGTGTGTATGTGTTTAATTGAATGTGACAGCTCAGTGTGTGCTGAAAAGGAGCTGATTGGTGAATGCGACCTGACATTTGGCTTCATTTGAATGAGGTCATTGCTGTTGCTTCTGTATATTGTAACCATGCAGAGAGTATCCTCATTATTCATTTATCAAAGCCATGTGATACACTGTGCTGTTGTCTCTGTGGTCATGAGTCTTGTTCATCTGTGTGTCTCCTTTAGCTTCCTTTAGCCACAGAGGAAAACAGCTAATTATGATAGTGTGTTGAATGGCATCTGTTTAATTGACTGAAACATTGCACATTGGGACTGGCTATAATGCAACATTGATTTTTTCATACCATCTTGTGATCTTAATTGCTTTTAAGTAAAGGGCAGTCATGTTTTTGCTGCCTTATGTGAGTTTCCTGTGTTAATTTGACTGGTTTTAAGACAAATACCAGCACCAGAAATGCCTCTTATACTGCCTAAATGTGTTATGATGTTACTGTCTCAGCGAGTACTCCATTGATGCATCATCCTGATAACAGGATGGTTCCTGAATGATAACTCTTAAGCCTATTGAGGTGTCGAGGGCCTGCCTTGCTGATGAAGTGAGGTGCCCACTTTATAACCCTGGTGATGTGCTGGCTCTCGCTGCCCATCTATCCTCATATATCTTTGAATCTGGGTTGTGCGGGACATAAGGGGTCATCTGGTAGACTTCATAACTTAGAGGCAGAGTATAACTCAGTGTTCATTTTGGCAGCTATTTTAGATTTAGCCTTAGACTTTAGACAAAAATACCCATTAGTTTTAGTAACATTTTAGTCTTCTCATCCCTTTATAGTATTTGTCTAGTTTTAGTCAATGAAAAATCAAAACATTGTAGTCTAGTTTTAGTCATTAGTTGTTTGTGTAGTCGATCAGATATTGGTATCAGGGTTAGATCAGGTTGTTAAAATCGTCAATATTTCACTCATTTAACACTTTTGCTTGTGTAATATCTTAAGTGAAATAATTCAGCCTGTCCCTGCTAAAAAGTCAACAGTCTCAATGTGACCACTATGCCTATATTTTGATTCTCTTGATTAAAAAAAACGGCAAGAACTCAAATAGAAGGGCTGCATTGCACTTTTACGACGGTCCCTGAATGTACCTGCAGTGACAGGCGCTCTCAGACAGTCGGTTCACGGCACTCTGAAATGCATCTGCACCTTTGATGACAGGAAGTTGATCAAAACTTACCAAATGTGTCTGATGTATCTCAGAACTTTAATATATCAAGCTTTAGACGCAGAGCTTTTTATGGTAATAGCAGCAACGGCAAACAGAAAAGAGTAATCAGACATCCTCTGTGTCTTTGTCACTAACGCACACCATGGGGTAAAAATCATCAATGAAATGAGACAGATGCATGAGGACGGGTAGAGCTGGTTCACACAGCACACCTGCTGCAGGTAGTGACCACTGCACCCTCTAATAATAACTCACTCTGTCAAAGGAATTAATCGCTTTTATTTTCAAAGATTCGGAGCACAGCTGGTTAAAATCAAGCGGCAACCTACCGTCTAAAAATATGAGTCCAATGCGGAAGAGCTAAAACTGCAGTTCATCGAGGATCCGCTTGAGGCTGGCTCCAGAAGTACTGGAAACCACATACACACCAATTCAAAAAAGCCGATCTTTACAGCAGAAATAAACATGTTGACAGCCTGGTACAAAAGACGAGTATAGTCTGGAGAGCTCATTTCTTCAGCTCTTCAGAAACAGATGGGTGATGTTACGAATACTACGTCCATATTTTATACAGTCTATGGTTAAAACATAGATGGCGGTCAGCCACTAACGTTTCTGCTGGTCATTGTCTCGTTAACAAAAATAAAACTTACTTTCATCAGATTTTTATATTAGTGATGCACTCTAGCTCATCATAGTCTCGTGTTTGTCATGAAAAATGGGCCGTTGACGAACATATATCGTCATATATTCGTTAATGGATTGAACACTGGTGTAACTTTTGGTATGAGAGAAGTGAAGTGGAGAGGGTTTCTTCATAGGGTGATTCTTCTTTTAATCAGAGCACAAATACTTTGTTTCATTTCACTTTCAGAAACAGTGGTACACAATAGTAATGGTTTCATGGCTGCCAGTTGCCAGTAGCAGCAAAGATGAGCAGTGCCCCACTAGAGACAGTGTAGTGTTAGTCAAAGCAAACAAAATATCAGCAGCTGAAGACGTCAAGGTTGTGTGTTTCTTTGATTTGGAAAAACAGATGATTAATACTTGTTAACACATTCAAAATAATCTGCTTTTTTTAGATTGTTTTTTCTGTAAAGCTTTCTGTAATTGTTTCTCTAACTACAGCTGGAACAGGACGTCAGGAGAGAGCCGCTGGAGCGTTAGCTCAGCTAGCTCAAAAGAGCTCTGCTTGCTTTTAGGTCAGGATTCCTCTAGTTAACCTCTAGTAAACCAGGCCCTAAAAACAATCATACTATACCAATGCATGTTTGATGGTATGGCCTACAGCTGTTTATTAATAATAAATAGTGCAGAATGGGATATAATAGATTTGAATTTATTAAAGCAGGAAGGGTTTATTGCTATTTACACAGACAGTATGGGAACATTGGAATGTTTGTGCGGTGCTCCAGAGTCAGCTTTAAAAAACATGAAGTATAAAAGACAGAAGAGCAACATAAAAGATGAAAGAGCAGCACAATAAATAGAGTAATAAATACAAAAGGTACAAAAGAAAAAACACGATAAAAAAGTATACACTTCCTAAAATATAAAAGTAGACACTATAAAAAAAATTAAAGAAATATAGGACTTCTGTCTGCGGAATTTTGTACATCTATTGCGAATGGGTTTTTCACTTTTGTTGTTGCACAACAGAAAATATTCTAGCATTGATGTAGCTACTTTGCTAATTTTTGTTATTGCTCTGTGAGGTAGTGGGGTGGTGTGGGTTGTAGAGTTTCTTTCCCACCTGTAATGAAGTCTTATAGCAGATGGAAAGAAGCTGCTGTGGAAGTGGGCCTTGTGAGTAGAGATGCTCACTGGTCTGTGGTGTCTCAGGTTGTAGCCCGAGTCCTTCTACCTCCACAGAGCACTAGCTGGGGGCTGTTTGTTGCAGAGGATGCTGTGTTTTTCTCCTGCAAACCATGGAGGGGTGTTCAGAGCCAGTGCTTCTCTCTGCAGTCCTGATGACTTCTGATATCTTCAGTTATGTTAACTATAATCATAATCAATAGCATTAAAACATGATATTTAAATGTGCTTGTCTAAGAGGTTAGTTGGTTTTGTCAATCACTAATGTCCAGGTGTCAGAAAGGCATTGGAAATAAAAAAATGTTACGCATCTTTCGTGTTAACTAATCTGAACAATTGGCTCCATATCAGACTCTGCACTGTATTCCCCCCGTGGATGGGCTGAAACCAGAAACAGAGTTCCCTTACAATTGTGTAACATCAGCAAATTAGGTAGTGAGAGGATGAGCAGTGTGTAGTGAGCGTCCTACAGCGGTTCAGTTGTTTCCACTGTTGCATAACAGATCAAGGTGGACCCAGGTTGGATTCTTCCGTGTTGTGTCTGTGGGGGTTCCTCTGGGATTTACAGTTTCTTCCAACTGTCCAAGAACATAAAATCAGCCAGCCTGTGAACATCCATGTGGAATTAAAGGTGTTAGTGTGAAGGGTTGTCTCTGTATCTGTATTAACCTTGCAGTGATCCTCCTGATTGGCCCCAGGCCCCCCAACCCTGGAAAGGAATAGCTGTGTTGAGAAAGTGAAGAAATAACACAACTTAGAGGTCTGCTACTTTCTGAAAAATTTTAAATACATTAGCGACAAAAAGGAGGTGATTCTTAAACGCATACATTTAACCAAGGCATTGTTCAGGTATAGTAGTACATGAAGTTTTATTGAGAACTAACCGGACCATGCTGTTTAATGGATGCTGCCTCACAGCTGGTCCATGTGCCATTAAATTCATGTCTCTGCAGTATGTACTGTAAATGGCACAATGGTCAGAGGGCACAGTAAGTGGGACACTGGGGACAACACACTGGAGCATGGACCCCTGAGGACTGACTGGAGAGAGCGGGGGAAGGGGGCTGAAAGCAAAAAAGACATAGAGTAAGATGGAAAGAGTAAGGGCAGAGTTCTGCACAAGAAGGGGCCAGGGGAGCATGCCAGTATTGTGAGGCTACATGTTTCCAATGAGCAATATGGAGCACCTTGTCATCTCTGGGTGTATGCCACATGCACACGCAACTCGAGCAATCTATTGAGGAAGTTTTAGTCCTTTGATATCTGCAAGACCCAGATTGTTGCTGGCTCAGAGATGTGACTTTTTGTGATGCATTGCTTTGGCGTCACAGGAAACTTTTTCTAAGCCATGGCAGTGGACCAGGACGTGTGCTCCAGTTTGCAGTACTGCTCTAGTTAGCAACGCGCTGCATTACACCTGCAGATATACAAAGTCTGTAAGCCTGAGCTCAGGCCAAACATCATCTTTAAGTTTGGATCCAAAGGGTTGAGAATGAGGTTCAAAATTGGTTTTGGATTTCACTTGTGCTCACCCGATTGCAAATTGAACGATTTCATTTACTGAATTTGACAGATGTTGTGACCCCAAGTGCAAATTAAAAAGCCCATCTACTGCTGGCACTCCAATGTGATCATACTTAGATGTGTCATGCTGATAATACAATCTTTTCATGTTTACACAGATTAATGTGTACTGGTTGCTTTAATTATGTTGAGATCTGACATTCATCTTAAGTGTAGTACACTGAGTATGCCAGAAAAACTGAGGCATCAGATGTTGCATGTGCAGCAACCAGATGTGATGTGCTTGAGTTAATCAGATTCCAGATGTTATGTGTTGCTTCAGTATTGACACTCTGAAGTATTTGTTGACTGATATCAGTTATTCAATAGCAGATGCCAAGGATTAGAGAGGAGATTGGCCGATGGCCGGTGTGTACAACTGTGCTCGTAAGTTTACATACCCTGGCAGAATTTGTGATTTTTTTGGCCATTTTTCAGAATATATGAATGATAAGAGAAAAACTTTTTTTTCACTCATGGTTAGTGGTTGGGTGAAGCCATTTATGTCAAACAACTGGGTTTACTCTTCTGATAACATAATGACAACAGAAACTACTCAAGAATTCATAAAGTCTGCCAGGGTATTTAAACAGCATGTTAAACTTCTTTCCTTCCATTGCTCCTGAAAACACAGAAACAACACGCAGGTCACTCTAAAAGTTTTGTTGATGCATGGGTTAATGTTATATCCACTGAAACATTTCCCCTTGGACAGCAGAAAAGACCAGGGACTTTCAGAAAACAGATGTGTACATGTATGCACGAGACACAGCAGCAAAACTCCCTTGATTACTTAAAACTCAGGACACACGGTCAGTATTGGACTAATGACAACTGACACCCATGTATTTAATGTTAAAGAAACAAAGGCAGTTCATCTTTACTCTATCACATGGGTATTCTGTACTGTATACTATGCTGAGCTCAGTGACGATCTCAGGAGCTTTGTGACTACGGTGAAGCAGGTGTGTGAGGAAACAGCGGTGAAGGTGTTTTGTGGCATCTCTAGATTGGCCCCATTACGAGAGCAAAGTTATGATGCAAGGAGCCCTCTGTTCTAATAAAACACCAATTTCCCTGTGTCAGCATATACACTGATATTTCCTTATGAGTGGGAGCACTGCTGTACATCTGTATGTGTGTAGCACGCAGAGGAATGTGCTTTGTGAACTCTTATGCCCATCTGATTGTCTCACTAACGCGCCCTCTAAATATCAGGAAAGGATCAGTGACTTTTGAGACTTTAGACCATTTTTTTTGTTGTTCTAAGGGGTAGACGCCTTCTGCATCCCAAAGATAGTAACATGCTACTGTTGCGCCATCATTCATTTAAGACTGGCACAACTATAGGTGCTAAAGAGGGTGCAAGATAATTTGCTAATTACACAATGTCGGTGTGGGTGTGAAAATGATGACTGTGGTGACTGGGAATTATAAAACTTGTGCAGCAGACAAAGATGCTTTGCACCGGGTGTACGTTAGGGCCCTAAGTTTTGGTCAAGGCAGTAGCATATTAGCATATTCAAAATTAGTTTACCCACTGAAAACTCTACTTGAATACACCTTTAATTTCCAAATCTTCCGACCCATTTAGTCCACCAGGACTTGCTAGAAAAGCACTGATCCAAAGTAATGGTGTTAGAGAGTTTCTGCTTACACAGGACAAAGAAATTCATGAAACACACTCTGGCCACGTTGCCCAGATCACGATGGCCCTCACTGCGCTCACTGACTCATGACATCATTATTTTCTCCCTCATGTCCAATCAATGATGTGCTTTCAGTGGACACCTGGAGGGTGTTCATCAGTGTATGACTGTTCAGCCCAAGGTCAGAGATGAGACTCTACGCTTCAGCCCGCAGCTCTTGCTGCCAGCATTACCTAATGGCTTTCCTCTGAGTACAGAATCATCTATTATGTGCGTGACAAAAGCTCAATGTAGTGAGAATTTTGCTTGAATGCACTCACACAATGGGGAGAGATGAAATATTGGTTACACCTTGCAATAATGCAATCCAGAGTTAATTTAAAACCGTGTTGACATGGTTTCATCAAAATGTGAGCATTATGATTAAACGCAATACTAATAATATATCCTACATGGTTCCAGGCTTTAGGGGAGTAGTACAGGTTGTTTCCTGGAATTGAACTTAGTCCCTGCACTTTAGGTGATACAGTGCTGTCATAGTTGCTTTGGACAGAACTTGGCATTGCGGGCGCCCTCTTTAGAAAGTAGAAAGAGTGGGAGGGAGGATGGTAGGGAGAGAGGTTGAGAGTACTGCCCTCAGTCTAACCCCCTGCATGGAAGCTTAGGACTGAGAACTTACTCTCCTCTTCTGGGTCACCTTCCCTAATTATCCCCCAAAAGTCCTGCTGCAAAGTTCACACAGACAAGATTCTTGCTTTCTGCCTCTGTCACACCCTCTCTGTCACCCCCCCTCTCGCTAGCTCTCTCTCTCGTTCTCTGTGTATATATATACTTTTTTTTTCCTCTTTGCCTGTCACACTCCTCTAACTTTAACTCCATCTCTCTCAGTCTCCCTCCCTGCCTTTGTCTCAACCTATTCATCTCTGTCTGCTTCTGTATTCTAGTTATGCTTTCTCACTTTCTCCCTCCTCCTCCTCTTTACTCTTTCTTGTGTTCCTACAGTTCAAAGTACTGTGAGCATCACGAGTCTCTCATCACACTCAGGCTGAAGATGGGAGCGCTGCGCTGGTGCTTACTGCCCGTCCTCAGATGCTGTCAGCTGCAATGGGATTCATGTGAAGAAGCTCTGTCCGTTCCCCTTGTTTCTTTGGAGTTACTTCACTGGACTTTGCCAATACTAAACCAGAGAAACTAAGAGGTCCCAATTAACTTTAATTAGAATCCACTGCTCGTCTGTAGCCTCAGACAACAGTCCACAAACAAACTTCACCTCAAAGATAGCACTGTGTCATGCATTATTTACACCCAAATATAAATAATAGAAAAACTGTGTTTTACTATAAGAAAGATTCTACAATATGCGTATATATTAAATGAGTCACACAGGGTCACAACATACCACCTGATTTCAAACACTAATCCCAGAAGCAAATGTGATTGAAGGCTGTGAAGCCTTAATATGTGTTAATGTCTCAAAGTTAGCCAGTGGCACTCAACCTCTGTCTGCAGTGACGCATATTTTGACACAAATCAACCGCTGCCTGTGTGTCATGCGCTTTGGTGACTCATTTGTTAACTCGGGATCTGTTATTTGATTTGAACAAACTTTTTGAAAAACACATGACATGAAACAGAAATCGATTTTGGTGATTCACTGTGTTCAGTCGTGCTTGTGCGGTGAATGAGTTGACAGTTCAGTCAAAGGGGAATTTTAAACATCAAAGTCTGTCTCCAGGCTTTTGGGAGTACCACTTCATATGGTAAAGAGAGAGGAAAAAATGTTGTAGGAGGAAGCCGAACATAGTTTGATTAATTGCCTCAAGCAATGTTACTTTTGCTGGAAATTAAGACTACAAGCTCTCAAATGGAAGAAAGAAGGAGGTGAAATTTAAAAGGACTGACTTATGAGAACTCCCCTGATGATGTCTGATTACTAACCAGGGCTAGCTACTAACAAATCTCAATCGCTGCCTTGTCTGTCAGTGATTGAGTGTGACAACCTTTTAGCTTAGTCTAGTAAAAATACAACAAAGGAAAACACAATAGATTTTAGAAAACAAAACAAGATGGATGAGTAAAAGACTGCCAAGGCTTTTCAGGTATGAGTAATTAAGAGTATTATTGAAAATACTGAAAGTTGACTAACATATGTTAAATTAACAAAAGAAGTATACTGAACATGGCCAAAATAACAAATACCCCACAATAACTGGAAATGAACCACTGTCATAGAAAATTATTCATCAACTACTGATCACTACAGGGATCACTAGGTCAGTGAGTTATCAACTGACTGCAGGCCAGTCAATAATGCGGAAGGCTTGGGTTGCTGGTTGTTGGTATGTTGTGACCAGTCTTATTCCTTACAGTCACAGGGAATGATAGTTTCTTGCATACTGGACCTGTGTGAAAAAGAGAAATCAACCGAATTGGAACTCCTGAAAAGTGCAAATGCTGCTGCATTAACCAGGGATCATTTATGTCAGTGAGTTATCAAAATATCTCAGAATAACTGCACAGCATACTGACACTGTTTGGTTATATCATACTTGCACACATGTTCGACAGTTTTGTCTTTTAAAAGGTTTAAATAAATGCTGTGTTTCACAGAATAAGCACTCTCAAGCTGCCTAGAAACTGTAAGTCATGGTTTCAGACTACAGTGGAGGCAGTGCTGCATTTTTCTCTCTCTTCACATGTCCTATCATTAAGACAAAACTGCCCAAAAATAACTTTAAGAAGTCAAAATAATAAAGTACAATATTGCACTTTCCCAAATCAAGAGGCAACAAGAATTGCTTTACATTATTAATATGGTTTTAAAATGCAAAATAATTGAATTGAAAAAATGTGATTAAATATGTGATTCATTACAACCAATCAATTGACAGCCCTACTCCTTAAAAACAGAATCATCAATCAAGAATTTTCAAGTGTCACCTTGAAGTCAAAGTGAAGGGCAGAAGCACTGTCTTCAGTGGTTTCAATGCCCTGGTCCACTGATGAGCAGATGAGTCTCAGATGAAAGGATGTGTGGGAAACTCAGCTCAGCAATGTGGCAGACTGAAGCAAGAAGGTGTGGCACGCCTGCAACACACACGCACACACGCACACGCACACGCACACACACACACACACACACACACACACACACACACACATACACACACACACACACACACACACACACACACACACACACACACATACACACACACACACACACACACACACACACACACACACACACACACACACACACACATAATGAGATAATGCACATACACAGCTGCTCTCCTAAATACAGGCTACAGCCACCGGACATAACGGTTATGTTAAGGTATGGGAATGACTTTGATGAGGAAGAGGGGTGCATACTCTTCTTGTTTACATGCATGACATACCAACAAGCCAAGGGCCCTCTCATTAGTCATTGCTTCATATTGCTGCTAGTGGCCAGACATGCTACAGGATACTTGTTATTCATGGACTCTTTTTGCACAAGGAAACTTATAAGATCAACAAATTCAGGCCTCTATGTTGAGTTTGAAAACTGCTTTTTAATGCTATTTGCAATACTTTTGAGGTGTCCCTTTGGCATGCAAAAAGTCAATTGTTATTGTAATGCCTTTTTTTTCTCACAAGTAAACACAATAAATTGTTAAAACTTCTAAATATTGAGAGTAATGACATCTGTTAAAAAAATGAAATGTCTTTCTACAAGCTCTAGCTTCTTGCTCTCTTTACTTCGTCCTTACCCAACTGACTTATCACTGCAAGTTACAAATTGAGGCATTTGTCTTCCTTGTCCTTAATGCACAAGATTGGGACAGCCACTGTGTACTATCAGGGGTTGAGTTTGTTTGCATCCATGCGGTGCCACGGAGTCAATGGACAAGCGTGTTCCTGTCATGTGTCAGACGTTGGATTCGGAGCGCCAGCTGGCGCTTATTGGCCTTGGCCCACGCTGGTGGTGCTGTTGATAAACGGCTATTAACGGCCAGACGCTCCCCTCCCAAAATCGAGTTTAACTTTGCCTCTGCTCATTACTCAGTCTGAATCCTACACCAGTGTCCTCATGGTGGGTTC